>NW_011494870.1:913786-917956 GCF_000754665.1 Bison bison bison | reverse complement strand
TTTTTTTTTTTTTTTTAGTCAGTGTATTTTACACCTCCTTCTCTGGAAAAACTTCACTGAGAATCCAAGCATGCTATGGATCCCTTCTTTCCTCTCAACTTGTAAACAGTTAAACAGAATATATGTGGAACTGCCGTAAGTCATCTATATCTTATCTCCCCCTCTGGTGTCTAACCTCCCTGAGAGCCAGGGTACATCTCTGTGTTCTGTGCAGTTATGATTATAACAGTGTTATAATCAGTAAATATTTGGTGAATGAGTGAATGAGTCACCATAAAAAGAGTATTCTTTCATTCTTTCACTTTTTCCACTTTCAAGTTTCTATAGTCCATTGCCTAAGACAAAGGTTGCTTTGTGACTGCACAGTATCCAAGCTCACAGGGTCTTGTAAATAGCTGTTAAGAGCATTTCTCTACCATTCCATAACAGCTTGCTCTCCCCTCTCAAGTGGAGCGAGGAGGATTCACTATGTATTAAGCGCCTTTGTTCACTTAGCATTTAGAGGCGCCATGACATCAGTGCTCTACACTCAGTGAAATGCCTGTTTTGTTTGTAATTTTACCTTGTGAATAACACCTATCCACAAAGATGTTTCTTTACAATTTTCCATCCTTTTAGATTCATGAAAAGCATTTTAACTACCTACAAGCAGAAAATGAATAGAAAGACTTTGCATTACATTTAATAAAAGCTTCGGGAGACGTCTTCATGGTACATTACTAAACGAAACTTTAACTGTATAAAATGTGTTGGAGAGGTACCAAGAAGTCTCAAAATCTGAGTACATAATTACATGTAAGCATGGTGGCAGCCATCTACATAACCATGATTTGGAGAAGGTTGTATTGGTCAGCTCTTGCTATGATAATGCTTTAGGATGAATCATCCCAAAACTCAGTTACACAAAGATTTATTTTTCTTGGACCTGTGAGCTCTAGCTGCATTGTCTCTCTTTCAGACCTCTAAGTGGATGTTTTTGCTCCATGCTTTGTGTAGTTTTGAGGTCTTTCCCACATATCTTACTCTGGAGCCCAGCTGTAGGGCTGCGGCTCCTAGGCATGGTCTTCTCACAGAGTTCACTGAAACACAAGAGGTGAACCCAACCACACAATCCCATTTAAGGCTTCGGCTAGCATCATGTCTACTAACACTCCATTGGCCAAAACATGTCACATATCTTAAGTTGAATTTAGAATGTGTGTATATATTTAAATTTGGGTGATCTCACAGAAGATTGCAATTTGGACAATGTTGCCTTAGCATTTTCATTGGCATTTGCAAACTTGATAAATGTCGTGTAAACTTTTTCACCTTTGAGAACTTTTTGAAATTGTGGGACAGTTTCTATGGGAAAAGAGGAAAGTATTTCAGCCAATAAAAGAAAAACAAATGATTGAATTTGAATATCATAATTTTGCAAACTCTAATGAGTTAACAGATCTAGTCACTGAGTATCAGTGGTTGCTAACATCACAGAAAGAAAAGAACTAGATGTTGTCTGCTTCCTGATGAAGTAATACATCACTATCTATAGTCTTTCCAAAAGGATTGATCAGTTTCCTATTTTATAGGAAATACAGAGAACAGAGAAACGTGTTGAACTTCACCATGGACATGTATTCAGGAAAACCTGTATTGTGGGAAACGCTACATGTCAAATGCCTTGTGTTCTTCAGCAGATAAATTGAAGGGCAATAACAGAATGAAAAAGTGACCTGTAAATTAAAAGAGAAAAAAATCATTATTTAAAACTAGGCAAAACTAAACCATGCTGTCTAGGGAAGTAAAGTTGGGTGATACACTTATAAAGAAGTTTAAGGAAAAGCTAATTATAAAAGTTAGGAAAATGATTATATTTTGGAAGAAAGGAGTTATAATTGGATCAGGACATGTGGAAGGGCTTTAGGCAAAGTTCTGTTTCTTCTCCTGGGTGTCAGTTACAAAGGAATTTGTCTTGGAAAATCATTAAGCTATAAATTTGTCTACATCGTTCCTTTAAGCTATGTTTTATTTTATAGTAAAAGTATTTTGTTTTTATTTTAAAATCACATACCTAGGAATAAGTATACTGGAAAGTTTGCAAAAATTCTGCACAGAAAACTGAGAAACTTTATTGGGAGAAATTAAATCATATGTAAATAAATGGGCAAATATATCATGGTCATAGATTGCAAGACTCAGCATTGTAAATCAGTAATCTCTACACTTACTGCAGATTTGATGCAATAGGAAAATCAGTGATCTCCACACATTTTACAAATTTATTGCAACAGGAGTCAGAATCCCTGTGTGTGTGTGTGCATATGTGTGTGCAAATGTGTGAATAAGTTCAAACTGAATCTAAATTGGAGATTCTTAGGACCAAGCAATAGTAAGACATGAAAAATAAGAACAAAGTTGGAGGACTCACACTATCAGACAAGACTCATTAAAGCTATGATAATTACAACAATGTGGTGTTGACACAGAATTGAAATAGAGCAATGGAAGAGAAAGGTTTTAACTTAGACTCATATATGGTCATATATATGGTCATATATGACAAAGGTGACAGTACAGTGTTTTTCAATAAATGGATTTTTTCAACCAAAGAATGACAAGTCTTTTCAATATCTGTTTCTAACAAGAACTTGATTCCAGTTTGAATAAGAACTCAATAAGTAAAAGGCCACTTGACAGAAAATTGGGAAATGCTTGAACAGGCACATCACAAAGGAGAATATCCAAAATAATCAAAAAACATGAGAAGATGCTCATCCTAATGAGGGAAGTGAAAGTTAAGTAATTAAAGCAAACAATAATCAGGGAAATGCAATTAAAACCACAATGTGATACCACTATAGGTATCGCCACATCAGTATAGCTAAGATGAGAAAGAGAGTTGATGAAATGGAGCAACTGGAACTCCATGCACTGCTAGCGGAGCAGTAAATTGGTATCAGCACTTTATGCTGGCCATTCTGTGGGAAGCTGAAGGGATGCCTAGCCTGTGACCTGGCGATTGCACTCCTAGGGTATCCTCAGTGGATCTCTGTACATATATGTCCCAAGAAACACACAGAAGACTGTTCAAAGAAGCACTATTCATATAGTCCCAAACTAGAAATAACCCAAATATGGGCCACGAAGGGAATAAATTGTGGTAACTTCAATACTACAGTAAAAAGTGAAAGTGAATGAACTCTTGCTATATGCAAATATATGGCTGACTCTCACAAATTTAATGTGGACTGAAAAAAGCCAGATGCAAATGAGTACATATCATATATTGCTTCATAACAAATTACCACAAAATTTAGCAGCTTAAAGCAACACATATTTATGATCTCAGTTTCTGTTGGTTTCAGGAACCCAGGTGTGGCTTACCTGGGTACCTCAGCCTCATGGCTGTAATTGAGGTGTCAGTTGGGACTGTGGTCTTGTTTTTGTTATCTTCATACACACCTGACTGGTAGAACAGTCAGACAGGATTTCTATACTGAGGGCGCTAGTGTCCCAAGTGGACAGTGGGGAATTGTCTCGGAGAGATGCCCAACTCCTTTTCCCCAACTCTTGTCTGTATGGGAACATGTAATAAAAATAAAGCCCAGCTCAGTTCAGTTCAGTTCAGTTGCTCAGTTGTGTCCGACTCTTTGCGACCCCATGAACTCCAGCACGCCAGGCTTCCCTGTCCATCACCAACTCCCGGAGTTCAGACTCACGTCCATCAAGTCAGTGATGCCATCCAGCCATCTCATCCTCTGTCGTCCCCTTATCCTACCCCCAAACCCCCCCAGCATCAGAGTCTTTTCCAATGAGTCAACTCTTCGCATGAGGTGGCCAAAGTATTGGAGTTTCAGCTTCAGCATCATTCCCTCCAAAGAAATCCCAGGGCTGATCTCCTTCAGAATGGACTGGTTGGATCTCCTTGCAGTCCAAGAGACTTGGAAGAACCTTCTCCAACACCACAGTTCAAAAGCATCAATTCTTCAGCACTCAGCTTTCTTTACAGTCCAACTCTCACATCCATACATGACCACTGGAAAAACCAGAGCCTTGACTAGACAGACCTTTGTTGGCAAAGTAATGTCTCTGCTTTTCAATATGCTATCTAGGTTGGTCATAACTTTTCTTCCAAGGAGTAAGCATCTTTTAATTTCATGGCTGCAATCACCATCTGCAGTGATTTTG
>NW_011494870.1:885703-913686 GCF_000754665.1 Bison bison bison | reverse complement strand
AAAAAATAAAGTCTGACACTGTTTCCACTGTTTCCCCATCTATTTCCCTTGAAGTGATGGGACCAGATGCCATGATTTTCGTTTTCTGAATGTTGAGCTTTAAGCCAACTTTTTCACTCTCCACTTTCACTTTCATCGGCTGCATAATGGCAGGAAGAGGACGACACTGGTACTAGGGAACACTTTCTAGTGCTCTGAGTCCACTCCCTGGGCTCACAGGTGGTATAACCCAGGGGCCATCATCCATTTCTTCAGAGTTGTACAGAGAGTAGGAAGAATTCTTCTTTAGCAGGTGTCACTGACATTAAACACAAGGGGAATGGGACTTCCTGGACCTGGGCTTATTCACCACCAAGGCTCACACCGACTTCTCATGTCACGGCAGCCAAAATGCATGAATTGGCTGCATCTTGTCAGTAAAGAGGACACAACATCCTCAGACCCCAGCTTCTTGGATCACAAAATTTTTTAAATTAGGTACAAATGGATAAACATGCTAGATTGTCACCAGTTTTTATGTCAAACCATATACAAAAGTCCATTCAAAGCTCTTTTTGTCGGAGTGGAAAAAAAAGGAAAGTGTTTGCAGCTCTTACTGTTTTTGAGGGAATATATATATGTATATAGGATTAATCTTCACTTATGAACTAACCCCCGCACACAATGTACTAAGAAGTGAATTATAATCTCAATTTCTTTGCAACATGAAGTCAAGAATATATTGAAAACTTTAGGTAGTCCAGGATATACAGTTCAGCAAAGCAGCTGCCCAAAGATGGTCAAGTCTTATGGATTGGAGTTTTCTTCTTGCAGCAAATTGTATTTCCCCAAAATGAAGATAGCAGTATTTCAAATTCCACAGTCTCTTCCAGAGTCCTGCTAGTCTCCATTAAAATTTGGAGTTTGTTTACCTTTCCCTTAAAGTTGGGTTGGACTTTGTGGCTGTCTCAATGCATAGAATGCAGCAGATGTGATTGTATTACTTTCTTAGGGCTGCCATAACAAAGTACCTGGATGGTTTAAACAACAGACATTCATTCTCTTACGGGCTGGAAGTCTGAAATAAAGATGTCAGCAAGATTGAGTGTTTTTGGAGAGCTCTGAGGGAAAATCTGGGCTTCCCTGGTGGCTCAGATGATAAAGAATCTGCCTGCAGTTCAGGAGACCTGGGTTCAATCCCTGGGTTGGGAAGATCTCCTGGAGAAGGAAATGGCTGCCCCTTCCAGTAGTCTTGCCTGGGAAATTCCATGGACAGAGGAATCTGATGGGCTACAGTCTATGGGATTGCAAAGAGTCAGACATGACTGAGAGACTCACACAAGGGAAAATCTGTCCATGCCTCTTAGCTTCTGGTGTTTGCCAGAGATCCTTGGCATTCTTTAGTTGGTAGATGCATAATTTCATTCTCTGCTGTTGTTACATAAGGCATTCTTCCTTATGTGTCCCATCTCCAAATTCCCCTCTTCTTCTAAGAGCACAAGTCACTGGATTAGGGCCTAACCTTATATGAGCTCATTTTAATTTTATTGCCTCTGCAAATACCCAATTTCCCAGTAACATCACATTCGCAGGTACTGGGGGTTAGAACTTGAACATGTCTTTTGAAGGGACACAGTTCAATGCAAAACAGTGAGCTTAAGTGATTTCTAAAGTTGTCATAAGAGGCACTCCAACTTCTATCTGAAACTTTAAGAATGCTCACCTTTGGAACCCAGCTACCATTTTGTGAGGAAGCCCTGGACACACGAGGTCACATATAGGTATTCTGACTGGCAGCCACAGCTAAAGTTCCAGCCCACAGCTAGTATTAATCACCAGTCATGTAAGTGAAGAGGCCCTCAATGACTTCAGTGCCAGCCTTTGAGCTATACCAGTTGGTGCCGAGATGAGCTGTCTCCATTGATCTCTGTCCAAATTGCAGATCTGTGAGCAGAAGAAATATGGTTGGTCTTTTAATCCATCAGGTTTTAGGTAGTTGATTTAGGATAGCATTTGATTACTGGGACACTACCCAGTGTCCAGTACCCTACCTGAGACAGCTGGAGTCTTCTCTGGTAGGATAGATGTCCTTGAGATCTGGCTGTGGGTTTCTTTGGAGTTCAACTATCCTTCTTTTAGGACACAACCTGAAGAAGATTGACTAGGTATGTAGGCATTACCTGCTTCAGCCTGGCTTAAGTAGAGATGTAGCCAAGTATTTCAAGTTTTTACTGCCTTGCTAGTAAGGAACTCTCATCCTCTGGAGTTCCAGCCAGTGGCATTGAAATGTGTTTTTTTTTTTAATTTATTTAATTGCAGGATGATTACAATATTGTGATGGTTTTTGCCATACATCAACAAATCTGTCACAGGTCTACATGTGTTCCCCCCCCCCAATCCTGAATCCCCCCTTCCCACCTCCCTCCTCACCCTATCCCTCTGTATTGCCCCAGAGCACCAGCTTTGGGAGCCCTACCTCATACAGTGAATTTGTACTCGCCATCTGTTTTACATATGGTAATATACATGTTTCAATGCTATTCTCTCAAATCATCCCACCCTCACCTGAAGTGTGGTTTCTGACACTTGCTAGCTATGTGGTCTCAGCCAAAGTATTTATGCCCTCCAAGCTTCAGTTTTTTCACCTGTAAAATGGACATAATGATACTCTTCTCTCCTTTATGTGTTTGTAGTTCTATGTATGACCCATTATAAGTTTGCCATAAGAAAGAGGTGACTGCTTTGATTGAAAATTCAAAATTTTTTTCTATATGAAATAATCTCATTGATGGAGGTTATACAAATTTATAAAACATATCCATACTTAGTAACTAACTGTAAGACCACACACTACCTTGGAATCATGATTCTTCAGCATCAAATAAAGGACAGTAAATATGTATTACAGCAATATAATCTTTGTTGCTACAGGTCACAAGAACATATTTATTAAAAAATTGGTTGTGCTAAGCCAAGAGTTACTATTTGTCAAAAAGAAAAAAAAGCCCACATCAAATGCTTGGGAAATTCTGACTAGTTTCTCATCTCTGATGACAAGATTTGTTTCCTATATTAGAAACACACATGGCAGGAGACGTAGTGAATTTTGTAGGCATAAGTTTGGAGACTGCGGGATTAGCTAGATTTGAGAGAAACATTTTCTTAATCCTGGAATTTCAAGTGGGAGCCAAGCTTAATGCTTCCAAGTAATGCTGTTTTTATATATAAGATTCTATGTATTAATTTCTGATCATTTTTATTCAGCCTTTTGTATACATCAGAAACTTGAACATTTATTCATTGCAAAATAAATGTGAATTTCATACACATAAGCTTTTGGCAGGAAGAAGTTTCTTTCAATGTAGTTTATTTAGTTTTGCATATTTTTTCCTCATACTAGTGCTTACTAAAGGGAATCTAGTCTTATTTATATTACTGTCTTTTTTAAAAAAAAATTAAAAAGATCTTTTCCTCTTGCTTTTCACAAACCTAGGTTCTACTGGTTAATGACTTTTTCCCCTTGCTTTCCGTGGAAAGCATACAGACCCTAAATGCTAAGTGGAAAGCAACTAAAAGCCAAACTTGCAACTCCGTGTACTTGAAAATGTGTAGCTGGAATGCATCCTTGGTCTGGAGCCTTGATTCTGTTGCTAGGTGGCAATGTTCCCTCAGCAAAAGGATGGTTATTCGTGTTTGCAGGTCCTTTTCTGAAACAGAAAGGAAAACACTGCCTTACTGCCTTTTCATTAGCAACTTTTCAACCAGACTTCCTGGTTTCAGCCCACAAAGAGGCATCAGCGCTCTCTGAAACTGCCAGGCTGAAATGATCAAAACAAAAATTTCCTCCTGCTAGCCACTGTACATTGCAAAACTGGGCAACCTATGGTATAAAGCACATGGTTGCTTCCAATAACTATAAAAATCCACTTTAGGTGGGGACCAGAGTTACCCAGGCCATTGTAAACAAATGATACAATCTTGTTTGTCCGGTGATTGGTGGTATAGTATTAAGTTCACAGAAGAGCTCTAGCATTGAAGTCATGAAACCTCTGTGTATGCTATAGCTACAAATTACTGGAGGTTCCTTTTAAAAAAGGAGTTTTTTCACTTCAGTATCAGACAGAAATGACAGATTCAGTAAATTAAAATATATGCCAAAATTTTAATTTCAGATGAAATTAATTTCTTTAAATTAGCTTTATTGAGATATAATTTACACACATAAAATTTCCCCTTTAGGTATATACATCTATGAATTTTTACAAATGTATACATAATGTAACTACTACCATACTTAAGATATAGAATGTTTTCATCACCCCCCAAATTTCTCCATTTCCCTTTTTAATCAATCCCTCACTCACCCTCTGTCCCTGAGAAACATTGATCAGATTTCCATCATTATAAGCTTACCTCTTCCCCTATTTCATGTAAGTAGAATCATATATTACATAACCATTTGTGTCTGGCTTTTTTCATTTAGCATAATACTTTTAAGATTTATCCTTGTGGTTGTAGGTAACAGTAACTAAATTTTTTCTTTTTTTAGTATGACCCATTGAATAATTGAAACTTACTTTTAATTTTTTAAAAAGTATCTTATTTATCTGAACATTTCTAAATCAGTGGGCCTGCAGTAGAACTTAAAACTGCATTTTAACAAAAACCCATGGTATTTCCCATGCAGGTGATTCTTACATCACACCTTCAGACACCAAGAATCTGAAGCAGTGGAGTTGTGAGTCTCCTTGAAAATCTGCTTAACTCATTGAATATCTTTTACCAGAAAGACATTCACAGAAACCCAGTACTTCCACTCAATTTCTGGAGATTGTAGGACTGACCAAAGTTCATAAACTCCAGGTTACAACCTGTAATGTTGTCACGTGCTTGACTGAAAAACTCAAGTTATACGAAAAAAGCAAGTTATTTCAGATTCTCCCACTCTCTTTGCTCATCACCTTTCCCCGTACTTCTCAGAGCAGGGCATTTTTTTGTCTTTCTATAAGATTTTAACAGAACACAGCCATTCGCATCCCATAGCACGACCCCGTTGGTATGCACCAGTTACCCCACAGGCCAGTCCCTCACCTCCGCATAACCAAGCAACGATTACCACATGACCAGCTATTGGTTAGGCCTGCCGTGGCCCCTCCTCCAAGCGACCAGCTGCCAATGAGCGACCGCTAGTCGGTCATTCAGACAACACTTGGTAGAGCGGTGGTCATCAGGCGGGCAGTGGAGTAAGATGCAGTCCTGGCCTCTCTGGGATGATTTGGGGGCCCAAGGGAACATGCTAGGTGCTGTGTCTTGCACGGCTCCAGGATCCTCACCAAGGTCATCCGTTGGCCTTGGCCCAAGTCTTAAAGCAGCAGTGAACCTCTCTCCCATCCCCACCTCTGCAACCAATCACAGAGGCAGTCTGCCTGAGTAGGCAGTCTGTATGTAACAGAGCGCAGTGAATTCTGCTCTTAGGCTCTTAACACAGCAGCCATTGTCATGCATCATTACGCCCTGTTACTAAACAATTGGTCCTGCTTAGTCATTGGTTGGTACCTTAGTGGGCCCCACCCACTGACAACCAACTGTCAATGAGCCACCCATTAGTGGGCCTGCTACTGCAGCAGTGGGTGCCGCCCACAAGCAACCAACTGTTAAAAAAGGACAGTTAGTGAGGGGATTGAGACAACAGTTAAGTGATGGTTATGAGGTGGAGAGTGAGGTTGAGGCAGATCCCGGCCTTATCTCCAAGGCCCTCCAGCTCATCTGGCCCTAGGCCAGTGGGTGAGTTGGGGTGCCCAGAGAACAGGCTTGGAGCTGTGTCCTGCAAGGCTTTAGAGCCCTCACCAAGGCCACCCACTAGCCTTGGGCTGGGCCTTGAGGCAGCGGTGAACCTCTCCTCCATCCTGGTCTCTGCAACTTAATAGCAGTGGCATCTGCCTTGTCCCACAATCTGTGGGACCTGGTCTTCCCCTCTTTGGGTGGCCTGAGGACACTGAGGGCCAGTTGGGTTGGGTGCCTGGCTCCCTCATTGATGACAGCTGACAGAATCTGGGCAACTGGCCCTGAGGGAGCTCCCAACTAGCTCTGCTTCCTCTTAAATCAGGATTGGGACCTTAGAGGGTGAAAGGTCTGTGCCTTGGGACCTCACCCTTCCTTGTCAGAACAGAGAATAATGTTTGGTAGAGATTTACAGAAATGTCATTACCTGACCATGACATGACCTCAAGAACAAAGAATCTGACACCAAGAAGTTTGCAACAACTAACCACACCCCTCCCTCACCTTTCCTATAAAAGGGCTTTGCTGAAAGCTTTTGGGGAGTTTGGGGTTTTTTAAGGCATGAGTCACTCATCTCCTTGTGGGACTTGCAATAAACCTTTCTCTGTTCCAAACCCCAATGTTTTGGTATCATTTGGCCTCATTGTGCATCAGGTACACAGATCTGCATTTCAGTAACAATATGAAGCCTTGCAACTCTATTCCTATTTGAATGTTATTAAATCAAAAATAGATTAATCATTTACATATCATAAAAGCCATACACAGTTATGACAGAAAGCTAAAATTGCAAAGAAACTTAGAAAATTAAAGAGCAATGAGTAGTCATATCACCCAAAGAGATACTGAGATAATCATTTTATTTTTTTTCATAGTTGTGATAATTATGTAATAATGCTTGGGTCCTGTTCCACATATTCAGATTTACTTGATAGGGATATGTTCTGGACACAACATTTTTCTTACTGTTTTAAAAAATTGAAGTATAGTTGATTTACAATATTAGTTTCAGGTATATATTACAATTCAATGTTTTAATACATTATTTTCTGTTTGAAGTATAAAAAACAATGGCTATGTTTCCCTGTGCTGTACAATATATCCTTGTTGCATATTTATTTTTATACATAGTTGTTTGTATCTCTTAATCCCCTATAACTATCTTGCTCCTCCCCTTTCCCTCTTTCTGCTGGTAACCACTAGTTAGTTCTCTATGTCTCTGAATTTATTTTTCTTTTGCTTTACTCATTCATTTTAATTTTAAGATTTCACATGTAAGTGATAACATAGCATTTGTCTTTCTCTGTCTGACTTGTTTCATTTAATAGGCTCTGCATCCATCCACATTGTTGCAAATGGCAGAAGTTCATTCTTTTTATGGCTGAATAATATTTCATTATACATATATATATATGTATACACACACACACACACACACACATACACACACACACACGTACCACATCTTCTTTATCTATTTATCTGTTGATGGCCAGTTAGGTTGCATTCATATCCTGGCTAATGTAAATTATGCTGCTGTGAACATTGGGGTACATGTCTGTTTTCAAATTAGTGTTTTGTTTTTTTCAGATACATACCCAGGAATGGAATTGTGGGATCGTATGGTAGTTCTATTTTTAGTTTTTTTTTAGGAACCTCCATACTGTTTTCCAAGGACTCAACATTTTTCAAAGACTCCACAGGTGATCATAACAGGCAGTCGAGTTTGAGAGCCATTGTTCCAAGCACCTGCCATTGACCTGTTCTCTGTACTCTTTCTATAGTCTAGATTAACTCTTTCTATTTTCTAGATTAACTATATTTCTACATTCTATATTCTACATTAACTATTTCTATATTCTGGGCCCTGCAGAGTGGGTTGTATAACTTATTGGCAATCAATTGAAATCATAACTGTGCATCAACATGAAAGGGAAAATCTAATAACTAGTCCATGCTGGAGCTATGTCTACAATTGGCCATTAATGATGAACAGGGGAGCCCTGCTTGAAGAAATAAGATTAGGTCAGAATGGGAGAAGATTATAGCCAGAAATTATTAGGTTTCACCAATAACCCCTAGAGTTGCCTGAATTCTGTGATTAGTGAGAACTAATCAGGGCTGAAGAAGAAAAGGGGTCATTGATAGCAACACTCCAATAAGACTTAATAATAGAGTTAAGATTTGAGCACCAAGGCAGACATAAGGCCCTGGAAATGATACAGGCATGCCCATTGCCTCAACATCCTGTCTCTAACCAGCAACTATGTCATGGATGGGGATATCCTCAAAAGGGTATACTTAGCACTCCCCCAACCCTAAACTTCTGGAAGGCTGGCATTGAAGACTCTAGTTTGCTTTCCATGTGGTGCTAGTTATCAGAAGGGAAATCACCGTGCAAGTCCAGTTACCCAACCCAAGTTGCAAGAGTTTTAAAATTCAGTGGCAATATTTAAGTACAGAACTTTGAAAAATGGGTTGAAAGAGACTCAAGGCTTATTTTATGAGTGGTCTCAAGGAACCTCTTAAGGTTGGTTGTACTGATACAACTCCAGAATCAGAGCTTCCCTCCATCCTTAGATTCAGAGACCCTCAAGGGAGGCACTAAAATGGTCTGGGATCTTCTCAATACTTCTTCTTCTCAGGGGGCCATGCATCAGAAATAGACATGTTAACCCTTACACTGACGGTGGAAGAAATGTGTCAGGGGACTCAGGGTAGAGATTCTGTTGTGCACATCACATTACAGTCGTTGCAGATACCTTGTAATATAATTTACTATAAAATTTTGGTAGTAGATCAGCTGTTAGATATTGTTTTTTTTTTGTTAATAATATGCAGCACTTACATTACAATAAATGTTATTTTAATACTTTGACCATTGCATTTCAGTATTACCGATATTCTTTGTAATCTTATGTGTTTCATTTTATGTATTTGCAGGCACAAACAGGGTTTCATTTTATATTAATCTGAGTCATGATGCTTGTCACTTCTGTTTTTTTAGTCTAGAGGTGTTTTAGAAATTGGGAGGAGAAAACTAGCAGGGGGAAATAGGGAAATTTTATGTTGTTGTAGCCTACATTCTTTCATCTGCACTTTATTTCTTTTGTTCCAAGGATATTCTTTTATCTGATAGTATGACTTACATATGCTTATTTGCTTTCTATAAGAACCCCATTTGAATTACCTTTCCCAGCAAGTAATTATTTGCCTCCCAATGGGAAGCTAGGACGACTCCTGCTGGTTCTATTGCGGAATCAATAATAGGGTACATTAATGAGTCTCAGAATTGCTCCCAGGAGACTGTTTTCCTTTCTGTGCTCTATCCTGTTGATGTGGCCTCTCCTTTTCACAGCATTGGAAATTGTGAGTCAGGTACAGTCTACTTTTTAGCTTATTCTCTGTGTCTCCAGATCACAGGTGGAGATGTGACTTTTAAAAACATCTCCTATCCAAAGGTCCAAAATTAATAGTAGATAAGTCCAGAAGCAGTTTATGTACCACCTTCCCCACACTGATAATTTAGGAATAAATGTCAAGAATAGAAATGGAAATTATCCATTCCAGGAGGCCTAATCACAAATATTCTCAGGGCTATTTGGAGGGGGGAGGAGGGGTGGGGCACGTGCTACAGCACTGCTCCTGAGCTCTTTTCTCAGGACACAAGTCAAAATGGCATCTCAGAAGCCTGTTTCATCAAATAGCAACAATACACGACCCTTACATTGGTACTAGTGAAAGTTAATGTTCAAAACAAATAGTAAAATGTGTTTATGTGTTTGTTAACACCTCCCTGTATACTGAAGAAAATTGTATTTCACCATATGCTTTTGTGAGTCCCACATAATTTGTTTCTATTTGTCCTAGTATGACATGAGGTCAGCCCTTATCTTATTCAACACCTTTGGTTAACCACTTAGAGACAAAAGGAAGGGTACAGGGGCAGATTAGCACAAAATGCCATGTCGTTAAACAGTTCTTTACCTCATTAGTCCCTTGATCTTTTCTTGGGTCTAGAACCTGAGAGGAGGCTACAAAGATACCCCCTCTGCTGTTGACATTACCTGCTAGAAGAGAATCGAATATGATAGCCTGGCAGTGGTGTGGCAGAGAATGTAGAGAATGCCTTTCTGTTTATTCTTTTTATTTACTTTTTTTTTTTTAATGTGGACCATTTGTTAAGTCTTTATTGAATTTGTTACAATGTTGCTTCTTTTTTTATGTTTTGGTTTTTTGGCTGCCAGGCATGTGCAATCTTAGCTCCCTGATCAGGGATCAAATCCACACCCCCTGCAATGGAAGATGAAGTCTTAACCACTGGACTGCCAGGGAAGTCCCCGCTGCTTATTCTTTAAAATTATAAATCTCCTATATATATTTTGCACCCTCCTTTATAGATATTACATACTATTTATTTCATTTAAATGAAATAAGCTTCAGTGGTTGCAGCGCACAGGCTTAGTTACCCCATGTCATGTGGGATCTTTTTGGACCAGGGATCAAACCCATGTCCCCTGCTTTTACAGGTGGATTCTTAACCACTGGACCACCAGGGGAGTCCCTTTCCTGTATTTCAAATGAAAAGTTTTAAGTCAATCTGATTCTTTCTCTGTTATATTTTTTATTCTCTCTAGATAATTTAGTATATTCATTTTATACTTGAAATTTTTATAGGTAGGACTTTGGTAGGTATTTTAAAAATTATTTTTCTTGGTCATCATCTGGTAGACGGAGTCTTCTCATCTGAATATTTAAGCATTTCCAACACAGTGAACTTCTTCTGTTCTTCATTCAATTCTTCTCCTGAAGCTGAGACATTAGAGACCCAGAGAAATACTTCTGTGACTTTTATCTTGTTTTCTAATACCTTTCTTCTCTCTTCTTTTGCATGTTATGCAAGAATAATGTGATTGATATTCCAGCCCATTGATTTTACCTTCATAGGGTCCATGCTATTGTTCAGCCCTCTATTAAACTTAGTTTTGTATTTCAGTAAAATTCCTAAGGGCTTATTATTCACAGCAAAATTTTTGCTTGAAGAATATCCTACCAAATCTCTCTCAGGTTACCAACTCTATTCTTCTTATGTTCCCTGTATTGACATCTATGAGGATTAGTTCTGTTTGTTGAGTTTAGCTAATTTTTCCTTGAACAACTTTTTTCAACCTATTTTTGAGCTTGAGTGTATTTCAGGGTTCTTCTTATAAATATTTCCCTTTATCTCATATCAGGTTTAGAATTGTTCAGTTCTGTTGGGTTTTGCTATAAGTGCATTCCCTCTGTTTTGCTTCTTCCAGAAATCCCTAGGGATTTTTGAATTATGGTGGCATATCTTCAGGCCTGCAATACAATGACATAGGTCTATGGTTGTGTATGGTTCTTGTCATTAATAAAGGCTATGTTTTCCACTTGGTTATTCTTCTTGCATACATATGACTTGAAATCCTACAAGGAGAAGAGATGAGCATCTGGGCAGGATTGTTGGATACTTGGCAGTAATAATAGCATCTCAAACCAGTACTTAATGATACCCAATGTGTGCTCATGTGGATATCTACAGAAAAACTGGTATTTATGCCAAAGTACCAGAGAGGAAGGGGCTTCCCAGGTGGCTCAGTGGTAAAGAATCTGCCTGCCAATACAGGAGATGCGGGTTTGATCCCTGGGTCAGGAAGATCCCCTGGAGAAGGGAATGGTTCCCACTCCAGTATTCTTGCCTGGGAAGTCCCATGGACAGAGGAGCCTGGCAGATTACAATCCATGGAGTTGCAAAGAGTTGGGCACCGCTTAGTGAGTAGAGAGCAGCAGCAGCACTATACAGGAAGGCTGAGGTTCTTTGTGCACCTGGGCCAGCTGACATCATGACTTAATATGAGAATTCGATTTTAAGGAACAGAGGTACTTTTGGAGTCAGAAAATACTCATCTCAAGACAAACAGAGCTTCAGTTTACAGCTGTTTTAGGTACTAGCAGCGGTGTAGTTTGTCATTGTTGTTACTAGAGCTCGTGTTTCTCTTCATTGTATTACTCAGCTATGACTGTGGGACAGTATTTTAAACTATAAAAACCATTGGATTTCTGAGGACTAGAGAACACTGATTTGTGAAACATTTGGATTTTAATTCCTGGTACTTGGCATGGGTACGTGGCTCTAGAATGGTAGTTCCAAATCTAGTTCCTCTTCATGCTACTTTGAAGAGGATACAAGGAAAAGAAAATCACTGTGGAATTCAGTTTTGGATTCATGTGGCTTGTCCTTAGGTCCTGGAATCCACTACTCTGGCCCCTCACCATCATAGTCTCCACCAGGAAATGGCCTCACACAGCTTCTAGTTTGTTCATTTCATAAGCTCAAATCATAGATGTGAGCTAAGCTTGTAGGTTCAGTTGTGTTGAAGTGTGACTGAAGTTTTGTATGGAAGGTGATTTTGTTTCAAACAAACATTTATGGAGAAATTAAAGCCCCTATTACGTTAACACATAGAAAAAAATTCAATGAGATTATTAAAAATCTAAGAGCTGCAAAGGAAATTTAAAAGCTTGTGCCCAAATACTGTGCCTCCAGGATTCAAGTTTGTTTCAAAACTCAAAGAGGAATATGATTGTCTCATAAAACTAGGCATCAGTCTTATAGTCAGAACCAGAAGAATATGAAGGATGTCTTCTATTTTCTCTCTCCTGTTTCTTGGTCTCCCCTCAGAAATCATTAAGTCTCTGCTATGTTCTTTGACTTCCAACAGCAGTGCAGTCTGGATTATACCATATGCTGGGATCTAGAGAAATAACTTGGCTTAGAAATATTAGAATATACTAGATATTCATATGTACTTTGTAGGGGTAGATTGATTCGTTGATGTTCATGTATGTTCTACTAACCCTATGAACTTCTGAAAGCCAGAGCGGTGAGACAAGTGGGTTTGGATTAATCCAATTTTAGAGCAGTTTGTGGGAGCTCCACCCATCCCATGGAGGATGTTACAGGCCACAGCTGTGAGAAAAGGAATTGAGACTCCATGTGAGTGAACAAAATACGAAACAAGGATGATGAGAATAATGGACTATAATTTCTTTCAGACTTTAACTTCAACAAAAGGAGGGTGAATTTGTTTTAGGATCCACCTTCTCTCTAGTAAATTAAATGGGAGACAATTCACATGTTTCAAGTTTGGCATATTCTTTATTGTTTTCCTTAGATTTGTGTTACAAACTCTGGTGAACTGGCTTAAACATCATGATTATGCCTGCATGCGTGCTAAGTCACTTCAGTTGTGTCCGACTCTTTACAACCTTATGGACTGTAGCCCTCCAGGCTCCTCTGACCATGGGATTCTCCAGGTAAGAATACTGGAGTGAGTTGCCCCTAGGTTCCCCATCTAGGAATCAACCTGCGTCTCTTATGTCTTCTGCATTGGCAAGCGGGTTGTTTACCACTAGCACCACCTGGAAAAACCCTTGATTGTGCATAGACAATGGAAAATAGAAAGTGAATTTAAGAATCCTGTTAGGCTTTAAGTTAATATATTATTGTACCCATTTTGGAGGCTTTGGGCAGAGTAGCTAAGCTAATTCTAGGAGGGTTCTAAGGAGAAGTGATAAAGTAATTAATATTGCGAGGACTCCTCCAAGTTCCAGGAGGACCTCAGTACTTTAAAGTATTACTCACCTTTGATGAAGTAACCAACTTGTCCTCATTTGCCTGGGCTTTTTTAGTGTCCTATAAACTTTCCCCTTCGCCTTGTGTATTAGGGTTCTCCAGAGAAACAAAATTAATAGGACATATTGAATATATGTGTATAAAGACTTATGTGAGACTCTGCTTCACAAGATTATGGAGGCTGAGAAGGCCCCTAGTCTGCCCTCTGCAAGCTGCAGAATCAGGAATCTGGTTGTATAATTCCATTTGAAACCTGAAGGCCTGGGAACCGGGGGAGCCAATGGTGTTTCATCTGAGTCAAATGGTCTGAGAACTAGGAGCATTCATGTTCAAGGGCAGGAGAGGACAGACATTCCATCTCAAGCAAGAGAGCAAATTTGCCCTTGCTCCACATTTTTGTTCTTTTCAAACCCTCAATGGATTGGTAGATGCCCACCTACTTTGGTGGAGACAGTGTCCTTTACTTGGTCTATTCAAATGCTCATCTCTGCCAGAGATGCCTTCACAGATATACCCAGTAATAATGTTTTACCAACTATCTGGACATTCCTTAGTCTGATCAAGTTGACACACAGAATTAACCATCACACCCTGTGTGCGTGGAGCCCACCATCAGCGACCTTAGTCTCCACGTGCCATCCTGAGGTAATGAGAGGCAATCAAAAATGAAGGGGAGGGGACATGTAAGTTTCCTCTGTCCACCTGTTCCTGGTTCCTTGAGAAGGACAGAGTCGTTAATCAGCATCATAAGAACCCCAGGCAGGTACTGGCTCTTTTTGTTTGTTTTCTTGTTTACTTATGGGTAGGGTTATTGCACTTTTAAATCTGCAACCCTGTGTGTCTCCTCTTGTCTTACTATCTCAAAACAAAGCAGAGTCTGCTTCCCAGAGACAGACCAGCCATTCTCTTCTCCAGCGGTTCCCAACCAGGAGGATTTTGCCCACCCCTCCTCTCCCCATCCGCCCCCGCCCCCCACAACATTTATCAGTGTCTGAAGATATTTTTAGTTGTCACATCTGGGAGTGGATGTGTGATATTATTTTATGGGTAGAGGTCAGGGATGCTGCTAAACATCCTCCAAAGCACACCCCTCTTCCCAACAAAGAATTATCTGGTCCTAAATTTCAACCGTGGTGCAAGGATATAAAACACTGTTCTTCATCTTCTTCTGTTCCTTGAGGTTGTGCATGTAAATGGGCCAGGGTACAGACCATCCTTTTCTCTGCAAATACAATTGTGTTGTTCACATGGAGAGGAGTAGGAGGGCTTACTCAGATCACCCTAGCCATATTTTTGAACATAGAGTCAATGAGAGAACCTTGCATTGTCTATCTTGTTAATGATTTAAAAAGTAATAATGTCTTTGCCTTTTGCCTATTATTCCACCTATTTGGTTCTCTCCATTAGGAATTCTGTAAGGAATTTGGATATTCCTTGTTTCTGGGCTGTAATACTATCACAATATCATGAAAACTTTGCCTTCTTCCATCATCCCTTTCTGATTAAACTACCCAGAATTTGTTTTGTTATTTGTGCCTAATTGAGACTCTTTGGCAAATGGCAGGCAAATGTAGTATAAATGTAGCAGTCAGTCCTTGTCACAAAAAAGGGGGAAGTTAAATGAATTGTTTAATAAGAGCAGCAAATTTTTTATTAGATTCTCTGCTGTAACTATTCCTTTTCTCCTCTTCCTCCATTTGTAGTAGCTGCATTTGTTAAAGTAGGAATGGTTCAGGTCAAGTTTTTCTCCTGGATCTTAGGGTCAAGTCCGCTCTCTCCCCTGAAGTTATACCTAGGCCTTGGGTAAATGTGTATGCGTGCTAAGTTGCTTCGTTGTGTACTACTCTTTGTGACTCTATGGACTGTAGCCCACCAGGCTCCTCTGTCCATGGGATTCTTCGGGCAAGAATACTGGAGTGGGTTGCCATTTCCTTCTCCAGGGAATCTTCCTGACCCAGGGATTGAACCTGCGTCTCTTATGTCTCTTGCACTGGCAGGCGGGTTGGGTACCCCGTGATAGATAATACAGGTTTCCCCTGTGATCCAAATGCAGATTCCCCTGAAACCTTCCTAGGCTGAAATGATACAAAGCAAAGAAGCAGTTACCTTATGACACATCTTGCTAACAGATACACAGAGCAAATCCAGATAAAGCACAGATGCTTATAGACAGAGTTCAAGGCTATGGTGGCTTGACGCCGAGATGCTGAGGGAAGTTTCCAGGGAAGGAGCTTGGTGGTGCCACTCACACCGCTCAGGGTTCCTTCCTCTCCTATAAGGGCTTCCTGCAAGACAAACACTATAGTATTTTTGCTTTTTTTTTTTTTTTCCTTGGTAAAAGCGAAAATCCTCTTTGGGTTTCTTTTGTTTAGAGAAAGCAGGTGCTAGTGTAGGTCTTTCATAAAAGAGAAATGGTGTAAAGCAAACTTTTGAAAAGTGGCAGATAACCTTTGATAATAAAGGAAAGCAAACAGGAAATAAGGGAGAACTGATAAGAAGTGTGGATGTAGACTGTTCAGATGTCAGTGCTCTATGACAGAGCCTGGCAAACCTCTGCATAAGATAGAGAGTAAATATTCTGTACTTGGTTGTCTGTAGGTTTTTTGTCACAGTGACTCTCTCTGCTATCATGGCATGAAAGCAGCCATAGGCAACATACAAGTGAACAGGAAGGCCTGTGTTCCAATAAAACTTTATTTATAAAAACAGGTGATAGGCAGGATTTAGTCTGCTGGTTATAGTTTGCTGATCCCTAGTTTTATGTTATGCCAGGCTCTTGGGGTTTAGCCCCCATGTTTACACTTAGGGTCAATTTTCTTACAGTTATTCATTCCTTCTATAATCATTTATTGAACACTTATTTGTTTCTCCAAAGATTTCTATAACTCAAGCAGCTTACAGCCTGGGCTGGGTGAAGTATCTCCTCAATCTTGCCCTTTCAATTCACTCAGGCCCAACTTTCTACTGCCAGAACCTACATTTCTTTGTCTCAGGAATTTCTCTGGCCATGAGTTGTATAGATTTGTAATCCTCACTCTTTCCTAATACATACCTTCTCTTGAATCTTGGTGGGCTCTGTGACTGCTTTGACCAATAGAATCCAGCAGATGTGAGTCTATATAGTATCTGGGCCCATGCCTGAAAAAATTGCTAGCTTGCATTTCCTATCCCTGGAAACATTTGCTCCTAGAATCTAGTTGCTGTGCTATGACAAAGCCCAGAGAACCTCATGGAGAGACCAGTGTGGAAAAGACCCAGTATGAATTTGCTAGCCATGAGAGTGAACTGGAAAATGGATCCTTCAGCTGTAGTCAAGCCATCCCAACTGATACACTGTGTGGAGTAGGAATGAACAACTAAGCTCAGCCCAAGTTGCAGATTCATCGGCAAAATATATGATGTAGTTGTATTTAACCTTTAAATTGGGGGAGATATTTAATAGATACGCAGGATACTCACCTTGTTCTAAAAGTAGTTCCTAATATCAGATTTTAACACATGAAGGAGCTGTGCTGCTGCTGCTGCTAAGTCGCTTCAGTCATGTCCGACTCTGTGCAACCCCATAGATGGCAGCCCACCAGGCTTCCCCGTCCCTGGGATTCTCCAGGCAAGAACACTGGAGTGGGTTGCCATTTCTTTCTCCAGTGCATGAAAGTGAAAAGTGAAAGTGAAGTCGCTCAGTCGTTCCTGACTCTTAGCGACCCCATGGACTGCAGCCTACCAGGCTCCTCTGTCCATGGATTTTGCAGGCAAGAGTACTGGAGTGGGGTGCCATTGCCTTCTCCGGAAGGAGCTGTGGTTCAGAGAAATAAAACATGCTTTGCCCAAAGTTTCACAACTAGTAAATTGGAATTAGGATTTCAAGCCCAGGCTCTATTTAATCCACCTTGCTGTTTCTATAAGCCAGAAACTGAACTGAAATAAAACAGAATAAAAGAAAAAGAGGCAATAATAGTGAAGTTAAGATGATAGGGGAATATAGGGAATTGCTGAACTAAGGCTGTCTGGTGCTGCTTTGAGGGGAAATATTTCAGGACTACCATTCTTTCCACCGCTCCCCTCACGCCTGAGTCCTGCCTGTAATAACTGTCCCTAATTTCTTTCTTTACTGCTGTTCTAATGCTTATGACATGTTCTATTTGTCTTCTTGAAGTGTCTATGCTGCTGCTGCTAAGTCGCTTCAGTCATGTCCGACTCTGTGTGACCCCATAGATGGCAGCCCACCAGGCTCCCCTGTTCCTGGGATTCTCCAGGCAAGAACACTGGAGTGGGTTGCCATTCCTTCTCCAATACATGAAAGTGAAAAGTGAAAGTGAAGTCGCTCAGTCGTGTCTGACTCTTAGCGACCCCATGGACTGCAGCCTACCAGGCTCCTCCTAGATACCTTTAATATATGTATCCCTATTCCTAACTTCCTGGTAGTTCAGCTGGTAAAGAATCCGCCTGCAATGCAGGAGACACCGGTTCAATTCCTGGGTCGGGAAGACCCCCTGGAGAAGGGATAAGCTACCCACACCAGTATTCTTGGACTTCCCTGGTGCCCCAGCTGGTAAAGAATCTGCCTGCAATGTTGGAGACCTGGGTTTCATCCCTGGATTGGGAAGAGCCCCTGGAGAAGGGAAAGGCTACCTACTGCAGTATTCTGGCCTGGAGAATTCCATGGACTGTATAGTCCATGGGTCTCAAAGAGTTGGACATGATAGTGACTTTCACTTTCATGTCTGACTTACGGCTTGACTTATAATAAATATTCAATAAGTGTTCTTTGGATGAATCCTGGAATGTATTGTGGATGCACAAAGAACTTTATCAGTTAGACTGGAGATACAGCTATTAGATGTGCTGCCTATAACCTGGAAAGCCATGCAAAGATGTATAAAGCGTTAATAAGCTCTCCCAATCTATCCAACCCCACCCACGCTTGGTTCCCTAGGGTAATCCATGTTAATACCTGGTTACATCTCTCCATACTTTTCTTCACGTTTGTACGTATTTATACACAGTACATAGTTTTGGGGGTTGCTTGTTAATATTCAAATGTTGTCTCACTTTCCATTTCTCTGCAACTTGTAAGCTAGTATTAGGATAAAAAGCACAATTAAACCTACTGGGCTTGAATCCTGCCTCCTTGCTAACTAGCTCTGGTATGTTCAGAAAATTATTTAACAATCTTTGTGCTCAGTTTTAATCTATAAAATAAAGCAGAGAAAATAATAGTTCTCATTTTATAAGATTGTAAAACACAAAGTGCAGAGCTGACACATACACAGTAAGCATTCTAAAATTGCTGGTTACTATACCTGACATCAGTAGATTGGGATTTAACTTATTTTTAAGTAGCTGTATAATATTCCATAGAATGGAGTTTCCAACATTCATTTGACCATTCCTAGTGACAGCCACCGGAGAAGGCAGTGGCACCCCACTCCAGTACTCTTGCCTGGACAATCCCATGGACGGAGGAGCCAGGTAGGCTGCAGTCCATGGGGTCACGAAGAGTCAGACACGACTGAGCGACTTCACTTTCACTTTTCACTTTCCTGCATTGGAGAAGGAAATGGCAACCCACTCCAGTGTTCTTGCCTGGAGAATCCCAGGGACGGGGGAGCCTGGTGGGCTGCCGTCTATGGGGTCACACAGAGTTGGACACGACTGAAGCGACTCAGCAGCAGCAGCAGCAGTGACAGCCATTGATTTCCTTGTTTCTCCTTTAAATGTTGCTACAATAAACATGCTTGGACTTAAATCTTAGTGCTTTTACTTCTGTGGGATAGATTATTCAAAGAGGGATTGTTGTGTCAATTTACTTGAATAGATCTATATCTGGCACAGGAAGGAGTGTATCATTGTCCATGTAACTGTCTCAGAAATCAACTATTGCAACTCTAGCCTGTTTTAAGGGGCTTGGCTAAAAACCAGGCAACTGTTGTCTGTAGGCAGAAATCCCATGAGCCGTCATAAGTCATATGTCCATCTTACTTTTGCTTAGACGTTCAGATGGGTTCTTTTGGTCTGAGGTTCAAATACTTAGTGGTGAGAATTTTGTCTTTTCTCTGAAAAGTCTTCTGAAAACTTTTCGAATTTTAATAACCATGTAGGTGACAGTGTCAGAGAAATGTCCAGTAATGAAATCACACAGATACCATCCATTTCTTCAGCTTGGAAGGATAGCTGTATAAAATTAAAAATGCAGAAAGGAATAATGGGCCAATCCTCTACAAACTGAGTATACCATGTTCTTTCATATTTCAATTCCTATGTGATTCAGTTCTTAACTGATCTCTCACTTGGAAATCTATTGGTAATTCAAACAGCCCTGCATGAAAATGCCTATTGCCTAGTACAAAATCTGTATCCAGTGTTTCTTCAGTGGAATAGGCTATCTCTTTTCTAAATTGGGTTCTTCTTGTTCCCTATTTTTCATTTCCCCTTTCTGTTGTACTTAGACCTCAGATCTTTGGATAGACTCACAGTACCATCCCTGAGATTTAGAAATAGATTACTTTCACATTGCCATTTCCTTACAACAAAAGCAGCTTTCCTGATTTCTCAGGCACTAAGCACTTTCAAAGTTCCTAAAACAGAACATGTAATATTCCTTGACATGCTGCTGCTTATCACTGATCAACCTTTCTAAATATTATTTAAAAATATTTATTGCTCTCTTTCTGTGGGAAAAAAAGGATCTGGCTTCCTTCTGCTACATTCTAGTGGAAATGAATACCAATATGCTTCCCAAAATAAACAGACCTCAGGCACCCATGAACACCAAAAAGCACTCAACCATACAGAGGTATTTGAATCTGTACGCAGCAGCCATTTTTTTGTCCGTGTAAAAACAAAACAAAACGAGGCCAAGCCCTTAGTCTTCATGAGTTACTCCCAGCAGTCTTTTGTCAGTCTGAAACTGGAGAACATGGAGCAACAGATATAAACAGTATGAAGAAAAATAAGCAATTCTTAATAAGCTGGTTTACTTTAGTATTTTCTGTGAGAAGCTTCAACAACAGCAATATGGCTTTTGGAAACTTGGCTGAGCCCTGAAATGGACTGAAACTATTGCAGTTGTCTTAAAATAATTTGAAAGGGGAGTTTTATTTTTTGTTTGTTTATTTGTTTAAACCTCCTCTTTTCTTGACCCCCTTTCTACTCTTACTCCAAGTTCAGGCTCTAACCACATTCTACAAGTATGTATTTTATTAACCAACTTATTTTCACTTCTAGTTTCTGGCATTGGAAGTAGAAGGGAGAGGAATTATGAGGCTTTACTTAGGCTGCTTCCACAACTGGAAGAACATACCTTTTAGTAAGACTGGTTTCAAAAATCTCCTTAAATTAGGTCTCTTTTCAGGATGTCTTTGCCCCTGGCCAGTTGTCCAAACTGCAAATTGATGTGGCAGCTCTTCTGAAACACAGTCAAGCAGCCACGCCAAACAGAGGAATCAACCGCAGTCACACAGGAAGGCCAGAGCCGGGCCGGCCATGTCTGTCAGCTCCCAAATCTCCACTCTTCACCTCTGTGCTCATGCTTTCCTGCACCTCACTCAGCTACAGAGCACAAGGGGCTCCTGAGTTCCTATAATAACATGTTTGTTTAACTTTATTAGGCGAACTTCCCAGGTGGCGCAGTGGTAAGGAATTCACGTGCCGGTGCAGGAGACATAGGCTCCATCCCTGTATCGGGAAGATCCCCTGGCAAAGGAAATGGCAACCCACTCCAGTATTTTTGCCTGGAGAATCTCATGGACAGAGAAGACTGGTGGGCTACAGTCCATGGTATTGCAAAGAATCGGATATAACTGAGCATTCAGCATAAAACTTTTCTAACTTCTCGTGGAAAGACAAACTCTTACTTATGCCAAATGATTCCTATCTAATCTTTTTCTAATTTCCTTGCTTTTCCAGGCCAAGTTGTACAAATCTAAGAAGGATGTAGCATTTCACACGTACGAGTAGAATGTCCATGTTAAAAGACATCATCTTTCAAAAAGAGTTTAAAATACCCTGTTAAAAACAAAACAGAATGATTAAAATAGAAGGAAGGGCAAAGTACATTAAGTAAAGGATGACAAAAATAAGGCATATGATGATATTTAGTTAAATATGCCAGAATTAAGAAGTAAATCATTAAACCAAGAAATGTTTATTGAGAAAAGGTAGAATCCTCCAAGAAGATAAGAGTTGTAAGTCTTTATACCCCAAGTAACAGAGAACCACAATACATAAAGGAAATAATGCTAGAAATGCAAAAAGAAAATTTAAAATGCATGGCAACAGTGGCAAACTGTAACAAAACTCTATCATACTTGATATATCAAATACTCAGAATTTAAATAAGAATGCAAAACTTTGCAAATTTTAGTATTTAATCACTAAGAATGACTTAATAGATACATTAACTATGTTTCCAGTGTGAAGAAAATCACCTTTTTTTCTAATACCTCTGAATAATATGTAGCTCTGGGCCAAATATTAGACCACAAATAAAATCTCAATAAATTCTAGACAAATATACAGGGTTATATTCTTTAAACGTAATTAAATAAAAATTTTAAATTGATATTAAAAAGTAGGTATATATCTGCATTTAAGTCACACAACTAGAATAAAGAAAGTTTTTAAAGTGAATTTTGGATTAGAGATTTTAACAACTTATTGACCGGAGACATATTAATACATATTTTGTTACCTGAACATTATTGACCAGAGACGTTCCGGTATTCACTTACATAACAAATTGCCAGCCACAGGCATTAGTTTCTGCAAAAATCCTCCGGTCAATATGTGTTAAAGAGCTAAAATTATGAATTAGATAGAAATAAGTTGGCTTAAAGCTCAACATTCAGAAAACGAAGATCATGGCATCTGGTCCCATCACTTCATGGGAAATAGATGGGGAAACAGTGGAAACTGTGTCAGACTTCATTTTTTGGGGCTCCAAAATCACTGTAGATGGTGACTGCAGCCATGAAATTAAAAGACGCTTACTCCTTGGAAGAAAAGTTAGGACCAACCTAGATAGCATATTGAAAAGCAGAGACATTACTTTGCCAACAAAGGTCCGTCTAGTCAAGGCTCTGGTTTTTCCTGTGGTCATGTATGGATGCGAGAGTTGGACTGTGAAGAAAGCTGAGTGCTGAAGAATTGATGCTTTTGAACTGTGGTGTTGGAGAAGACTCTTGAGAGTCCCTTGGACTGCAAGGAGATCTAACCAGTCCATTCTGAAGATCAGCCCTGGGATTTCTTTGGAAGGAATGATGCTAAAGCTGAAACTCCAGTACTTTGGCCACCTCACGCGAAGAGTTGACTCATTGGAAAAGACTGTGATGCTGGGAGGGATTGGGGGCAGGAGGAGAAGGGGACGACAGAGGATGAGATGGCTGGATGGCATCACCAACTCGATGGACGTGAGTTTAAGTGAACTTCGGGAGATGGTGATGGACAGGGAGGCCTAGCAGGGAGGCCTAGAGTGCTGCAGTTCATGGGGTTGCAAAGAGTCGGACACGACTGAGCGACTGAACTGAACTGAAGTGATTATGAGAGTGAGGTCCAATAGAATATGGTCAAAAATAAAGCCAGAAAAATAGATTTCAGTATACAGGATATTTTTTAGTCATCAATCCTTGTGGAAGGGAGGAGACAGCAGGAGAAAAAAGCCTGTCGTTGGTGTCCTGCATTGGATACAGAAGGGTGGACCATAATACTCATGCCTTGATCAATCACTGGATTTGGAGGAACCCAGGAAGGGTGATCTTATGGCTGAGGTAGCTGTCTGGAGCTGAGGGAAACCCTGGAAGAACTGAGAGCCACAATAACAAGTTCTTCCTTGAAAGGGAATCTGGGCAGTACATCTGTGTACCCACCTTAACTTGATTTAAAAAAGCAGTGACTTAGAGTTATCTCTGAAAGTATGGCGTAGTGGTCACTAATATCAGTACTCTCCATCATAGCAAACATAAACAATGCAATAAAACAGGAGGAAAACAAGTGGTAAGAGGTTTACATATAAGTAGGGTGTACAAGGTAGGAGAAGACAATGGCAACCCACTCCAGTACTCTTGCCTGGAAAATCCCATGGACGGAGGAGCCTGGTAGGCTGCAGTCCATCAGGTATCAAAGAGTCGGATACAACTGAGTGACTTCACTTTCACTTTTCACTTTCATGCATTGGAGAAGGAAATGGCAACCCACTCCAGTGGTCTTGCCTGGAGAATCCCAGGGACAGTGGAGCCTGGTTGGCTGCCATCTATGGGGTCACACAGAGTCGGACACGACTGAAGTGACTTAGCAGCAGCAGCAGCAGCAGGGTGTACAAGAGGTAATACTATTATATGTAGCCAACATTACTGCTACAGACAGAATGTAAGAAAATAAACCACAAAAAAAGAAAGAATGTATGTTACTAGGTATTTAGAATCAACAGACAAAACTCAGTAGCTTTTCTAAACATCTATACCAGTTATCACCAGAAAAAAAGCACATTAAGTGTGTTCAAATATAAAAACAAATAAATCTATAATAAGTGTTTATAAGTAAAATAAAATGTTTTAATAACAAGGTGATCAAACCAATATAGACCCCTCTCCCTCAACTACAAGCACTTTGAACTGCTAGATAAAATATGAACAAAAAAGATTAAGTTCTCACCAGCACTCAAAGAAAGGACATCCCCCAGAGGGAGAGCTCAGATGAAACATAGTCTCTTAGGGCTAAGGACTTGGAAATGAGCTCCACCAACCTAAAGGAAACAGAGCACAATGCAAATTCAGCCAGAAGGACAGTTCCCACAAGAACAGTAATTCCCTAGAGGTGTGCAACAAAACAGTCTTGTCGAGAACGATAAATCCTGGATCCAACCAGGTCTCAGGAAGGACTGCCACTTCTGGAAAGAGAAAACTAAAAAAATTATATCCACTGGTCCTGGGAAGCCAAAAGAAAGTTTGAATCTATGAGCCTCAGAGTAGAAATTAAACGTACCTTCTGTAAGACATCAAAGTCTCATGTCTGAACCATACCTAACATGGAATTATACATTTAGTATAGCATTCCCCATGCTGAAAAAAAACAAGTGTCACAGTAGTCAAAACTCTAGGGAATCACAGCTGAAGCAAACATTTAAACTAATAAAACCATAGACCACTTTTACAATTCCATATTTATAAAATTCCCAACAGGGAAATAAAATCCCTAATGAAGATTTACTTATTATAAGAAAATTCCATGCCATATTAGGAAGTGATCAACACGAGACAGCTATCACCAGCAGATAATCAGGATTATTATTACTCTAAGACTATAATAAATAAAACAATCTGAACAACTCTTAAGAATAAATATTTATTAATATTTACATAATTATATTTTTCTAAACAAAGATTGATGATTGGTATCAAATGGATATTATTGATTGGTACCAAATAGCTATGTCTTCCAATTTCTTACTGCTACTTTTGTTTACATTATAAGCAGCCCTGTGTATCAGGGGATACTGGGCTCCTCCCCAGCCTTAGGAGGAAAGTTGTAATAGTCAGTCATGCTCATTCCATTGCCTTCTAACTTAGGAAGGGCATGTGGCTCAATTCTGGTCAACAAGATACAAGGAAAACCTGCTGCAGGCTTTTGGCAAAGTCTTCATTGATCAAATAAATGTACATTTCAACGTGTATCCCCCTTTTTGCCACATTGGACAAAGTGCATGAGAATAAGGTACTTGAAGCTGCTATAGCCAGCTTGTGCAAAGGCCACATATTTAGGATGAAGAGCAGAAACATGGAAAGACCTTGGGTCCTTGATAATATTACTGATCCACTGAATTTGACTACTCTGGAGCTGCCTAGTCCCTGAATTTTCTATTATACAGGGTAAACTTCTTGTACTTTAAACAATTTACACTGGGCCTTTTGTTACTTACAGTCCAGATCAAATCAATTTATTGATTGTACCAGGAAAAAGAGGAAGGAAGGAAAAGAGGGAAGGAGAAAGAGAGGAATCAAGCATGTTTGAAAAGAACCAAATAATTTTTCTAGAAATGAAAAATATAAATGTTGAAGTTACAAACTTACTGAACAGGTTAAACAGCAGATTAGACACAGCTGAATAACATTAGTGAATTGATAATAGATCTGAGAAATGCAAAACGAAGTCTAAAATAAGAACAAAATGAAGGAGTAGTATACTGAAAGGTAGAATGAAATGGCCTAATTATATTTAAGTTCTCCAAAGGAAGAAAATAAAAAGAATGATGGGTAAGAGGCAATATTTGCTTATTTAATAATGAGGAATTTTCAATAATTGATGAAACACACATCAGTTCTCAAATGAGAGAAAAACAATGAATCCAGAGCAGGATAAACAAAATAATTCTTTGATGTACTCATCATAGCAAAAACGAAAAGAGGGAAACCTTAAAAAGTAAGATTATCTATAATGAAAAATATAATGACCACCTCTGCAAAAGTATCTCTCTAAGTCTGTATACCACTGTCTTCCTTTCAAAACTCAGAGGCACCCAGATTTTGTTCAAGTACTGGATAGAGTTTTATTGACATAACTAACAGAGGAAGGGCTTTCACCAGTAAAAAATTTTTAAAAGATACATGTAATTCATCATTTGTAGACAATATTCAGTAGACCTTTCAGGACTGAGAGAATGTGGTCCCTTACAGAATGGAAAAAAATGAAATCAGACCCATAAACATTTTGGATTTCTGCACAGACACACTTTCTGCATGATGATGCAAAAATGGAGCAGAGCACAGCAGAGCGCAACAGTCTCAATGAGGCGAAGAGACAGGATCAGAATTCAGGAATCCTAGGATGGCTGGAATCTATCTGGAAGGCTAATGTAGAGAAGAAAGCTCTGTAAAGAAGAAGATCTAGAAATCTACACAGCAGACCCCTTAAATATTGAACAAATACTAAGCTTTTCATTAACAGAATTAGACTTTTTAAGGCCAGAAAAAATTAGTACCAGAGAAAAAACAACTACCGGAGTGTTGGGAGATGAACACCTCCGGGGATAGTACAGGCATGGGAGATGAGCTGTCCAGGGTGGAGAGCAGAAGTCATCAACCACTGAGATAGCCTCTGACTTTGTGTTTTGCCAATCTGAGTCCTTGATTTTCATTTTCAATGTTTCTCTTCTTCCAAGAAGCTTTCTGGAACTCCAGCAGTAGTATCCACCTTCCAGGAAATAGGAAGAAAGAGGGCTGCTGCTGCTAAGTAACTTCAGTCGTATCCGACTCTGTGCGACCCCATAGACGGCAGCCAACCAGGCTCCATCCCTGGGATTCTCCAGGCAAGAACACTGGAGTGGGTTGCCATTTCCTTCTCCAATGCATGAAAGTGAAAAGTGAAAGTGAAGTCGCTCAGTCGTGTCCGACTCTTAGCGACCCCATGGACTGCAGCCCACCAGGCTCCTCCGTCCATGGGATTTTCCAGGCAAGAGTACTGGAGTGGGGTGCCATTGCCTTCTCCCAGAAAGAGGGCAGGAGAGGGTAAAAGGTGTACCAAGCTAGCTGTCCATATTGGAAGGACCTGTCCCAGAAGTCTCACCTATCAACTTCTGCATATAGTCACCTAACCATAGCAAGCAGCAAGATAGTTGCTTTCTTTGTGTTTGTTTTTGATTTTTAGTGAACTTGTTGCTCTCATAAATAGAATTTGCTTCTGTTACTAAGGAATATGGGAGAAATGGATATTGGTAGAGGCTTCTGGTTGCTGACTCAAATTCAGTCTCACTTTCTTCTTTGGCACATGGCTGCTTAGCTAAAGATGGCTTTCCTAGTGTCCCTTATTGCTACATATGACCTGGTCGTTAAATTCTGATAACTAGAATGGGAGCAAAAGCGGCGTGTGTGACTTCAGCTTCACTTAGTTAAAAGAAAATCTCTTGCTCTGGTTATTCCCTTTTCCTCCTACAGTGTGTTTTAATATGGATGTGCCTGCAACTCATCTTTGACAGACATTTGAGGAAAATCCCTTAGAGATGGAAAAGAATCAAGAATGAAGGAAAATTGGTTTTCCACATGGACAAAATAACACCAGCACCGTATCTCAGACTACACATAAATGTAAATGTGAGATGGCTCTAAGACATAAATGTGATAAAATAAAATTTCAAAAACTTTTAGGAAAAAAACCTTAGGGTCTCCAGATCAGAAGAATTTCTAAGTAAGACACAGAAACAAAAATTATAAAGGAAAAGATCTTAAAATTTGACGTTAAACTTGTAATGATAAAAATATAAGTATGTTACAAAGCTAAGATAGGCTGTGGCTAATCTCTGATATACAGATTACTCCTACTCATTGATAAGAAAAACTAACAAATGCACTAGAAATATGGACAAACACTTGCACAATCAATCTAGAGAAGAGAAAATTCTAAATGGCTAAGGAACATACAAAATTAACTCAACCTTGCCTGATGAAACACAAGCTGGAATCAAGATTGCCAGGAGAAAATCACTAACCTCAGATATGCAGATGATACCACCCTTATGGCAGAAAGCGAAGAAGAACTAAAGAGCCTCTTGATGAAAGTGAAAGAGAGAGTAGAAAAAGTT
>NW_011494870.1:884399-885603 GCF_000754665.1 Bison bison bison | reverse complement strand
TAGGGTAGGCTTTAAATGATTAGGGTAGGCCCTAATCCAATCTGACTAGAGCCCTCAAAAGAAGAGGGTATTAGGACATACAGAGAAACTCCATGAATGCTCAGGTGCAGAGGAAAGGCCACGTAAGGACACAGTGAGAAGGTGTAAGCAAGGAGGCCTCAGGAGAAATAAACCCTGCCAAACCCTGTTCTTGCACTGCTAACCTCCAGAACTAAGAGAAAATAAATTTCTGTTGTTTAAGCCAAAAAAAAAATAAATAAATAAATAAATATAAATGCCTTATTAGCTGCAGCTAGAACCCAAGAGGTCCTGACTGAATCTGGTACCGGGGGAAGAGACAGGGTCAGCCAGGAGGCTGTTTAATGGATAGGAAGAGGGTCAAAGTTGAGGGACCCTGGCACTGGTAAGGAACAGAAAGGGACAGTCTGAAAGACATTTTGCAAAAATCAGTGGAATTCTGTGACAGCCCAGATAAGTTACTAAAGAAAAAAGAGATCAGAGATCCCATGAGGAACTGTTCAAATCTGGGTTCCACACTGAACTTCACACATAAAGAAGGCATTATATATATATTTATATTATTGGAGAAAAAATAATGGAGCTATTGCTCCTGAAACCCAGTCTCCTAACTCTACAGGTTAAGGATTGCTTTTAAACCCTTACATTTGGGAACTCTATTTGCTCTGTTGCTTAAAAGTATTAACATTAATTCCATCAGTGTAGGAGCAACTGTCTGGGTAGCTGAGAACCTACTTCTCAATCTCCTGCTCTCTGAAGGCCCACTCCTTCCTCTCCATGGCATTCATCATCCGCCTCCTTTTCTCAAACTGGGAGGTGTCACTCAGAGGGGGCAGGGTGTCTTCCCAAGCACGCTTCTCCCGGGCACGTTCTATCATCTCTACTTCAGCTTGTCCTGCCGGGAGCCCTCGACCTAGAGGATGAGGCAGAACACTTAATAAACACACAGACACACTCATGTACCTGCTAGTATTTAATTGACTCCCTCTCAGTTCCTGTCCTCTTTAAATTGAAGGTTATGACAAGATGAAATGATATTGGGATATGTCTCCACATGTGCCTGAGAGTGTTATCTGTGCCCTGCACTCTCTCTTATTAGCAATTCAGTCAGAAGACATCTCATTTGCATGGAAGTATTTAAAGATATTAGGTTATTACTAAATAATCACACCCTGGAACGTTCCAT
>NW_011494870.1:867173-884299 GCF_000754665.1 Bison bison bison | reverse complement strand
TTATGCAGTAATTTAAAAGAATGAGATAACTTTCTATATATTTGGAAAGAAGTCTCTGATATTTTTAGATGAAAAAAGCCTGTTTCCAAAATAATAAGCATAGTATGATCTCATTTTTGTAAAAACCAAACAAACCTGCTCCTTGTAAGCAAGCAAACTCTTGTAAATGTATGTAAAAGAGAAACAGTGATTCATGTTAAGTGGTTCCATTTATTAAAGAAATTCCTGTTTTACGACATGGGAGATTTCCGGACGCTGTGAGCAATACACTTTCTGCACTGCTGTCCCATTTACTTGTTTTCTATTATTTATACAATTTAATATACAAATTTTGGCTTTTATAGTAATACGATTCCCCAAGGGCATATTCATTAGTAGATGAAGGCTTAGCAGTGAGACATGCACAAGCTTGAATGTTATTAGTGCTTCTTCCATACCTATATGACTGTTTCTGAAATACCTCAAACACAATCACATCCAGATCTTCAGAAGTTAAATCTGTGAAGAATTCTGCTCTCAAAATAATTCTTATCTTATTCTGAGATTGGAATAAACCATTGTTCAAGAAGTTTTTTAAAAGCTGTTAATCTTTGTGGCAGAATCTGGCCCATGGTCAAGTCAGTTTCTATTAGTGCATTTGGCACTTGGGTAGAAACATTAACTTGTTCATGCCATTAGGATGCTATTAGTTAGCTCACAAGTAATGGGCTAGATGGTTCTCCATGTAATGGAGAACCTATTTCCAGGGAGATTCTTAAGCAGAACAGGGTTCATTAAGTTCACTGATGCTGTGATATTAGGAACCAGCAGTGAAACAGAGTAATCACAAGGATATACACAAGTGGTATTAGAACAAAGACTTAGAGCAACATAATGCAGTAAAAAAAATTCACTGGGCTTGATGGGGTTGGACCCCAGACCCAGTTGTGTGACAGTCTGAAAATGAGGGACCTGCACTGACTTTCTAAAGTTCCGTGAGGCTTTCTCAGGGGCACAGGTGGGAGGGGTGACACAGAGAACTCCAACGTGGGGGCTCTGCTCTTAGGTTTGGTGGCAACAGAGCAGCTCTGCTTCTCTCAGTTTTAGACACTAGGGTTCTATGTAATATTTGGTTTGAAGTAACAAAGTTCGAAAACCTCTCCACCAGATTATTTCCTTGTTCCCAAGAAGGTCTCAAACTTTTATGATTACAAACACAAATGGAACGTGTTATAGTGGACTTTCCTTAACTTCCAATTTTCAATTTGTCAATAGGAGTGTTTCCCAAAGTGTGTTCTTTAGAACTCTAGTGTTAATAGAAAAAAACAGGGGGCTACTATCAAGAGAATATGTTTTGTAAAATCTTCACTGCAGTACTTGTCAGAGCCTTTCGTATGTTTAAGCACAATGTGAGTTTTAGACGGACATTCCCTTAAGATGTTGCAATTCTGATTTGCTGCCTTTCTTGGTTTACCAGTTTGGCTCCGTGTATACTAGAAAGTAGCTTTCCTTTCCCAGCCAACTCCAAACTATTAACATTTTGAGTCAGTACAGATTTCCTTTGCTGTGGGAACTTCCAGACCCCTGGTGAACATCTGCTCCCTTGGGTGCTGAGACTAGATTTGATCAGTGTGGGGAAATTAAAAACAGTCCAGCTTGTATAAGCCCGATATCTCTCCAAAGTGGGCTGGACAGATTCCATGCCAAACACAAGTTAGGGCTTCCAGGTATGCTAATAAACTGCTGCCCCTCTGACTATGTAAACAGAAGACTTCTGGATTCTGACAGCCACCTGGCACAGTGGATTTGCTCTCTAGAGTAATCTGATGCTGTCATAACATAAGTAAATAGCAACAATAACTAAAATTATTGCAGTTAGAATCCAGAAGGAAACACAGCGAAATGGTATCTATGTCTTTTCCTAAGTAGAACTAAGAATGATTTTTCCTTCTTTTTAATATTTTCCTAAATTATGTGACTTCTAAACAAAACCAATAATAGGTTTTAATTTAAAATCAGACATAATGTAATTTATTTAGAATAAAGCTATCTTGAGCTTGAAGGCAATCACCACCACCCAACTCAGTGCAGAGGATGGGTAATATACTGAATTGGCTTAGCTAAAAAGAAAATTTCTTGATTAGCTGTTAAATAGAAACAAAACAGAAATACAAGTGTTAATCTTCCCATTCCACCAGCACTAGTTAGAATGCTGTATCAGGTACAAGGCTATGCAATTTAAATTTATCATGAATATATTTGAAAGATATTTATGGCTACAAGGAACAGAATATCTGACTAAAAATAGCTTACATAATAGGGATTTATTCTCACATAACTCGAGTTTGTAGGTAGTGGCACTAGGTTGAGCTTTTCTGAGATTCTTTTGGCCTCCCCTCATGGTCACAAGAGCTTCTCATGTGGCAGTAGTGGTAAAGAACCCGCCAGCCAATGCAGGAGATTTAAGAGACTTCCCTGGGTCTGGAACATCCCCTGGAGGAGGGCATGGCAACCCATCCAGTATTCTTGCCTGGAGAATCCCATGGACAGAAGAGCCTGGTAGGCTCTGGTCCATAGGGTCACAGAGAGTCAGACACGACTAAAGGGACTTAGTTCACTTGCTTGGATGCTCACCAGATGGCTGCTGTAGCTCTAAGCAACATTCTCTCTAGTAACAAAAGCAGGAAGAATGAGAGGATTTCTATTCTATCAAAGGAAGAATTTTCCCTGGAACGTTTCCCATCATATTCTCAGATCCTGTTGGCTAGGATTGGGTTATTTGCCCATTTTCTGGCATCAAAGGATACTAGGAAACTGAATACCTGGTTTCTCTTATCCACGGTAGAAAACAGTATCTTTCCACCAAGAGGGACCATGGGCAGATGGCTGCAGGAGAGGCACACAGGAGTGTCTGCCACAGTGGGGAATTCTAAGCAAGTCCAAAAAAGAGTATATCCAGAAATATTGTTTATAAAATCCTTTACAAAAATCGAAGCATTTTTAGCTTGAAGATACTAACAGTCAGATTAATGACTCACTTGGAAAGTATGACATTTTAATACAACAGATAGCTAGTCACCATCATCTACAAAGCATTATTCTAAGCCCTTATAAAAAATATGAAAGTGTGATGAGGGATGGAAAGGTATCTATTACATTCTTACTATAAGTTCAGGTACTGAGCTTATAGTGATAGGTGATTTGAATATACCATTTCTATTTACTCCTTTAAGGGAGACTTTATTGGGTTTATTTATTATTGGATTCTAGATGAGGTAATGGAAGCCTCAAAAAACAGTCCATTTATGCTATCTTACCCTCCTGAGCGCTCTAGCCTCATTCCACTCCCACACCTGGCAATACTTCTTCTAGGGAAAAACCATAACCAGATTACACAAGTATAAAGAGCATATGACTAAGTTAAAACATGAATATTTATGCATTAATTAAAGATAGAACAGGTAAATATGGATGATCTTGAAGTTGATTAGGCTTTATTTTCCCTTTAAATTTGCTTAACCTTAACTGTGATTCGAAATAAAAGAGAACTTTTGGAAATTTTATATTTGTTCATGCTAGTGGGCAAAAATGGTCCACTTTACTAAATAGGAATAGTTTATTTCTATATCTAGGTTGTATCAATATTGTCACCCTGCTTATTTAACTTATATGCAGAGCACATCATGAGAAATGCAGGGCTGGATGAAGCAAAAGCTGGAATCTAGATTGCCAGGAGAAATATCAATAACCTCAGATACACAGATGACACCACCCTGATAGCAGAAAGCAAAGAGGAACTAACTAAAGAACCTGTTGATGAAAGTGAAAGAGGAGAGTGAAAAAAGTTGGCTTAAAACTCAACATTCAGAAAACTAAGATCATAGCATCTGGTCCCATCAGTTCAGTTCAGTTGCTCAGTCGTGTCTGAATCCTTGTGACCCCATGAACCACAGTACGCCAGGCCTCCCTGTCCATCACCAACTCCTGGAGTTCACCCAAACCCATATCCATTGAGTCGGTGATGCCATCCAACCATCTCATCCTCTGTTGTCCCCTTCTCCTCCCCTCCTCAATCTTTCCCAGCATCAGGGTCTTTTCAAATGAGTCAGCACTTGGTATCAGGTAACCAAAGTATTGGAGTTTCAGCTTTAACATCAGTCCTTCCAATGAACACCCAGGACTGATCTCCTTTAGGAAGGACTGGTTGGATCTCCTTGCAGTCCAAGGGACTCTATATATCTACACTCTATATCTCTCTGTAAACACATGATATCTGTCTTTTCCTTTGTTCCTTTCTTTCACGTACATAATGCTTATTACATATAGTTTTTGCCTGAATTGCTACAGTATAACCAGCCTTTGAGCCATTATAACTAGCCGGGCTAAAGTATATTCATTGACAGGAAAATGTTTAACAATAAATCAACTGAGAGACAAAAGATGTCCAATAAGTTAATATGTGAAGATCCAGTTTTTGGTTATAAAAAATAAGTACTTTCCCTAAAAGACATTACCAGATGACAAACACAGCATTTCAGTGGTTACCTCTGAATGGTTTGTAGTAAATGAAAGCATTTATTTTTAACTTACTCTTAGTTTTTCTTCATTTTTAAATTTTCAAATATAAATGTACTTTGATTCTATATTAAGAAAAACAATAACCAAAAAGAAAGTCATGTTTTGACTGAGAAAAGAAGAAATTATGAAGATTGAAATCTTAAATGATGCCCATGTTATTTTCTACAGCCCAGCTATACAATGGGAAAAGTACATTTCTAGGCAAAAACAACAAAGTGTTAGGTCCATATCATTTTTGTCCTTTATTGAGCCCATCTTTGCATGAAATGTTCCCTTGGTATCTCTAATTTTCTTGAAGAGATCTCTAGTCTTTCCCATTCTATTGTTTTCCTCTATTTCTTTGCATTTGATCACTGAGGAAAGCTTTCTTATCTCTCCTTGCTATTCTTTGGAACTCTGCATTCAGATGGGTCTATCTTTCCTTTTCTCCTTTACTTTTCGCTTCTCCTTTTCACAGCTATTTGTAAGGCCTCCTCAGACAGCCATTTTGCTTTTTTGCATTTCTTTTTATTGCGGATGGTCTTGATTCCTGTCTCATGTACAATGTCACGAACCTCCATCCATAGTTCATCAGGCACTCTATCAGATCTAGTCCCTTAAATCTATTTCTTACTTCCAAAGGGATTTGATTTAGGTCATACCTGAATGGTCTAGTGGTTTTCCCTCCTTTCTTCAATTTAAGTCTGAATTTGGCAATAAGGAGTTCATGGTCTGAGTCATAGTCTGCTCCTGGTCTTGTTTTTGCTGACTGTATAGAGCTTCTCCATCTTCAGCTGCAAAGAATATAATCAATCTGATTTCAGTGTTGGCCATCTGGTTATGTCCATTTTTAAGTTTTCTCTTGTGTTTTTGGAAGAGAGTGTTTGCTATGACCAGTGCATTGTCTTGGCAAAACTTTATTACCCTTTGCCCTGCTTCATTCTGTACTCCAAGGCCAAATTTTTCTGTTCCCCCAGGTGTTTCTTGACTTCCTACTTTTGCATTCCAGTCCCCTATAATGAAAAGGACATCTTTTTTGAGTGTTAGTTCTAAAAGGTCTTGTAGATCTTCATAGAACCATTCAACTCAGCTTCTTCAGTGTTACTGGTCGGGGCATAGACTTGGATTACTGTGATATTGAATGGTTTGCCTTGGAAATGAACAGAGATCATTTTGTAGTTTTTGAGATTGCATCCAAGTACTGCATTTCAGTCTCTTTTGTTGACTACGTAGTAGACTATGTAGTAGACTATGTAGTAGACATAGTAGACTATGACGGCTACTCCATTTCTTCTAAGGGATTCCTACCCACCATAGTAGATATAATGGTCATCTGAGTTAAATTCACCCATTCCAGTCCATTTCAGTTTGCTGGTTCCTAGAATGTCGATGTTCACTCTTGCCATCTCCTGTTTGACCACTTCCAATTTGCTTTGATTCATGGACCTGACATTCCAGGTTCCTATGCAATATTGCTCTTTACAGCATCAAACCTTGCTTCTATCACCAATCATATCCACAACTGGGTGTTGTTTTTGCTTTGGTTCCATACCTTCATTCTTTCTGGAGTTATTTCTTCACTGATCTCCAGTAGCATATTGGGCACCTACCGACCTGGGGAGTTCATCTTTCAGTGTCCTATCTTTCTGCCTTTTCATACAGCTCATGGGGTGCTCAAGGCAAGAATACTGAAGTGGTTTACCATTCCCTTCTCCAGTGAACCACATTTTGTCAGAACTCTCCACCATGGCCCGTCCATCTTTGGTGGCCCTACATGGCATGGCTTAGTTTCATTGAGTTAGACAAGCCTGTGGTCCATGTCATCAGATTGGCTAGTTTTCTGTGATTGTAGTTTCAATCTATCTGCCCTCTGATGCCCTCTCTCAGCACCTACTGTCTTAATGGGGTTTCTCTTAACCTTGGACATGGGGTATGTCCTCACAGCTGCCTCTCCTGATCTTGGATGTGGGGTATCTCCTCTCAGCCACCGCTCCTGACCTTGGATGTGGGGTATCTTTTCTCAGCTTCTTGCAGTGCCATGCAGCCACCGCTCACCCCACCAGTGCTGCACAGCCACTTCAGTGCAGGAGATCCCATTCCTGGGGTGGGAAGATCCGCTGGAGAAGAAATAGGCTACCTACTCCAGTTTTCTTGGGCTTCCCTTGTGGTTCAGTTCATACAGAATCCTCTGTATAGAACAAGGAACTCTGCTCAGTAATTTTTAGTAACCATTATGAATGCTCCTGAAGATGGTTCTTCAGGGGAAAAGCTGGAGGAACAGGGAGAAACCACCTCCTGAGATAAATTCTAGAAACACTACTTTTGTCATAAGAAACTGGCCCTGAGGGTATGCAGTGGACCAGCGAGTTCACGTTCCTGTGACCGACGACCTTGGCCTACCTGAAAGCCATGGCAAGTGCTCAGACAGAAGCGGGCATGGCTGGCCCGGGACCTTCCACCACCTGGATGGAAGGTTATGGCCTTACCAGAGTCTTTATTTGAGCCTCTTGTAGCTGGCTATCTAAAGGTCTCTTTGCCCAGTCTATTGTCTCATTGTAGTTTCTTCTTTATGCCTTTATACCTAGTTGTGAAAGATTTTTTTCTGCTTGCTTTCAGATCTTTTTTATTAATAGTTGCTCTGAAAATAGTTGTAATTTTGGTGTGCCTAAGGGAGTATGTGAGCTCATAGTCTTCCTACTCTTCTGTCTTGGCCATTCTCTATGTCAATACTTTTTGAACACTGGGATGACACTCACATAATTCACTCTTACTTCAAGTATAGAGCAGATTTAGTCTCTAAATTAATAAGCCATTGTGCGTTCATTCTCTTGTTCTCTCTCTCTCTCCACCCCTATGTGTTACATATGAATAATGATTTGGGAAAATGGTACCAAACAATTTGAATGTAGCCAGATCATCAATGTAACCAATCATCTTACATCTATATAATGACTTCTTGGAAATAATGTTCTTGTCCCTTGCAGAGGGAGACAATGACCTTCATTAAACATTAGGAAAAATTAATCTTTTATTTTAAAAAAATTGCACTCAGTTTTTCAAAGGAACGATTAACTTGCTTTTAATAATATGGGAGTGGTAAAAGCTTCTAATTCCACTGTCTTGCTCACAATGGAGAGCCTTCCATTGTTCTGAGCTTAAGTTTCTGGGTTCGAGCCCAAAATCTAGAGAAACTAAAGGCCCTGTTGGACTTTTCAGTATTTGCATTAGTCACCTAGGATGCTACATGCTAATACCGGTCATGTCTGGTGAGGGCTGTAAATGCTGCTGGGCTTAAATACGTTGGAGAAATCTGTATTTTTGAAACCACTTTTGTTTTCTGCTTTTTGTATGCATAAACCCTCCAGTCAGCTTGTCAATACTTGGTCCTTTTACATTTGATGTTCAGGCACACAGAGCTGGCTATTTTTTTCATTTGAGTGTGTACCTTTCTTTGCCACAAATTTTGTGTACACTCCCAAAGGGAGCTAATGTATATGATGCTAAATTACAGTCATGGAAAATATATTGTAGTTTTTGAAAATCAACTAACCTCACAAAATTCTAATCAATGATAAAGGTACAGGCTGTATTTTTATTTATTAGCCCACTCAAAATAACAGACACAGCTGCTTCCACTCCTCTGCTTCTCCATTTATATCACCAAACAATCTTTCCTTGAACCTAAGACTTTTTTTTCCTAACCCTGGGAGTTTGATTGCTTGACACTGTTGCCTGTATCTTGCTGCTCTACTCTTGCTAAGTGAGATAACAGAGTGCAAGCATTCTAGGGGGAATAACAAGTTAATCAGCATTTGGCTTTGAGGCACTGTTATGTGAAAAGAGCTATATTCTATACTAAAACCAATTACATACATCCACCCCATCACTAAAATGAATTCAGAGGACATATAGATAAAATTAATCTAAGATTGGAATAGATTGGGTGAGTGTTATTAATATATGGGAATATGTTTTACAGACTGCCTCAAAAATACTTTCCTCTTGCAGATTACAAGATTGGCCTAGAGACTAGGTATAAAAAGGATGAGAAAATCCTCCTGAACAGATACATGTCTGCTCAAAGTCTCATTTTCCTAAAAACGGAGCACTAGTATATTCTGCTCTGATGCTCACTTTCCCTGAAAGTGGGTGGTGAAAGAAATGAATGGAACTACTAACTTGGACCAATTCTAAAGAAAAGAGAAGTAATTATAATTGTGTGGAAATGATAGAAATCTGATTTTTATTAACATGGAGAATGTCAGAATGAAGAGGGGAAAACTGAGAAATAATTATATATATATATACTTTAGACTATAAAAAGCAGTTTAAAAAACACAGAGAAAAGACAAATGGCTAGTGAAAAGAGGTTTCTATAGATAAAATTCTTTCTCTCCAATTGGAAATGTTTCTGATGCAAAAAAGTTTTAAATGTACTTGATGATATAGGAAGCTAATTGTGAGTTTGTAATATCCGAATAGATGCCCTTGTAATCAGTCATTGAATTCCGGGAGGCTTAGACATAGATTAGTAAATAATTGAAGTAGCTGAACTCTTTAGCTTAAGTGTTTTGATTAGTTATTAAAATATCATACCCATTTTTTCCTTCCACCTATGAGAGAGTAAGATTGTGGAATTATCTTTCCGCCATAAATAATGAGAAAAATGGAGGAAATATAGGAAGAAACTATTTTTTGGACATTAGACAAAAGGCAAAAATGGTCTTTATCTCTGAGAAAAGAGAAATAAAAGAGGTGATGCCTCCCGTTGCCTAGGTATCTCTTCTGGGACAATTCTTGGACTGTGACACAAAGAGTTTGACATCTTGAATTAAGGAGAGAGAGATTAAATTTTGGCGACTAGAAATCTGTGGCACTGAGTACTGAACGGAGTTACACAGAGAAAGAACCCCTGAAACTTGTGTAGGGATTCCTCCATGTTTGACAAAACACCAGTCTGCAAATGCATATGACAAGAACCCGTGAAACAGGAAAAGAACAACTTCTGAGGAACTTCTGAGGAGTTGTAAGATGAATAGTCCACAGGCTCACACATTGATCATTAGAGTTTCTCCAAGCCACCTGGAGGGACTTCAATTTGTACAAAGGGCATCCAAAGGAGAGCCCAAGATGGATAGACCTGAGAAATGGGGCTAAATTAGCTACAGAAAAAGGGTCTTCAAGACCAAGTCTATAAAAGCTTTCTAACTTCAAAAAGGATCAACCTTTGACAGTAACTTACTTACTAGCAAAAAATATTCAACATGTTTTTAAAAGGAATACAAATGGCCCCAAACAATATAAAATCCACAATGTTCAGTACTCACTCAAAAATTATCAAGGAATAAGACAAAGGTGCTTATATTTAACATAGTATTTAGCAGACCAATTAGGCAGAAAAAGAAAATTCATCCAAATTGGGGAGGAAGTAAAATTTTCAGTATTTGCATAACATGATATTATATGTAGAAAATACTAAAGACTCTAGCAAAAACTGTTAGAACTAATAAACAAATTCCATAAAATTGCAGAATACAAAATCAACTTACAAATCTGTTGCATTTTTATACATTAATATCAAACTATCAAAAAGATAAGAAAATATCTCATTTATATTGTTTCAAAAAGAATAAAATTACCTAGAAATAAATTTTTTAAATGAGATGAAAAAACTGTACAAGAAAAGTATAACAAGTCAACAAAATAAGTTGAAAAACACAAATAAATGGAAAGGTATTCCATGTTCATAAATGGAAAATTAATATTGTTTTATTGTCCGTATTATCCAAAGCAATGTACAGATTGAATGCAATACCAAGAAAAATTCCAGTGGAATTTTTTACAGAAATAAACAATCCTGAAATCTGAATGGAACTACAAAAGATCCTGGGTTTCCAGGTGGCACGGTGGTAAAGAATCCTCCTGCCAGTGCAGGAGAACAAAAGATGTGGGTTTGATCCCTGGGTTGGGAAGATCCCCTAGAGTACGAAATAGAAACATGCTCCAGTATTCTTACCTGGAAAATTCCATGGACAGAGGAGCCTGGTGAGCTACAGTCCTTGGAGTCACAAAGAGTCAGACATGACTGAACATGCATGCACACATGCCCGTGTGCACACACACACACACACAAACACACAAAAGACCCTAAATAGCCAAAGCAATCTTGAGAAAGAACAAAGCTGAAGGCATTATGCTTTCTGATTTCAAAATTTATTACAAAGCTATAATAATCAAAATAGTATGGTATTGGTTTAAAAACAGACTCATAGATCAAGGGAACAGAATAGAGAGCTCAGAAATAAACCACACATATGTGGTCAATGGGCTTCCCTGGTGGCTTAGATGGTAAAGAATATGCCTGCAATATGGGAGACCTGGCTTCAATCCCTGGGTTGGGAAGATCTCCTGGAGAGGAAAATGGCAACCCACTCCAGTATTCTTGCCTGGAGAATTCCATGGACAGATAAGCCTGGTGGGCTACAGTCCATGGGGTCGCAAAAAGTCAGACAGGACTGAGAGACTAACACACATGTGGTCAATTAATTTACAACAAAGAAGCCAATATTAGACAAGGGGAAATGACAGTTTTTTTCAATAAATGCTGTTTGGAAAACTGGAGAGCCACATGCAAAGAAAAAAATGAAACCCAATCACTTACCATCCATAAAAATTAGGCCAAGATGGATTAAAGGCTTGAACACAAAATCTGAAATCATAAAACTCCTAAAATAAAACATAGCTGATAAACTTCTTGATACAGGCCTTGGCATGACTTTTTTGGATTTGACATCAAAAGCAAAGACAACAAAAGAAAAAAATAAACAAATGAGACCACATTAAACTTAAAAGCTTCCTTACAGCAAAAGAAAACTATCAACAAAATGAAAAGGCAACCTACTGAATGGGGGAATATATTTGCGAGTCATAAATCTCGTAAGGGTTTGATATCCTAAATATGTGAATAACTCATACAAGTCAGTAACGAGAAAACTACAAACAATCTGATTTTAAAACAGGGCAGACGATCTGAATAAACATTTTTCCAAAGAAGACATACAGATGGCCAAAGGCCACATAAAAAGGTGCTCAACATCACTAATCATCAGGGAAATGCAAGTCAAAACCGCAGTGGCTAACACCTCACAGCTGTTAGAAAGGCTATTATCAAAAAGAAAGTTTTGGTGAGGATGTGAAGAAAAAGGAACTTTTGTGCACTGTTGGTGGGAATGTAACAGGCACTGTGGAAAGCAGTATAGAGGTTCCTCAAGAAATTAGAACTACCGTATGATCCAACAATTCCATTTCAGGGTATTTATCAGAAGAGAATGACAGCACTAACTCAAAAGGATATCTGCATCCCCATGTTCATCGCAGCATTATTACAGTAGCCAAGACATGGAAGCAACCTAAGTGTCCATCAGTGAATGAATAGATAAAGAAAATGTGGTATGTGTATATATATATGTATATAATGAAACATAGTTCAGCCATAAAACAATGAAGTCTTGCCACTTGTGACAGTATGGATGAACTTTGAGGGCACTTTGCTAAGTGAAATAAGTCAGACAAAGAAAGGGAAGTACTATATGCTGTCACTTATAGTGGAATCTAACTTCCACAGCGACAACGAAAAACCAACAACGTGGCTCATAGATACAGAGAATACATTGGTAAATTGCCAGAGGTAGAGGGTGTGAGGTGGATCAAATGAGTAAAAGTGGCTAAAAGGTGCTAACTTCCAGCTGTAAAATAAGTCACAGGGAAGTAATGTACAGCATAGTGACTACAATGATTAATTACTAATACTATAATAATCAATTAAAATAACTATCATATAATAGTTATTATATTTATTATTAATATTAATAACACAGTATTGTACATTTGAAAATTGCTAAGAAAATGAATCTTAAAAGATAACACAAGAAAAAAATGTAACTGTGTATGTGACAAGTGTTAACTAGACATTGTGGTAATAACTTCACAATATACCCAAATATTGAATCATTATGTTGTATATCTGAAACTAATATAATGTTGTCTGTCAATTATATTTCAATTTTTAAAACTTTGACATGCCTCTAATGACTCAGGAAAGAGATACCAAAAGTACCTCTCTCACCAGAGACTGACAGACTTAAGTACCCACAGGCGAATGGAGAGAGAGGTATGAGACTGAGAAATATTGCAAATTTAAGACGTGTGGCTAGAAAAGAACTCAAGTGTGATTGTTGATACATTGGGACTGATGGAAATTAAATGGATAAAAAGCTTACCAAACTTTGGAGAACATCAAGAACCAACAGTCTTGGGAGAGAATTGGTCTTCTCACAGAGGGCACGTGGGCCAGTGTTATAGTGGACATCTTGAATATGGCAAACTGCATGGCAGTTTTGTAACATGCTCACCAATTCTTTGACACTTTTCTGAGCCTGTGACTGCTTTACTCAGTAGAGTATAAGTGACACTGTGTTCCCTGGTCACTAGCACACTCTTCAAGGCCTGAGCTGCCATACTGTGAGGAAGCCAAAGCCACGTAGAATTGTGGTCAGCAGTACCATCTGAGCACATACATCAGGCATCTCAGCCCAATCATGAAACATGTGAATGAAAAGCTATCTTAGAAGGGAATCCCCTACCTCAGCTGCTTGTCAGCACCCAGCTGAGAGCCCAGAAATCATGGAGCAGGCAGACCATCCCTACCATACCTCTTCTGAATTTTTGACCTACAGAATATATGAGCATGGAATAAAATTTTGTTTTATACCACTGAATTTTGAGGTGATTTGACAGGCAATAGATGTTATGGACTGAATTATGTACCCCACCCACTCCACCAGTGTAATCTCAATGCCTCAGAATTTGATTATATTTGGAGAATGGCCTTTAAAGATATGATTATGTTAAAATCGTAGGGTAGGCTTTAAATGATTAGGGTAGGCCCTAATCCAATCTGACTAGAGCCCTCAAAAGAAGAGGGTATTAGGACATACAGAGAAACTCCATGAATGCTCAGGTGCAGAGGAAAGGCCACGTAAGGACACAGTGAGAAGGTGTAAGCAAGGAGGCCTCAGGAGAAATAAACCCTGCCAAACCCTGTTCTTGCACTGCTAACCTCCAGAACTAAGAGAAAATAAATTTCTGTTGTTTAAGCCACTCAGTCTATGACGCTTTGTAATGGAAGCTCTGGCAAACTCAAGAAAAATCTTTCTTCCCCTGTTCCTGCCTGATCTGGCCAAATCACTGAGTGAAACTTCAAACTCCTTTTTCGCTAAGTAACCTTCATCCTCTTTTTTCTCTTTTTGGTAGTGCTGGGTCTTTGCTGTTGTGCATGGGCTTTCTCTAGCTGCAGTGAGCAGGGGCTACTCTTCTGGTTGTGGCACGCCAGCTTCTCATTGCAGTGACTTCTCTTGTTGTGGAGCACAGGCTCTAGAGCAAGCAAGCTTCAGTAGTTGCTGCATGTGGGCTCGCAGGCTCCAGAACATAGGGTCAGTAGTTATGGCACAGAGGCCCAGGTGCCCTGCGGCATGTGGGATCCTCCCAGATCAGGGATCAAACCGCCATCCCCTACATTGCAGGGCTGACTCTCAGTCACTGGCCCACCAGGGATGCCCCCTTATCATCATTCTTAACTTTTATTTAAAATCTGGCTGAATGGCGTCCTCTCACAAACTGGATTTGAGATGCAAAGAAAACCAGGGAATCTCCCCCAGTACGCATGCAAGAGCAGAAAAATCCAGTCTGCAAAGGCAATATACCTGATATCTGATATCTGATAAAGCAGATACCCAGAAACAAGCAGGTAAAAGAGGGGAGATTCTTAAACATTTCATTTTTCTAGTCTAATAGGACTTTCTTGAGGGCCAGCTATATTCCATGTATTCTGAGAGATTGGCCTCATATGCCTATCATGAACTCTCTGTGTGAATTCAGTTGCCTCACATTGGTTTCCATGACATGAGACCCAAATAACCAAAGTGTCAAGTTGGGTTCACTGGCAGGGGACATTCATTCGGTGAGGGCCTAGACAGAAGTATGTGTGAAGACTCCTGACCCCAGCCCTCACTCCTGTACACACACAAAAAAATTGAGAACTTTGGTGAGGTCAGGGAATCTTACATGAGCAAGTGGGCAAGATGAGTCAAAGGAACTTGAGCCATAACTGTAAATGTGATCTCATTTGTACTCATAGCCTTAAGAAGCCTGGGAAATTTTTAGTTGCAGAGAAATAAATTGAAAAGTTTGACAGAAACCTACAACAATAGGGACAAGCAGGCCAAAACCAAGAATGAACTGGATTTTTTTTTTTTAAGTCCTAAGGAAAAAAGTCCCCCTCCAAAAAGAAAGAAAGGCAAATTAAATCTGCTGGCAGTGTGTTATGAAATGGTTGACCAGGATGAAAAACATAATAAATAGAAAAACAAAAACATTGTTTCAGAAAGAAGCTGCATGGGCCAAAAAGAAAGCTCAGCTGTGACCCAGTTGCTGGTAGGAAGGGAAAAAGAGTCAGCCCTTGCTCTTTCTTAGCTTGTCAATCCTGACCGAAGCCTGATCCTAAGGCAGGTTCTAAACACACAATGGATTGGTTCTCGGATAGAATGAGAAGGAAAAATACTGGAAACCTGGCCTGGGGAGGAACTAGGAGCCAATATACCAACCAGAAACTCAGTCCTAGACAATGGCCCTGAAGCTTCTTATCCCTAATCAATGGCACATGTATTCTGATGGAGAAGCAGACATATCCTGATAGGCACATGAACCCTGATAGAAAGCAACATATACCCTGATAGCATGAACACTTAGGTAAATTGAACTATTATTCTTGAATACTTGCATCCTATGGGAGGATTATACTTCCTTATGTCATTGATGTCAGGCCAGTCCATGAGATTTCCTCCAGCCAATGAAGCATAAGCAGAAGTAGCATGTGTTATTTCCAGACAGTCACTTTGGACCCAGTGTGTGTCATTTCTCCTTTTTCTCAACCACAAGACTGGCAATGTTCCAGACAGAGGCTGTTCGCAGGGTAAATACCATATGAACAAAGCTGCACTGACTTGTAATGAACGTGAAGTGTAATGAGAAATCTTTGTGTTAGAAACCACTGGGATGGGGCAGGGGATCTATTTGTTACTGCAGCATAACCTAGCTTTTTCTGACACACCCTGCAAGATCAATAGCTTTGGTAATGAGAATAGAGCATTTCTGGTCACCAGGGAGAATCTACAGGTTTCAGGGGTTGGCAGTGAAAGAGTATTATGGGAAAAACCAGGGCAATCCCCATAAGTGCAGGATCCAAGATAAGATATACACGAGACCTGGCTGGAGAGAGCAAAACATAAGAAATCCCCTGGAATAGCAAGTATATTATTAATTGCTACTCCAACTGAAAATACGAAGAACCACTGACTTCCAATAAAATAGAGATTATTTTAATGAAAAGGATTTGAGGGGATTTTGAAATTTTTTTCTTTTTGTATTTGAGTTAGATTTTGAGTCAAAAGGTAAGTGAGGCTCAAACTGAATGAATTGAGGAAGACAGTCAAAGGGTGACAAATACACATGTACCCCTGAAACCACAGTTGGTTTTGGATATAGTCTTGAATACAGATCTACTGCAGACCCACATTCTACTTCTGCCTCTGTTATAAACTCCATCTCTAGCCCCCTATTTAAATAAATTCTTCATTGCAGCCTTGCTTTGCTTTATGCAAGTCTCTGTCTAGGGACAGGAAATCTCCTGAAACTTTGCTTGGGGGCAAGGGTATTTCCCCAGGCACACATTTCCCTTCTGTTGTCTGTCTGCCTGCTGGCTTCTCAGTGTTCCACATCAGAATGCTTCTAGGTTCACTGCCCTCTTGTGAAGATATCAGTACCATTTGGAATCTTCTCAACTCCTACCCTTGCTGGCTTTTTGTCTGGAATAGAACAGAGATTGTTGGGACCCTAGGTCACCATTCTCTGCTTGCCAGCCTGAAACTCTGCAGCCATCTTTTAGTCAGTCAGTCTGCCCCATGCTGGTCCTGCTGAGTGAGTAACTCCTGTGCCCAGCCCTTCTCTCCTGGTGCTGAGCTCATACTCATCTCATATGGGCACATAAAAAATCAGAGTGACAGCTGGTGTGAACGAAGGGACACTCAGCCTTCAAAATGACCACAACTATTTTTCATGAGTGATCCAAAACAATAAGAAAGATGCCACCAGGTGGGTTTTGTAAGCAAGCTCAAAAATGTAACTAAAAAATGTAACTCCAAGATGGAGAAGATCCAACCTGACAGGTGTAAGAAATGGACCTGTGGTGTGATTTGTTCGACCACAGGAACCAACTGTCGACAATATTGCAGTTGCTAAAAAACTTTTAAGGAAAGGAGTTATTGATCTTCCTCTAAATTGTTTTTGCCTGTCTTTATCTGGAGGAGGCTCTGGGCTCTGGCTTGTCAGGTTGAGGTTGATCCAAGATGGCTGGATTAAAACTTTAACTTGAGCAATGTCATGACGGAGAAGGCAATAGCACCCCACTCCAGTACTCTTGCCTGGAAAATCCCATGGATGGAGGAGCCTGGTGGGTTGCAGTCCATGGGGTCGCT
>NW_011494870.1:864139-867046 GCF_000754665.1 Bison bison bison | reverse complement strand
GACATGACTGAGCGACTTCACTTTCACTTTTTCACTTTCAAGCGTTGGAGAAGGAAATGGCAACCCACTCCAGTGTTCTTGCCTGGAGAATCCCAGGGATGGGGGAGACTGTTGGGCTGCCGTCTATGGGGTCGCATAGCGTCGGACACAACTGAAGCGACTTAGCAGCAGCAGCAGTAATGTCGTGAAATTCATAGAAAATTGGATGAACTATTTAAGATTAAAGGAAATGCAATGTGAGATCTTTTATTTGATCATAGGTTGAAAAAAAAAGCTGAAAAGGCATTATTTGAGCATTATTTGAATAATAGGGAAATCTTATATGGTCTATATATGACATTATTAAATTTATTAAATTGCTGTTAACTTTCTTAAGTTAGTAATGATACTTTGATTTTGAAGACAATGTCCTTACTCTTAGGAGATACACATTGTCATGCTAAAATACTTAACCATAAAGAAATATGATGTTTCTAGCTTTCTTTCAAATAGCTCAGGAAAAATAAGAACTACACATATATAAAATTGAGATGAAGGATACATAGGTGGATATTGTATAGGTCTTTCAACTTTTCTGCAGGTTTGAAAATTTTAAAGAGGAAATTTTATCCTGAGAAACCAAGATAAGAGGCAATTTGGGGTTTTAAAAGATGAAGAATGAAAGAAGCCAAGATTTCTGTGTTCAATTATATGAAGAACTAACTCAGAGGAAAAGAATGGGACTTCTGCAGAAAGTCTCCAGAGAGCAGAGGTAGGATCTAGGCATGGGAGAGATCAGAAAGTAGACTTTGGCTTGTAATAAAGAAAACTGTGTAATAAGACTCTCACACCTTGGTTACAGCTAGCTCTAGTAGCAGAGAGAAGGCATAGTTTTAAAAACAAGGATGTGTTTGTCACTTGATATGATCTTTGGATTTTAACTATCAGAAAATGACCAAGCAGAATCATGAGAGCTGCTCAAATTTTAACTCAAGAGCAAGAGAAGACTCCATTCACAGAATAAAAATTTAAAAAGCAGTGAAGAATTTAAAAAGTATTGAATAAGTGTCTTCCCCTGTGGTCCAGTGGCTAAGATTCCACACACCCAGTGCAGAAGCTCTGGATTCGATTCTTGGTCAGGGAACCAGATCCCACATGCCACAGCTAAGAGATCACAGAGGTAACTAAGAGTTCTCATGCTGCAACTAAGACCCAGTGCAGCCAAATAAGTAAGCAAATATTAAAAAACAAACACACAAGCAAAAAGCATTCCTCTGCATGACTCTAGAACCTCCCCTTTCCAGGCCCTAAACATGTATTTTTAAATTATTGAATAGAACTTATTCAAAATACTGAAGCAACCTATATATGTACTAGATAATACAACCAGTGGTGTAAGAGATGATTCAACCTGATATACAGATGTTTCTTTCCCCTTTTGATTTTCTTTCATCTCTTCTCAGTAGTCAAGATGAAATGCTGAGTCTTGGAGTTTTATATCTTCAACTTCTCCCCAGAACCTTCAGCAATCTATAACACTTAACTTAAGATTGACTAAAAATTATTTTTTAATTTAATCTGTATTGATTTTAATGGTTACCTTCTTTTAAAAGCAACTTTCCTGGATTTCCATTACATATTTTTTCATTTTAAATAAATGTATTAAAGTTTGAAAAGTTGAATCAACTAAAAAAATCATACCTATATGATTTGGAACTATACTGATTTGGACAAAAAAAAATGTGCAGGGAATATTTCAATGTTTGGAGTTGAGGTAAACATTGGAAGAGGTTTTCTTTCTCTCCTCTGTCATTGAAATGCTAGATGTCAATCACTCCCAAACAAGACTTATCTTTATGGAGAGTTGCCTCCTTTGACCATGAGCTTCTGAAAGTCTCCAGTTTTGATATGGACAGATGACATCTTTTCCCATGGGATAAAGCTATGAAAGTAGTCTGTCTTCATGGTTTCTTTATTCACTCTCCTGAAACTTCTGCAACTTCCCTTGAATTGCATTTTTTTTCTGCACTCTGGTCTTCAGCTCTTCTGTTGCTTTCTTTGATGGTTTCTAAGTCTTTGAAGACTTACTAGCAAATATTCTAGTAAGAAATGAGAAGACTCAAGAACTTCTTTGATTTTGGCTTCCTGTCCAGTACATCTAATGCCTTAAGCAATGGTTGAGAGATATTACATAATATTGTGGCACCTACATCAGACTCAGGAACCATTATGATCTTTTCCTTATGCTCATTTGTCCTATTGAAACATACAGATGCAAGACAGATATGTTACTTTCTTTGACCTTCTTCAATGTCCTCTCATGTCTCACTGTATGCTTCAGGCGAGACTTTACTCTCCTTTTAATGATTATGACTTCACATAGGCATTTTTCTCTGGTTTAAATATCATATTATCATAAATAGTAGTACCAATGGGAGTTAAAACAAGCTGAAGTAAATCACCGAACCATCCTGTTTAAGAATATAGTTTCATTGGTCACAAAAGAATCAAATGGTCTACCCTATATGTCAGGTCCATGAATCAAGGCAAATTGGAAGTGGTCAAACAAGAGATGGCAAGACTGAATGTCGAGATTCTAGGAATCAGCGAACTGAAATGGACTGGAATGGGTGAATTTAACTCAGATGACCATTATATCTACTACTGTGGGCTGGAATCCCTCAGAAGAAATGGAGTGGCCATCGTGGTCAACAAAAGAGTCCGAAATGCAGTACTTGGATGCAATCTCAAAAACGACAGAATGATCTCTGTTCGTTTCCAAGGCAAAACATTCAATATCACAGTAATCCAAGTCTATGTCCCAACCAGTAACACTGAAGAAGCTGAAGTTGAACGGTTCTATGAAGACCTACAAGACCTTTTAGAACTAACACCCAAAAAAGATGTCCTTTTCATTATAGGGGACTG
>NW_011494870.1:863554-864039 GCF_000754665.1 Bison bison bison | reverse complement strand
TTTTTTTTTTTTTGCAATGTGAGATCTTTTATTTGATCATAGGTTGAAAAAAAAAAAGCTGAAAAGGCATTATTTGAATAATAGGGAAATCTTATATGGTCTATACATGACATTATTAAATTTATTAAATTGCTGTTAATTTTCTTAAGTGAATAATGATACTTTGATTTTTTTTTAAATTTTATTTTATTTTTAAACTTTACATAATTGTATTAGTTTTGCCAAATACCAAAATGAATCCGCCACAGGTATACATATGTTCCCCATCCTGAACCCTCCTCCCTCCTCCCTCCCCATACCATCCCTCTGGGTCGTCCCAGTGCACTAGCCCCAAGCATCCAGTATCGTGCATCGAACCTGGACTGGCATCTCGTTTCATACATGATATTTTACATGTTTCAATGCCATTCTCCCAAATCTTCCCACCCTCTCCCTCTCCCACAGAGTCCATAAGATTGTTTTATACATCAGTGTCTCTTTTGCCA
>NW_011494870.1:862279-863454 GCF_000754665.1 Bison bison bison | reverse complement strand
AAGACTCTATACATGGACATCACCAGATGGTCAACACCAAAATCAGATTGATTATATTCTTTGCAGCCAAAGATGGAGAAGCTCTATACAGTCAGCAAAACCAAGACCAGGAGCTGACTGTGGCTCAGACCATGAACTCCTTACTGCCAAATTCAGACTTAAATTGAAGAAAGGAGGGAAAACCCCTAGACCATTCAGGTATGACCTAAATCAAATCCCTTATGATTATACAGTGGAAGTGAGAAATAGATTTAAGGGCCTAGATCTGATAGATAGAGTGCCTGAAGAACTATGGAATGAAGTTCATGACATTGTACAGGAGACAGGGATCAAGACCATCCCCGTGGAAAAAAAATGCAAAAAAGCAAAATGGCTGTCTGGGGAGGCCTTACAAATACTGTGAAAAGAAGAGAAGTGAAAAGCAAAGGAAAAAAGGAAAGATATAAACATCTGAATGCAGAGTTCCAAAGACTAACAAGAAGAGATAAGAAAGCCTTCTTCAGCGATCAATGCAAAGAAATAGAGGAAAACAACAAAATGGGAAAGACTAGGGATCTCTTCAAGAAATCAGAGATACCAAAGGAACACTTCATGCAAAGATGAGCTCGATAAAGGACAGAAATGGTATGGACCTAAAAGAAGCAGAAGATATTAAGAGGAGATGGCAAGAATACACAGAAGAACTGTACAAAAAAGATCTTCACGACCCAGATAATCATGATGGTGTGATCACTGACCTAGAGCTAGACATCCTGGAATGTGAAGTCAAGTGGGCCTTAGGAAGCATCACTACGAACAAAGCTAGTGGAGGTTATGGAATTCCAGTTGAGCTATTCCAAATCCTGAAAGATGATGCTGTGAAAGTGTTGCACTCAATATGCCAGCAAATTTGGAAAACTCAGCAGTGGCCACAGGACTGGAAAAGGTCAGTTTTCATTCCAATCCCAAAGAAAGGCAATGGCAAAGAATGCTCAAACTACTTCACAATTGCACTCATTTGACATGCTAGTAAAGTAATGCTCAAAATTCTCCAAGCCAGGCTTCAGCAATACATGAACCGTGAACTTCCTGATGTTCAAGCTGGTTTTAGAAAAGGCAGAGGAACCAGAGATCAAATTGCCAACATCCGCTGGATCATTGAAAAAGCAAGAGAGTTCCAGAAAAACATCTATTTC
>NW_011494870.1:857021-862179 GCF_000754665.1 Bison bison bison | reverse complement strand
ACCGAAGAATTGATGCTTTCAACTGTGGTGTTGGAGAAGACTCTTGAGAGTCCCTTGGACTGCAAGGAGATCCAACCAGTCCATTCTGAAGGAGATCAGCCCTGGGATTTCTTTGGAAGGAATGATGCTAAAGCTAAAACTCCAGTACTTTGGCCACCTCATGTGAAGAGTTGACTCATTGGAAAAGACTGTGATGCTGGGAGGGATTGGGGGCAGGAGGAGAAGGGGACGACAGAGTATGAGATGGCTGGATGGCATCGCTGACTCGATGGATGTGAGTCAGTGAACTCCGGGAGTTGGTGATGGACAGGGAGGCCTGGCGTGCTGCGATTCATGGGGTCACAAAGAGTCGGACACGACCGAGCAACTGATCTGATCTGATACAAATAAATAGTTTCCCACTACTGACCATTTAGTAATGAGTGGATGATTATTAATTTCTCTTTACCATCACAACATAGCATGTCTTTGATTTTTTTTTAATCAGAGAATGTTCATAAATAAGAAAACAATACCTAATTTTCTTAACTTAAAAATCATAAAATTGAGCACATTATACCTGCAAATGAAAGAAAGTATTACCTAACAAGGAGAATGTTTACCTGGTAAAACAACAATTTCCCTCTCATTGGATAGGATCTTTACAGATAGTGACTGGGCGATCAAATGTTAGCTTTACATTAGTCAAGCAGGATGGTGAAATCATTTATGTTCTCACTAATTCAGTATCATATAAAGTTTTATAGCATAAACTAACCTTTTAAACAGAACGTTTGCTTTACTGTATCAAACAACCTAATCAAAGGAAAAAAATAGGAAGATGAATTGTTATTGTTCAGTTGCTCAGTCATGTCTGATACTGTGACCCCACAGACTGCAGCACACCAAGCTTCCTCTCTTTCATTATCTCCTGGAGTTTGCTCAAACTCATGTCCATTGAGTCAGTTCTAGTTCTGTCAAAATTTAAATCAGACAGTACATATTCTGAGTTATTATCAAGTTGGACTAGTAAAAGCAAATTATTTAAATATTTGTCTGATGAAATCTATTTTTCATATTTATTTCCTCTGAATCTTCCCTGTAAAGTAAAGCTTGTGATATCTCATAAGAATGTGCACCATAGCTAGGTAAGTAAAATTTTCAAGGATGCTTAAATAATCCATGAAGCATCACCTGTCATACTCAGGCATGTCAAATTCAAACTTTTGTGTATATTAATGATTCATTTTTTACTTATAGTCACTGTATGAAATTTTACCTTCAGTTAAAAATCATAAAATTAGCTCAGAGGAGAAACCAAGATGCCAGAAATGGGATGGATATAAAACTTTCCCTTCAGTAATTTGTTTCACTATTTCATGTTAAAGGCTTACAGTGAAGTTGGATAGATAATTAAATTGCTTTGGAATTTCTCACCCAAATGAGTGAAGAAACAGAAGTTTAAGAGTAAAAAATACTGTTCCTATACTTTATATTGCTTTGTACTTTTTTCAAACCAAATTTTCCAGTGTTGAGGTTTTAAGGACAACCAAACTGATGTTGGTTTAAGGACAACCAAACTGGAGCAAACTCTCTCCAGATTTGCTTCCTAAAGCTCATCTGCTTGCAGCCTATCCCCATTCAAGCTGGTCTCTCATTGTCACATACACACTTAGCATAGCCACTTACAACTGTGTGTAACTTTCTCCCTTGCCAGCAATACATTTCCTCTCCCTTCTACTTAGTCATATTCTGGAGGAAGGAACTGGAGGAAGAGTTGTGGAGGAAGAGTATGGCTCCTCTAATAGTCAAAACAGTTCTCTCAATTAAAAACTGAGAACCTCTGGCATACACACCAAGGAAACCAGAATTGAAAGAGACACGTGTACCCCAATGTTCATCACAGCAGTGTTTATAATAGCCAGGACATGGAAGCAACCTAGATGTCCATCAGGAGATGAATGGATAAGAAAGCTGTGGTACATATACACAATGAAGTATTACTCAGCCATTAAAAAGAATACATTTGAATCAGTTCTAATGAGGTGGACGAAACTGGAGCCTATTATACAGAGTGAAGTAAGCCAGAAAGAAAAACAGCAATACAGTATACTAACGCATATATATGGAATTTAGAAAGATGGTAATGATAACCCTATATGCGAGACAGCAAAAGAGGCACAGATGTATAGAACAGTTTTTTGGACTCTGTGGGAGAGGGAGAAGGTGGGATGATTTGGGAGAATGGCATTGAAACATGTATAATATCATATAAGAAACGAATCGCCAGTCCAAGTTTGATGCAGGATGCAGGATGCTTGGGGCTGGTGCACTGGGATGAGCCAGAGGGATGGCATGGGGAGGGAGGTGGGAGGGGGGTGCAGGATGGGGAACACGTGCACACCCGTGGCAGATTCATGTTGATGTATGGCAAAACCAATACAATATTGTAGTTAGCCTCCAATTAAAATAAATAAATTTGTATTTTAAAAAAATTAAAAAAAAAAAAACAAAACTGAGAACCTGTCACCTCGCAGAACCATCTGGAGACTTACCCAATTAAAAAGTGTCAGCTACATCTCCTCTGTGAGGTATCATTATACACATAATACTCATTTATCTTCCTCGTACATGAATTCCCTCAAAAGCAAAGACCTTCCACATCTTTGCTAGTACTTGGTACTGTCAGCCTTTTTTATTTTGGCCTTTCTAGTGTAGTGGTATCTCATTATGATTTCAATTTGCATTTCCCTAGTGATTAATAATATTGAGCATCTTGTCATCTGCTTATTTGCAAGTTGTTGTCTCTTCTTTGGTGAAATATTGTTCAAATATTTTGCCCATTTTCTTCTATTGGGTTGTTGTCTTCTTATTACTAAGCTACAAGTTTTTAATAAATACTTTGAATACAGTTCTTTACTAAGTTTATGTTTTGCAAATGTTTTCTCCCAGTATATGGTTTGTCAGTTCATCTTTTAAAATGTCCTTTGAAAAACAAAAGTTTTCACTTTTGATGAATGCCAATTTTTTAGTTTTTTCCCTTATGGAGAATGCTTTTGGTATCATGTCTAAGAAAAATTTTGCCTAACCCAAGAGCACAAAGATTTTCATATTTGTTTACTTCTAGATTTTTGGTTTTAGTTTTTATATTTAGGTCTACAATCTGTCTTGAGTAAGTTTTTGTATATGGCATGAGAAAAAGAACTAGATTTATTTTTTGTGTGCAGGTATGCAACTTTCCCAATGCCATTTGTTAAAAAAGATGATTCTTATCCTATTGGAATTCCTTGGATACTTTATAAAAAATATATTGGAAATATATAGAAAGTTTATTTCTAGGCTCTCTATATTCTGTTCCACTGATTACGCCTCTCCTTATGCTAATACCACATTGTCTTGATTGCCAAAGCTTTACAATAAGTCTTAAATCAAATAACTATGTCTCTATGACTTTTAGGATCTGCTTGTCAATTTCTAACAACAACAAAAAAAAAGCCTGCTGGAATTTTGATAAGAATTGCATTGAACTGATAAGTTAACTTGGAGGGAATTGCCAGCTGAACAATATTAAGTGTTAGCCATCCATGAATGTGAAATAAGTCTCTGTTTATCTATCTTCTTAATTTTTCTCCACAATTATTTATGTCAAAGTGTTAGTTGCTCAGTTGTGTCTGACTCTTTGCGACCTCATGGACTGTAGCCTGCCAAGCTCCTCTGTCCATGGGATTCTCTAGGCAAGGATACTGGAGTGGATTGCCACTCCCTTCTCCAGGGGATCGTCCCAACCCAGGTATCATCCCAACCCTAGGTCTCCCACATCGCAAGCAGTTTTCCCTATACAAGTCCTGTACTTCTTTCTCAAATATATTTTTAAGTATTTCATATAGTATCATGAATAAAACTGTTTCCTTAATTTCATTTTTGGATTGTTCATTGTTAGCTTTTAGAAATAAAATGGATTTTTGTATATTGATCTTGCATACTGGACCTTGCTAATCTAGATTATTTGTTCTAGTAGGGTTTTTTGGTACATTCCTTAGGGTCTTTACATACAAGACTATGTCATCACAAGTAAGACAGTTTTATTTCTTTCTTTCCAATCTTTATGCCTCTAGTATCTTTACTTCTTGCCACACTGGCTAAAATCTCCAATACAATCTTGAATAGAAGTGATGAGAGTGAATATACTTGTCTTATTCCTGATATTACAGGGAAAGAATTCAGTCTTTCACCAAGTATAATATTAATTGTAAGTTTTTCAGAGATATCCTTTATCAGGTTGAGGAAGTTTGTTGAGAGTTTTTATCATAAATAGATATTGAATTTGACCAGATGCTTTTTCTGTATTTATTGACATTATAATATGGTTTCTGTCCATCATTCTATATTAATATTGTCCATTACATTAATTTCAGACATTTAACTGACCTTATATTTAGGATAAACTCTACTTGATCATGGTGTATAATTGATTTTATATGGTGCAGAGACCCATTTACTATTTTGTTAAGAATTCTTCCATCTCTATTCATGAGGAATATTGGTCTTTAGTTTTCTTATATGACTTAAAAGCAATATTATATGTGTGTACCTTAAGGTATAATCTCTCATGAAGTTTACAGTCATGTTGGAAAGTCAGAAATAACAAAAGAATATATATTTTTTACATATACAATTAGAATTTTGATTGCTCTAAAAGAAAGAAGTAACATTATATGAGTTTTTTTTCCAGAATATAAATATTTTAATCATTCAAATAGCAAGCTTAATATCTGTTTCAAATTCTTTATTATACATCATGGTTGCACAATTTGAGGCTGGTTAAATACAATTGGTTTTCAATTTTTCTTTGAATATTTTCCAGATTACTACATGCAAGTGACCATGAAAATATTTGGCATTTTAAAATTTTGAAACTCTGAACAGGCACTTACATGAAGGAAAACACAGGACCAAATGGAGAGGAATAGGGGATATACTTAAAAACGTATAAGGAAGACCTCTCCAAAGGTGTGATTGACATTCAAGTTGAAACCTAAAGAATGAGCTGGCTGGAAAAAGGGAGAGAGCTTGTGGCAGGTTTCAGGCAGAGGTGACAACAGGTGTAAAGACTACAGTCAGGAAAAACTTTGATTAGAGAAACTGAAAAAGGTGTATGTGAGCCACCTAAGAGAATAGA
>NW_011494870.1:842602-856921 GCF_000754665.1 Bison bison bison | reverse complement strand
AAGAGAATAGAAGAGAAAGACATGAATGACTAATGGACTGAGCGGGGAAAGAGGATATAGGATTGAATGGTAAAATGGTCTTCTTCATATGAAAAGGTGTTGAATTCAGCCTTTTGCAAAATCAAAATGCCAATTAAAGAAGCCGAGTAGTTGTTTGGATGGAAAAATTACTATTTCTAATCCTGTTTTCTATCCCTTGGTAGATTCTTAGTGGCTAAAGATGATGGTACACTCACAAACCTCAAGATCCCCCTGGTTGACTGTGACGTCAGGGATCTTCAAACATCTTACACATCAAAACCCAATGAAGAGAAGACTGCCCACTGCAATTTACTAGATTCAGTTCAGTTCAGTTGCTCAGTTGTGTCCGACTCTGTGACCCCATGAACCACAGCATGCCAGGCCTCCCTGTCCATCACCAACTCCCAGAGTCCACCCAAACTCATGTCCATTGTGTCGGTGATGCCATCCAACCATCTCATCCTCTGTCGTCCTCTTCTCTTGCCCTCAATCTTTCCCAGCATCAGGGTCTTTTCAAATGAGTCAGCTCTTCGCATCAGGTGGCCAAAGTATTGGAGTTTTGGCTTCAACATCAATCCTTCCAATGAACACCCAGGACTGATCTCCTTTAGGAGGGACTGGTTGGATCTCCTTACAGTCCAAGGGACTCTCAAGAGTCTTCTCCAACACCACAGTTCAAAAGCATCAATTCTTCTGTGCTCAGCTTTATAGTCCAACTCTCACATCCATACATGACCACTTATGTAAATAGCTCAATGCAATTTTATTCTTTGATGCTTATGAAGATTTTTCTGGCATTCACAGAGTTACATGCCCATTCATCTATCAAAACTGAAAGAGAAATATTACTCAAAAAAGTGTTGAAAGGCACAGGTCTAAAAAAAATGCAACAGAATAATACTGAAAAATGGCTCAGTCCTAAACATTCTAAGCATTCTGGGAAGCATGGGTACACTTTAAAACTTATTGCTGTTCTAATTCTCTGTATATCATATTCATGGCTTTAAAAAAAATTACTGATTTCTTTGATGAAGCATTTAGCAAATGAAGAAATAGAATCTTAATTTTGGAATGATTTGATTGCTTCTAATTGCCTGTTGTTTTTTCACATGTCTGAGTTTAACATCACATAAAGCTATTGAATCATTAGCTCTGAAAACATAAGCCCATCACTTAATCACATAATAAGGGAATCAGAAGCATCCAGGATAGCCAAGGAACCTAACCTGGAAGTTCTAAGACTCAACTGGGAGATTCATCTGTCTTCAGGATGCCCTCATAGCTATAATTTTCCAGTCTCATATGAAAATTCATTGCCCCATCCACAATTGAACATTCTAGGGAGTGGAAGCGGAGAAGGCAATGGCACCCCACTCCAGTACTCTTGCCTGGGGAATCCCAGGGACAGCGGAGCCTGGTGGGCTGCCGTCTATGGGGTTGCACAGAGTCGGACACGACTGATGCGATTTAGCAGCAGCAGCAGCAGCAGCAGGGAGTGGAAGAAGCTTTGAGTTATATTCACTTTCTGAAACAAGGGACTCTTGAAGGACTTGAGATGGGAGAGAAAGGGCAGGACAAAGTGGCTCTCACTTCCTGAGACATCCACATTCTGTCTATAGAATGTGTATCTCTAAATAAACTTGCTTTCCCTTTACTCTGGCTGGCTCTAGAATTCTTTCCTGCCCTGAACCAAGGACCCTCACGTGGCGATCTCACTTGGTGGACGGGATATTTCCCTCTACTGCCACAGTCTCAGCTTGCCAGCCTCCTCTCCTCTCTCTCCTCCCCTCCTCCCACACAGCAGCAGTAGTGGTGCAATGCAGAGGGAGCCTTAAACTGACCTGAACGTTGTGGTGAGCCCTCTGCTTAAGAACAAAAACTGTGGAATAGACCTGCCTTTAGGACTTCCCACTTCTGACTGTACATCCCAAGAAAGTGATTTACTCTCTCTGAGTCTCCATTTCTTTATTTAAAGAATGGAAGAAGTAATCTCAACTTCAAATAGCTGTTCTAAGAAATAAGATGGCATCTGTTAAGCACACGGCCTAGTTCTCGGCACATGGTAAGTACACATGAAATGGTAGCTACTAATGTTATTGCCATGGCTGTTTCTTTCTTTTAAAATGGGTGTATATTTGATTTACAATGTTGTTTTAGTTTCTGATGCACAGCAAAGTGATTCAGTTATAAATGTATGTATATTCTTTTTCAGATTGTTTTCCATTGGAGTTTATTATAAGATATTGAGTAGCATAGTTTCCTGTGCTATACAATAGGTCCTGGTTGTTTATCTGTTTTGTATATAGTAGTTTGTATCTGCTAATCTTAAACTCCTAATTTATTTCCCCCCTTCCCCTTTGATAACTGTAAGTTTGTTTTCTATGTCTGTGAGTCTGTTTCCATTTTGTAAGTAAGTTCACTTGTATTATATTTTGGATTCCACATATAAGTAATATCATATGACATTTGTCTTTCTCTGACTTACTTCACTTAGTATGATAATCTCCAGGTCCATTTTTCCTAAGTTCTGCCTGCCAATTGTTCTACAAACCAACCATCAATGGAAATCTTTGGATCTTATCAGTGGAAGGGAGTTTTAAAATTTTGTTACTCAATCCACTTAATTTACAGGTAGAGAAATTCATCAGTCTATAAAATAGCTAAGAAGACACACACTTGTCCAAGGTTACACTGAATGACAGAGCTGAAGTCTCTTGATTTTCATACTTGAGTTCAATTCTGCTTGAAATGCTGAAGTACTTTGGTTATGTTCCGTATGTACAGAATTATTCCTTCTGCTTTCCTATTTTTCTAATTCTTGCTGTTTAAGTTCTAGCTTGCTATCATGTAAGCCTTCGGCTAACCAATGTACTCATTTGAAAAAAATCAGAAAACAGTAAAAAATAACTAAAAGATGAAAAACTTAATTGGAAGAGAAATATTTTGAAAATGGTCAAAAAGAGTACAAGATAATCAGAAGAACTATATATGCAAAAAACATTGTAGGAGAATAATGACTTTGTTATAAATGATGATAGTTTTCTTTTTAATTTTCTAAAGAACATTTTCCAGGAAAAAATGATGTTTGATGCAAAGTTTAATGTATACTCTTCATGTAAGTAGGTTTACACTGCTAAAAAATTTTTAAAGTATTTTTATCTTAAATATTTCAGCTAAACGAGAGTGAAGATTTTGAAGAAGGGGAGGGTGGAGGGAGTGACCTGGTACTGTTTTTTCCCTATGACAGGAAGAGTTTACCAAGAAACAGAAGATGGATGCCACATTGTTGGGTGGTAGGTACTGTGGCAGGTACTTCTATAGCCAGAAGGACTTCACTAAAGCCCAAAGCAAAAGAGGAAATTCAATAAGTGGTTCTTGCTGACAGCTAAGACACTGCGCAGAGAGCTGAGGAGAAGCATTCTTTTCTTCCACTAGTTCAGCATCACCTCGGCTTTATTCTCTTGGGACTCCAGCCTGGAGTGTCACCAACTCATCCTTGACTTGGGAGAGTGTAGTGCAGGAAATTTACTGAATACATGAGAATAGTACTAATACTGCTATGGTTACTTGGATCAAATGACATAAGATGAAGTAAGAGTCCTCTTATTCTTATTTACATAAACAAAACGTACTTACTATAAATAATGCAAATAATATGAAAAAGAGTGAAAAACCAAATCCTCTGTACCCACAGTATGTGGTATCTTGTTCTATTTTTTTCATTCAACCATATGTCTTTTTTAGGCTCTTCTATGAAATAAATATAAATCTACCTCATTTTAAAAAATAATTAAATTTATTTATTTTTAATTGAAAGATAATTGCTTTCTAAAATTGTGTTGGTTTCTGCCAAACATCAGCATGAATCAGCCATAGGCAAACCTATGTCCCTTCCTTCTTGAACCTCCCTCCCCATCCCATTCCTCTAGGTTGTTACACAGGCCCAGTTCCAGTTCCCTGAGTCTTACAGCAAATTTCTACTGGCTATTTATTTTATATATGGTAATATATTTGTTTCCATGTTACTCTCTCCATAACATCCCACCCTCTCCTTCCTTCCCCAATGCCCTCCACCCTGTGTCCATAAGTCTGTTCTCTATGTCTGTCTCTATTGCTGCCCTGCAGATATGTTCATTTTTATCATATACTATGAAAGGGAAAGTGTTAGTCACTTAGTTATGTCTGAGTCTTTGTGACCCTATGGACTGTAGCCTCCAGGCTCCTCTGTCCCTGGAATTCTCCAGGCAAGAATACTGGAGTGGGTAGCTCCTTTCTCCAGGGGAATCTTCCTGACCCAGGGATCGAACTCTGGTCTCTCGCACTGCAGGCAGATTCTTTACTGTCTGAGCCACCAGGGAAGCCCTATCATATAGTATTCCACAATATAAATGTACCATATTTAATCTAATCATCCTCTAATTGAACGAAATTTCTCTTTTTCCAATTTTTTGTATTATAAATAAAGCTTCAATGACTAGCTATACTTATATTATAAACATCTGTGAATATTTCAGAAGAATCAATTCTTAGAAATGGAATTAAGAACTCCAAAAAACTACTTATTTTGAATTTTGATAGCTATTTCTGAGTTGTCATCAAAAAAGATTGTACAAATTTACACTCTAAAACTATGTGAGGGAATTCCTTGGCAGTCCAGTGGTTAGGACTCCATGCTCTCATGGCCAAGAGCCTGGGTTCAATCCCTGGTCAGGAAACTAAGATCTCACTAGCTGTGTATTGCAGCCAAAAAAAAAACTGTGCAAAATTGCCCATTTCCACTTGATAATACTGGTATCAATCTATTAAATTTTTTAAACAACCTGGTTGGTTTATAAAGTATACCTTTGGTTTATTTTACATTTTATTTATTATTTTGAGAGTAAGCATTTTTATATTTTATCAGTGTTTTAATTTTTGTAAGAAAATTAAGATCATGGCATTTGGTCCATCACTTCATGGCAAATAGATGGGGAAACTGGAAATGGTGACAGACTTTATTTTGGGGGACTCCAAAATCACTGCAGATGGTGACTGCCGCCATGAAATTAAAAGATGCTTGCTCTTTGGAAGAAAAGCTTTGACCAATTCCTAGACAGCTTATTAAACATAGACATTACTTTGCCAATAAAGGTCAATCTAGTCAAAGCTATGGTTTTTCCAGTAATCATGTATGGATATGAGAGTTGGACTGTAAAGAAAGCTGAATGCCAAAGAATTGGTGCTATTAAACTGTGGTGTTGGAGAAGACTCTTGAGAGTCCCTTGGACTGCAAGGAAATCCAACCAGTCCATCCTAAAGGAAATCAGTCCTGAATATTGATTGGAAGGACTGATGTTAACGGTGAAACTCCAATACTTTGGCCACCTGATTTGATGAACTGACTCACATGAAAAGACCCTGAATGCTGTGAAAGATTAAAGGTGGGAGGAGAAGGGGACGACAGAGATTGAGATGGTTGAATGGCATCATTGACTCAATGGACATGAGTTTGAGTAAGCTCCGGGATTTGGTGATGGACAGGGAGTCCTGCAGAGAAGGCAATGGCACCCCACTCCAGTACTTTTGCCTAGAAAATCCCATGGACGGAGGAGCCTGGTAGGCTGCAGTCCATGGGGTCGCTAGAGTCGGACACGACTGAGTGACTTCACTTTCACTTTTCACTTTCATGCATTGGAGAAGGAAATGGCAACCCACTCCGGTGTTCTTGCCTGGAGAATCCCAGGGACGGGGAAGCCTGGTGGGCTACCGTCTACGGGATCACACAGAGTCGGACACGACTGAAGCGACTTAGCAGCAGCAGCAGCAGGGAGTCCTGGCATGCTGCAGTCCATAGGGTTGCAGAGTCGGACACGACTGTGCAACTGAACTGAACTGACTGAATTTTTGTGAATTATCTCTTCATTTCTTTTTCCCAGTTTTGCATTTTATGTCTTTTAATAATTTTAGGAACTCGTATGTTTTATATATTGTGTTTTACATATTTTACAGTCTTTCACTGGGACATTTTTTTGGGGGGGTCTTATTTCATAAATTACTTTTTATTTTTTGAAATAAGATCTTTTTATTAATGGCTCCTAGAATTTGAATCTTACTTATTAGGAAGGCTTTCATCACCCCCTAAAATTATACAAACTGATATACTATATTTTACTCAAGTTCCTTTCTGATGTTTTTCTTTTTTAGTTTAGTGTAGAATTTAATTTACTTGGATTTTGTGTGTATGATGTGATACTGGAATCTAAATTATTTTTTTCAGGATTTCTAACCCTCTCAATATCATTTTTGAACAATCTGTCCTTTTTACTCTGATTTGAATTTCTCCCTTTATATATTCTGAATGTCCCTTTGTCCCTGAATTGTTGTTTTTGATTCAATTTTTCCCTATTTTTATTCTGAACCAATACAACATTCTATAATTAGCATAAACTTGGTATATTTTGGTAACTAAAAAATAAGGTCCTTCCTCATTGTTCTTTTTTTTTCCCTTTAGTTTTTTTGTTTGTTTTCATCTTTTTCTCTTCCACATGAACTCTAAAATCAGCTTCCCAAGTTCAGTAAATCTCCTGTTAGGATTTGAATTGGGATTGCATTGAACTTATGGATTAATTTGCAAAGTTGACATCTTTAAAATATTACATCTTTCCTCCAGAAGCATGTATAGCTTTCCATGTATTCGGGTCTTCTTTTGTCTCTTCAAGAAATTTTTTTTTTTAATTTATTTTATTTTTAAACTTTACATAATTGTATTAGTTTTGCCAAACATCAAAATGAATCCATCACAGGTATACAAGAAATTTTAATAGTTTTCTTCACATGGATCTTGCATTGTTCTTGTTGGTTTATTTCAAGGGGATTTTTAAAAAACTTATGTTACCATTGGGAATGGGATCTTTAGATTTTGTTTTTCTACAGAAAAAAAGCATATGAGAATGAAAAGAAAGCAAGAGTTGAAAGAATATGAGAGAGAAGAAAAAGAGAAATTCAAAAAGTAAGATGAGATGATGCAGGAGGAAGATGGGAGAAAATGTGATTTTTATTGAGTGTTTATGTGACAAGCCCTGTAGCAGAGGCGGTCACAAGCACCATTTCATGCAGTTTTTCTACCAGGTGGCTCATCTGAGAAAATGAAATTTGAAAAGTTCAGTAAGGAAACCTGGAACAGGAAGCGGAAAGAGAGCAGGTTTGAAGTGAGATCTGGGAATCCATCCCAGATTCCATTCTCACCAGCTGTGTGATTTTTGCTCCAGTCACCTAATTACATTCTTTGCTTGTAAAACTTGCATAATATCTGCTCAGGTGATTGTGAGGATTAACTGGAATAATGTATCTAAAGTGTCTGTCACATTAGATGCCATTCTCCATAAATGCCAATTCCCACCCAGGCACCCATCTTCCCACCACTCCCCATCTTCCTGCCAGGGCAAAGTCAGAGTCCGCTCAGAACAGCATGAAGCCTTCATGTCAATATGCAAAGGGATGTTTGTTCCATGGGAACCTTACACCCAAACATACACTGTAGATGAAATAGTTGTTAGGAGCCATGATCTGAGTCTGAAAAAAACCCACAAAAGCCTAAAAAAAAAGTCATTTTTACAAAAGGAGGCATTGTTGGAATGTGAATCCTTATTCAAGTCCAAATCCCCAGTGAGAAACATGCTCTCTTTCTGTCCAAACAATAGCTTCTTGTCTTGAGACAATGCTGGCTACATAGCCCTGGAAAGCATAGAATCCCCATGGCAATGGCAGCGGTTTCTCCCAGGGACTCTGGAAACAGTGTCTGGAGGAACACCTGACCCAGGGCCCTGGCCATTGACAAGAAGCTTGTTCCCAGTCTGAGCAGCAGAACACAGCTAGTCCTGGTGTCTGGCTATGACGCCTCGTGTTTGCTACAGGTCTCCCACCCTCTTGGAGTTGTCCTTATGAGATGTGACTATGAAGTTGAAAGAGAGAAATTAGATAAATCATACTGAGATGCCCCAAAACGGTGTTCTTTTCCGGCATGTACATTTGCTCCCAACATGTCGCTCTTACTCATCTAGCGCGTGTGTGAAGTGGCCTGAATTTAAATCCTCCAGCTCTGCAGCTGGGAGCTTCTGAGGAAATTAGCTCACCTCACTGAGCCTCCTTTCTCTCATCTGAAAAATGGGGTTAATAACAAGGACCTCAAAGGATTGCTATGAGAATTAAATCACATAAATACAAAAATGTGCTCATAAAAAATCAGAATTGTTCTTTTATCATTCAGGGAATTTCATTTGGAGCCCATAAATATCTCCAGTGCTTCTGTGTTTCACTTTTCAGGGGAAAATTTGATTTCTGCAATAGCCAAATGTCATATGATTCTTGGACTAGTAAATAATGTATGCAATTAAGCTAAGCAGCTGTATTTTTTACTTTTTTTAATGTGAAGATCTCTTATAAACACTGAGACTAGTTCCATATGTAACATGAAAATTAACCTCAACCCATTGGATCTATATTCAAATTGTGTCCAGAAACCAATCACTTCTCAGCATCACTTCTTCTACTACCCATCCTAGTTAACACTATCATCATCTTTCTCTAGGATTATTGCAAATAGCCTCCTTCTAACAGGTCTTCCAACTTCCACTATTGCCCTAAAAATATTCTGAGCAATGGTAATATCAATGGAATAAATGTGTCATCTCCCCAGAAGAATACTCTGACCATAATTATTTAGATATTCACTTATTCAACAAATAATTATGAAGCCTCTACCACATGCCAGCATTGTTCCAGGCTCTGGCAAAACAGAAGCAGATCCCTGCCTCATAGAATATATATTCTTGAGAGGTGCAATGGCCATTATACAAGTAAACATGCACAGTGTAGCTTATGCCAGATGGTGATGGGCATTATGGAGAAAATAATGGGAAGTAGGGGGAAACACAGCACAGGGAGTAAGGGCTGTTATTTTAACATGGTAGCTTGGAAAAGCCTTCTGACAAGCTGACATTTGAGCAGAGACCAGAGGAAGAAGAGGGAGAGAACCACATGGGTATGTGGGCAAGGAGGAAGGGATGGCATTCAAGGCAGAGGGAACAGCAAGTGCAAAGACCCTGAAGTGAAGCAAAATGGCCAGAATGGCTTGGGCAGTGTGAGTGAAGGGAAAATAGAGAGGTGGTTACAGACATGGTGGGAATGGGAACGGGCTCAGTGTGGGCCTTGTGGGCCATCATGAGGACTCGGGCTCCTACTCTAATGAGTGCAAAGCTACTACAGGATTTTGAAGGGAGAGGGGCCTATGATTCATTTATATTTTAAAAGGATCATCCTGGCTAACGACTTCTGTACAGCAGTGGATCTCCAAGTTGTGTATGCATCACAGTCACTTCTGGGAGCTTGTTACAACTGTGGGCCCATCCCCAGAGTTTCTGATGGAATCGGTCTGATGTGGTACAGGAGAATTTGCACTCCTAGCAAGTTCCTAGGTGATGCTGATCCTTCTGGTCTGGGACCACACTGTGAGGATCACTGATATAGAGAAGAGTTTGTAAGAGAAGCAACAGTAGAAGTGGGGGATCCAGTGAGGTGTATATATGCAATATTCCAGGAAAAACTGGTGACAGCTTCAATTCAAGGTGGTAGCAGAGGAGGTGGTGAAAGTGGTTGGATTTTGGATGCAAATTGAAAATAGACCTAATGGGATTTGCTTAAGGACTGAATATGGGGATCTAAGAAATAAAGAAGTGAGTCAAGGATTTTAGACTAACCATCTAGATGAACTGCCATTTACTGAGATGGGAAAGACTGTTGGATGTAAGTGGGGCAGATAGCAGGAGTTGAGTTTGGGGAATGTTAGACTTGATGTGCTTCCCTGGAGAAGGAAATGGCAACCCACTCCAGTACTATTGCCTGGAAAATCCTGTGAACGGAGGAGCCTGATAGACTACAGTCCGTGGGGTCTCAAAGAGTCAGACACCACTGAGCGACTTCACTCACTCAGACTTGATGTGCTTATTAGATATCCAAGTGGAGATGTCAAGTAAGCTTTTCTTTTAGGAATGTCTGGAATTCAAGAGAGAGTTCTCATCTAAAGATGGGAAAGTGGGAATCATCAGTATATAGACGATTTCATAAAGACTGGCTGAGATCATTGCTGGAGATAATCTAGAGAATAGGTTTGGGGACTGAGTCCATGGCAGTCAGTCCAAATGACTAGAAGCCAAGGTGATGAGAAGGACCAGAAATAAGACTGAGAAGTGGCCAGGAAAGTGAGAGGAAAATTTAGATAGTGTAGTGGCCTGGGTGTCAGGGAAGCAAGTATTTCAACAAGTTCAGTTGCATATGCAACAAAGCCACCTTATAAGTGACCACCAGATATCTGCTGTGAAGAAGACACTGGCTCCTGTGGAATATGCCAAGTTTTGGGGTGGCTGTTTATGAATAAATGATGGCCACAAAAAAAGATCATCACTGTGATTTAAATGTATTATTCTGTTTATATATACTTTTGAGTTGATTTTACTTCTGCAACCAAAAAACACAGCATTGACACAATTTAATTATTGACATAAACTAGAATCTTTTCTTTCATCTTCAAATTTTCTGTGTAGCTGACTCTTGTCCTTGAAGCATATTGTCCAATTCTGAGAAATAGAACTATAAATCTAAGTAGTTGAGTCTGTGATCAGATTGGTGGGAATTTGCATGAGTAAATTTGAAAAATGTTTCAGGAGGTACAGACTGTTTTTCTTGCCCCTTCCCTTCATTTTCTAACACTGAGTTTTGGAAGTCTCTGGGTTTTAAGTGGGAAAAAAATGAATTGTGGAAACAAACGCTTCAAATTGTTAATTCATCAAGTTTTGCACAATCTGGTCTTTAATCTTTCACTTTTTCCATATGCATCAGGTTGGAAACTATCATATGGTTGTAATGTTAGGAGGATTGGGGAAGACTAGACTTGAGATCAGGGTAGGCTTTCTGGTAAAGAGGAGAAGCATGGAGAAGAGGATCTAGATTTCTTTCAGAAGCCTGGATCTTTGGAAGACAGTCTACAGTTGGGGTTGAGAGACGGATTCTGTAATTGGTTAGCTTGGGTTTGACCAGCTAAGTAGAGGACATGAAGAATATATTGCCAGAGCCCTGTGCTACTCATCCCAGTGACAAACAATGGTGGGCAAGCCAGTGCCCTGAAGTTCTTACTACAGGAAGCTGTCACTTGCCTCTCAGTGAGAATTACAATGGCAGGAAATTCAGAAAGTGCCAAGCAGAGCCATTTACTGCATCTTTTATCAAGATTTTCGATATATCAGATGGCAAGTCAGCCTAACTCAGTGACCTAGTTATAGAAAATCCATTTCACAGAATTTTACAAGATTTCCTTTTGTGAGTTATAACTTCTAGGAATTCATCTTTAAACCTCAAATAGTATATAAAAACATACACCACAGACTGCATATCGCTTTTCGATGTACGGAAAAATACTACATGTAACTTAGCATTATATTCCCAAAGTAAATTGGGTAAAGAAAACAATGCCCAGTTTTGTGGGTGATGTTACTGATGCGAACTCTGCTTTACTCCAGAAGAAGTGAGTCATACACATAGCATGTTTATTGTATGTTACTTCTTTAAATGGCGGGGAGAGCCTCTAGATGCTGGTAACCAGCATTCATCCCCATTGATGCTGCCCGAATTGACTATAAGGAGAAAACAATTGTTTATCATTCAGGTTTACTTCTCAAATGGATTATTAAAACACTTAGGACAAGGTACATAATCCTTCCATGTCTTCTTCATTCAACAAATATTTCAATTATGTTTCAGGGACTGATCTATGTGCTTGCAGTATGTTCGTAAACAAAACAGATAAAAACCCTTGCCTTGGGCAGCCAGAGCCAGTGCTCTGGGGCAACCCAGAGTGATAGGTTGGGGAGGGAGGTCGAAGTAGGATTCAGGATGGGGGGAGACACATGTATGCCTATGGCCAATTTATGTTGATGCATGGCAAAAACCATCACAACATTGGAAAGTAATTACCCTCCAATTAAATGAATTAATTTGAAAAAAATATTCTGACACAACTTAGTGACTACACAATTATAAAAATTTTAAAAATAAATGAGTACAAAAAAAATTGACAAGCTAACTATAAAATGTACATAAGAACAGACAAAATGATTTTAAAAAATCTGCCTTTTTGGAGCTTATATTCTAGTGAGAGAGAAATATAACTAAAAGCATAATAAATATATTTCATAATATTGATATGTTGGAAAGTTATCAAATGCTAAGGAAAAGTAAAGCATGGCAAGGAGTTGTGCTTACAGACAGATTGCCATTTTTAATAGAGGAGATGACACTTGAGTAAAGATTTGCAGATAAACTAGTCAGGTAAGTGGATTTCTGGGGGAAGAATGTTTCAGGCAGATGGATGAGCCAGGGTGAAAGTTTTATGGCAGAAACAAACCAGGGATATGCAAGGCATAGCATGAATACCAGCGTGACAGGAGTGGAGTCATGAAGAGAGAGTTAAACAGAAGACGAGGTCAGAGGTAGATCCAGAAGCAACCCTGCTGGTAGAGGACCTCACTGGCCATTGAAGGAACCTGGTATTTAGTCTGGATGAAATGTGAAGCCCTGGGAGGAGTTTAGGCAGAGAAATTATTCCATCTGAGTTACAGCATAGAAAGATCACTCTGGTTTTTGTGTTGGGAATAGTCTCTTAAATAGCCCATTCTGGAACAAGACAACCAAGCAGGATACTGCAGCGATAATCCAGGTGAGAAATTATGATGCCTCAAACCAGGGTGGTGGCTGTGGGGGTGGAAGGAAGTGGTGTGAGTGTGAGGAGCCAGTAGTGAGACCGAAGTTTGGAGTAGGAGCAGTTGGGAGGATGGAGTCTCATTAACTGAAAGGGGAAAATCCTCTGATGGGATTGATTTGTGGGAGAAAATGAGAATGTCACCAAATGAGAATTTGGGTATATTAAATTTGACATGTCAGTGAGGCATCCAAGTAAACATGCCAAGTAGGGAGCTGCGTATATGGGTCCACAGTTCAGGAGAGAGTTTGGTCACCTACAAGATAAACATTCGGGAGTCACTGTCACTGGGATACACCAAAATTAATAAGTCTTGGGGAATAGGAGGATTACAATAAAGACTGAGGAGGAAGAACCAGTGACATGGGAGGCAGATGAGAAAACATATGGCATCCTGAAAGCCAAGTGAAGAAATTATAGAGGCTGAAGGCATGAGCAACCATACCACTGGATAAGGTAAATTTCCTCTTCTGTAAAATGCAGGTAACAATATTGCCTGCCTCCTAGGGTTAAAAGGGATAATTTATGTGAACAGCCAATAACAGTATCTGATGCCACTAAAGGCTCAAAAATATTACCTATTATTTTTATTCCTTAAGTTTAAGGTTTAAATGTTAGTTGCTCAGTCGTGTCCAACAATTTGCTACTCCGTGGACTGCAGCCTGCCAGGCTCCTCTGTCCATGGGATTCTCCAGGCAAGAATACTGGAGTGGGTTGCCATTTCCGCCTCCAGGGGATCTTCCCAACCCAGGAATTGAACCTGGGTCTCCTGCGTTGCAGGCAGATTCTTTACAGTCTGAGCCACCTCTGGAAAAAAGCACTTACTCTAAGGCTGTTCCTGTACAGGCTAACCCCTAGAGGGTGCACAAGACTTTCCCTTTGTCCCCATTAGTGTTTCCACAAGAGACCTTAATACTAGATGTAGAACAAAATGGACCCCTAATGTCTACAGAACCATTTGTAGTAAAGGCAGAAAAATCCAATGCAGTGGGTGTCAGAGTTCCATGTGGATAAGAATTACACGAGGGGCTTGTCAAAATAGAAATCCTCAGCCAGCCCAGCCGCTAGAGAGTCTAAGTAAATCGGGAGGGCATCCAGGAATCTGTGTCTTCCCCACTCCAGGTGATTACAATGCTTGCGTCCCCACGCTGCTGCAGTGTGGGAGCAGTGAAAGAGAATAATAACTGGCCTGTCGTGAATATTTGGCAGAAGGCAATGGCAACCCACTCCAGTGTTCTTGCCTGGAGAACCCCAGGGACGGAGGAGCCTGGTGGGCTGCCGTCTTTGGGGTTGCACAGAGTCAGACACGACTGAAGCGACTTAGCAGCAGCAGCAGCAGTGAATATTCACTTCCTTTCTTCTTCTTGGGACCTTGAAAAGACTTTTGCTTTTCTTTTTTCCTGTTTCTACAGTGACCTGGTGAGGTAAGCCAACCCTGGGCCTTCCTATAGGTGGGAAGTTCTCCCAGGACCAGGGTGATGCCACAGAAGGCAAGCCAGGGTGGGTGGCTT
>NW_011494870.1:837564-842497 GCF_000754665.1 Bison bison bison | reverse complement strand
AACAAAATTCAAATTTATTTCTGAAATTAAAAACTCAGGAGATTTCACATGCAGCTCAGGTTTCCTACTTCTCCAGGACAATAACATTTCAAACCTGGTTCCCCATTCCCACCTAGCAAAGTTGCTTCCTTTAGTATATGGATTCTAAAACTGCCACTCTCCCCTACTTTCCTTTCTGCCCCCTGCCATATCAAGGCCAAGTGCCAGTTGCCATTTACCATCAAACTTATTCTTATCTTTTCCCCAAAGTTGAAGGAAAAATATTTCTTTGGAAAACAAAGATATAACAAGGAGGCCTAGCGTTTCAAGAATAAACTTTCTCACACTAGCCCCTCCCTGTCATTTACATTACTTGCCTGGCTTCTAGGCATTTAAGCTTGCTATCTCCTGTCTACCTCTTAATCCAGATGTGAAAATGTTGTTCTTACACTTAAAAATGATCTGGAATATTATTCAGTATAAAAGGAGTGAACTCTTATACTGAACTAACATGCACAATAAAATGAATGAATTTCAAAAATTAGACTGAACAAAAGAACAGATCTAAAAACACAATAATGTATAATCCCATTTATATGAAATCCTAGAAAACGCAAGACTAAACTGTAATAACGGAAAGTAGAGCTGTGATTTCCTGGGGTAGAGATTGGCTGCAAAGGGCATGTTTGGGCATGATAGAAATGATTTGTTATCTTAACTATAGTGGTACTTATATATGGCAATATGCATTTGTTAAAATGCATGCATTTTATTTCATGCAAATTTTATGTACTAAAGATGGTTTTTAAAAGTTACGTAGTAGAGTTGTCAGAGAAAAGAGAGAAAATCAAGTGGGTCCTTGTCTAATTTTTTTTTCCCATCATTGTCTACTATAGTAGATGGCATCATGACCAGTATTTAAATCTCCTAGAGATACAAATAAGGAGAAGGCAATGGCACCCCACTCCAGTACTCTTGCCTGGAAAATCCCATGGACAGAGGAGCCTGGTAGGCTGCAGTACATAGGGTCGCTAAGAGTCGGACACAACTGAGCAACTTCACTTTCACTTTTCACTTTCATGCATTGGAGAAGGAAATGGCAACCCACTCCAATGTTCTTGCCTGGAGAATCCCAGGGACGGGGGAGCCTGGTAGGCTGCTGTCTATGGGGTCGGACACGACTGAAGCGACTTAGTAGCAGCAGCAGAGATACAAATAACATTTGGTGCAGGGCAGCAGATCTAGATGAACTTGTGGAGGAGATGCAGAGGTGGGCACAAGTTTCCAGGGGACTTTAAACTGCATGAAGAAATCATTCTGGACCTCCCTCCATATAGAGAGAATCTGCCCTGCCCTGGGAGAGGAACTCATGAGCTGGATGAGGCACTGGCAGAAATGTAGGGGCTTTTGTTCTTTCCCTTTCCTTCATCTCCCTCACCCTCTTTCTACCTTTTCACTAGACTCACTCAGTAACGTCAATCTACAAAAGCAATTTTCACATCTGTTGAGTAACATTCCATATACAGAGTGGAATGTGGTCATTCTTCTCCAAGGACAGAGCAGGCTTACCTCAAAATACACAGGACATTGCTGTGTAGGCTATTGGTTTGATTGTGTCTCCAGTTTGGTGACAGACACCCTGTTTTCTTTCCTATTTTTTGTGTTCCTTAGTCAAGGTTATGGGAAAAGCCTTGTGGTATATGAAAGAGTGACCTTTTATGGCTAGATTGACCTCCTTACAGGAATCTGTCAGAGCCCTTGGTAAAGTGGGAAGTGACATACAGTAATATGGGGGTGGAAACAGACACCGCGGGTACCCCACCCATATCCTCTTGTTCTTACCGCTTCCTCCCTGGCTGTCATTTCAACAGCAGCACCTATGCTTCTTTGCCTGAAGCTTTCCAAAGTGGCTGGACTACTGGTTTTCCAGCAACATACCCGAGATTCCAGGTGCCCCTCATCCCCATCTGCAAGGAATGGTCACGTTCTTTTTTTATCAAAAGCTATTCTGTTAAGTGCGTTCTCTTCGGGATTTTAATTTGCATTTCCGTGGCTGGATGGCATCACCGACTCGATGGACATGAGTCTCAGTGAACTCCGGGAGTTGGTGGTGGACAGGGAGGCCTGGCGTGCTGTAATTCATGGGGTCGCAAAGAGTCGGACATGACTGAGCAACTGAACTGAACTGAATGTCCAGTGATGTTGAGCGTCTTTAATGTACTTATTAGCCTATCCACATATTGCCTTTGGGCTTCCCTGGTGGCTCAGATGGTAAAGAATCCTCCTGCATTGAGGAAGAGCTGCATTCAGTCCCTGGGCTGGGAAGATGCCCTGGAGTAGGGCATGGCAACCCATGCCAGTGACATTACTTATATGTGGAATCTTAAAAAAGTAATACAAATGAACTTATTTACAAAACAGAAATAGACTTATAGACATAGAAAACAAATTTATGGTTATAAAATAGGAAAGCAGTGGGGAGGGAAAAATTAGGAATTTGGGATTAACAAAAACATACTACTGAATATGAAACAGATATACAAAGACCTACTGTATAGCACTGATCACCGAGGAAAGCTTTCTCGTCTCTCCTTACTATTCTTTGGAACTCTGCATTCAAATGGGTATGTCTTTCCTTTTCTCCTTTGCTTTTCACTTCTCTTTTCACAGCTATTTGTAAGGCCTCCTCAGATGGCCATTTTGTTTTTTTGCATTTCTTTTTCTTGGGGATGTTCTTGATTACTGTCTCATGTACAATGTCATAAACCTCCATCCATAGTTCATCAGGCACTCTGTCTATCAGATCTAGTCCCTTAAATCTATTTCTCACTTCCACTTTATAGGCATAAGGGATTTGATTTAGGTCATACCTGAATGGTCTAGTGGTTTTCCCCACTTTCTTCAATTTAAGTCTGAATTTGGCAATAAGGAGTTCATGATCTGAGCCATAGTCCACTCCTGGTCTTGTTTTGCTGACTGTATAGAGCTTCTCCATCTTTGCTGCAAAGAATATAATCAATATGATTTTGGTGTTGGCCATCTGGTGATGTCCACGTGTAGAGTCTTCTCTTGTGTTGTTGGAAGAGGGTGTTTGCTACGACCAGTGCATTTTCTTGGCAAAAATCTATTAGCCTTTGCCCTGCTTTATTCTGTACTCCAAAGCCAAATTTGCCTGTTACTCCAGGTGTTTCTTGACTTCCTACTTTTGCATTCCAGTCCCTATAATGAAAAGGACATCTTTTGGTGGGGGGTGTTAGTTCTAGAAGGTTTTGCAGGTCTTCATAGAACCATTGAACTTCAGCTTCTTCAGCATTACTGGTCAGGGCATAGATTTGGATTACTATGATATTGAATGGTTTGCCTTGGAAACAAACAGAGATCATTCTGTCATTTTTGAGATTGCATCCAAGTACTGTATTTCAGACTCTTTTGTTGATTATGATGGCTACTCCATTTCTTCTAAGGGATTCTTGTGCACAGTAGTAGATAAAATAGTCATCTGAGTTAAATTCACTCATTCCAGTCCATTTTAGTTTGCTGATTCCTAGAATGTCTATGTTCACTTTTGCCATCTTCTGTTTGACTACTTCCAATTTGCCTTGATTCATGGACCTGACATTCCAGGTTCCTATGCAATATTACTCTTTACAGCATCGGACCTTACTTCTATCACCAGTCACATCCACAACTGGGTGTTGTTTTCAGCCCAAAGAATTAGAGGAAAATAATAGAATGGGAAAGACTAGAGACCTCCTCAAGAAAATTAGAGATACCAAGGGAACATTTCACGCAAAGATGGGCTAAATAAAGGACAGAAATCATATGGACCTAACAGAAGCAGAAGATATTAAGAGGTGGCAAGAATACACAGAAGTGTACAAAAAAGATCTTCATGACCCAGATAATCATGATGGTGTGATCACTCACCTAGAGCCAGACATCCTGCAATGTGAAGACAAGTGGACCTTAGGAAGCATCACTACAAACAAAGCTAGTGGAGGTGATGGAATTCCAGTGGAGCTATTTCAAATCCTAAAAGATGATGCTGTGAAAGTGTTATACTCAATATACCAGCAAATTTGGAAAATTCAGCAGCGGCCACAAGACTGGAAAAGGTCAGTTTTCATTCCAATCCCTAAGAAAGGCAATGCCAAAGAATGCTCAAACTACCGCACAATTGCACTCATCTCACACGTTAGCAAAGTGATGCTCAAAATTCTCCAAGCCAGGCTTTAGCAATACGTGAACCGTGAACTTCCAGATGTTCAAGCTGGTTTTAGAAAAGGCAGAGGAACCAGAGATCAAATTGCCAACATCCGGTGGATCATGGAAAAAGGAAGAGAGTTCCAGAAAAACATCTATTTCTGCTTTATTGACTATGCCAAAACCTTTGACTGTGTGGATCACAACAAACTGGAAAATTCTGAAAGAGATGGGAATACCAGACCACCTGACCTGCCTCTTGAGAAATCTGTATGCAGGTCAAGAAGCAACAGTTAGAACTGGACACGGAACAATAGACTGGTTACAAATAGGTAAAGTTGTGTGTCAAGGCTGTGTATTGTCACCCTACTTATTTAACTTGTATGCAGAATACATCATGAGAAATGCTGGGCTGGAGGAAGCACAAGCTGGAATCAAGATTGCAGGGAGAAATATCAATAACCTCAGATATGCAGATGACACCACCCTTATGGCAGAAAGCGAAGAGGAACTAAAGAGCCTCTTGATGAAAGAGGAGAGTGAAAAAGTTGACTTAAAGCTCAACATTCAGAAAACTAAGATTATGACATCTGATCCCATCACTTCATGGCAAATAGATGGGGAAACAGTGGCTGACTTTATTTTTTTGGGCTCCAAAATCACTGCAGATAGTGATTGCAGCCATGAAATTAAAAGACGCTTATTCCTTGGAAGGAAAGTTATGACCAACCTAGACAGCATATTAAAAAGC
>NW_011494870.1:815979-837464 GCF_000754665.1 Bison bison bison | reverse complement strand
GGTCCATCTAGTCAAGGCTATAGTTTTTTCCAGTAGTCATGTATGGTGTGAGAGTTGGACTATAAAGAAAGCTGAGCACAAAAGAACTGATGCTTTTGAACTGTGGTGTTGGAGAAGACTCTTGAGTGTCCCTTGGACTGCAAGGAGATCCAACCAGTCCATCCTAAAGGAAATCAGTCCTGAATATTCTTTGGAAGGACTGATATTGAAGCTGAAATTCCAATACTTTGGCCACCTGATGCGAAGAGCTGACTCATTTGAAAAGACCCTGATTCTGGGAAAGATTGAGGGCAGGAGGAGAAGGGGACAACAGAGGATGAGATGGTTGGATGGCATCACCCGACTCGACGCACATGAGTTTGAGTAAGCTCCGGGATTTATTGATGGACAGGGAGGCCTGGCGTGCTGCGGTCCATGGGGTTGCAAAGAGCTGGACACGACTGAGTGACTGAACTGGACTGAACCGTATAGCGTAGGGAGGGCTTCCCTGGTGGCTCAGATGGTAAAGAATCTGCCTACAAGGCCAGAGATCTGGATTCAGTCCCTGGGTTGGGAAGATCCCCTGGAGGAGGGCATGGCAACCCAGTCCAGTATTCTTGCCTGGAGAATCCCCGTGGACAGAGGATCCCAGCAGGCTACAGTCCATGGGACCGTGAGAGTCAGACATGACTGAGCGACTAAGCATAGCACACATTATCTTTAGTGAAGTGTCTATTCAAATTTTTGCTCATTAAACAAAAAAAAAATCAGTTATTTTCTTCTTGTTGAATTTTGATAACTCTTCATAAATTCTGTACACAAGTTTTCTGTCTGATATGTGATTTGCAAATATCTGCTTCCATTCTATGACTTGTATTTTCATGTTTTTAGTAGTGTCTTTCACAAAGCAAAAGCATGTTGATGAAATACGAGTTAATCATTCAGTTCAGTTCAGTTCAGTCGCTCAGTCGTGTCCGACTCTTTCTGACCCCAAGAATTGCAGCACGCCAGTTTTCTCTTATGGCCTGTACTTTAGGTGTCATACCTTAGAACTAATTTGCCTATCCCAAAGTAATAAACTAGAATTAACACCCAAATGTTTATGAGTCATTTGGAGTTAACCTCTGTTTAAGGTGTGAGAAATGAATCAAGATTCATTTATTTATATAATGATGCTTCTTCCAGGTATTTTACTTATTTGTTTTTATCTTTTTGGTCACACCAGGTGATATGCAGGGTCTTAACTCCCCAACCAGGGGTCAAACCCATGCCCCTGCATTGGGAGTGTGAAGTCTAACCACTGGACCACCAAGGAATTCCCCTTCCAGGTATTTTTAAATAATACATTTCAGATAGAATCCCTTTCAGTAATGACTTCACTTTTCCACTCTCTGCTCCCAAGATGTAGCCAATATCAAGATCCAGCTTTTACAGATTTGAATATAAATATGTGTCTATAAAAGTAAGGAATAAATTTATGTTTTTGAAATCTATCCATCTTGATATATGTTGATCTAGTTTAAACTTTTTAACTACCATGTAATATTACGTCAGATGAGTCTATATCACCTTTTACTTATACATCTCTTTTTTAATGGACAGTCAGGTGGAAACCATTTTTTCAGTAATATAAACACTGCTATAATAACCATGCTTGCATATGCTCCCTGTACACATGTCTGACTTTCTTAGGATCTATAAGAGAAATTCAGTGACCAGGTACTAGAATGTGCTTTTTCACTAAAATGGCCAAACTGCTGGACAATCCCACAACGCAGTATGATTTATAATCCCACAGCTTTACCAGCTCATAAGACTGAAATTATCATCACATGATAGGTGTGAAATAGTTTCTTTTTTAACAACTTGTGTTCACCTGATTACTCCTGAGGTCATGCATCCTTTTGAATGTTTATTGGTCATTTCTGAGTTGACTTTTTCCTGTGTGTTCCTCATCACACAGATTTTAAATTTTGATAAGGATATTGGTCAATATTTTCTATATAGAACTTAGTATATCTTGTTTAATAAGCAGGGCACCCAAAGCTGGTGCTCTGGGACAACCCAGAAGCATAGGGTCGGGAGGGAAGAGGGAGGGGTGTTCAGAATGGGGGAAACACATTTATAGCTGTGGCCAATTCATGTTGATGTATGGCAAAAACCATCACAATTTTGGAAAGTAATTATCCTTCAATTAAAATTAATTTTTAAAAAAGAAATTGTTTTCTACTCTGAACTCATAAGGTTTTAAAACCACTTTCTTATAATTTTTCTCATATCTAATTTTTCAGATGCATATTTTACCCACAAGTTCAATCTGTTGAGATAAACAGGGAAACGCACAACTCTGAAGTGTATAGTTTGACCAGTTTCAACAAATATAGTCATATAACCTATACCGCAATCAAAATGTAGAATGTTTCCATCAGTCTAGAAACTTCCTTTGTGCCCCTTCCCTGTCAACCTTCCCTGAAGTCACCACTGTTCTGATTTTTTTTCTGCCATACATTAGATTTAGAGTCTAGAACTTCCTATGAATGGAATCATGCAAAGCATAGTGATTTTTATCTGGTCTGGCTTTGTTGACTCCACACAATAGCTTTGAGATTATTTTTCCCTATTTTGGCATGTATCCATAGTTTCATTTTTATTGCCAAATGATTCTGTGCTGATTCCAGCTTGGAGTTATGATAAATAAATTTACTGTGAACATTCCCATAGAAGGCTTTTTGTGGACTTAGTCTTTCTCTTCCCTCAAATAAATATCCAGAAGTGAAATTCCTGGGTGGCCACTTGAGTTTTAAGTTCAGAGATGACGGTCACTGGTCAACTGGCATGGATTAATTGATTGCACTTGATGAATAGAAACCATGAAGCTTTTTTCTTTGGTTTTCTCAGAGGGAAGGGATTTTGCTGTCCTTTCCCAGCCTCCCTACCCTCCAATGCCCCCAAGATCTATAGCTGTACAGCCATGTGATTCTTGAATATGAGACATTTATTGGAAATACTCTGGAAGCACTACTTCAGCTTGGAAAACATTATTTTATATGGCAATAGTTTCCAGTTTCTTTCAGGAAGATCAGAACCTGTTTTGCAAATAAGATATTCTGAGGAGACCCTATATATATATATATATTACATATATATAAAATACTTTTTAAAATGGAGCTACTTTAGTTTTGTGGGGACACCTCTCTGTTTGCCTACTATTCCCATCCTTGCTAAACACATCTTTAATTTCCACGGATTGTGTTTTGAAACATTTCAGTATAAGGAACTTGATGTTTAGACACTAGCCAATCTTCTTGTCTAAAATGTATGGATATGGATATAGATCTGCTGCTGTGACATTTTATGTGTTCAGGTGATACTGTAACTTTTGGAAAAGCAATACACATAAGAGACTTTAAATTGGAATTCTTCAATCCTCTGACCAGCTACTTGATTCTAATGGAAGCAGCCCTGCATATAGCTGCTAAAAGATGAGAATATGGCAACTAAATGGGACCTTTGTGATTTTTTTCAGAACTTTCATTTCCTTGTGATTAAAAAGGAACTGAATCAGTAATGAGAAGAGGTATGCATGTGTGTATGTTTACTGAGCTATCTTAATTGTAATATCCCATTTTATTAACAATTATTATTATTTGCATTCTTCTGGAAATCTAATCAAGTGAGTTTTTTCTTTTGTTCTGTTCTGTTGATTTGTTGGTGCTGTTCAGTCACTCAGTCATGTCTGTTGACTCTGCAACCCCATGGACTGTAGCATGCCAGGCTTTCCTGTCCTTCACTGTCTCCCTTAGTTTGCTCAAACTCATGTCCATTGAGTCGGTGATGTCATCCAACCATCTTATTCTCTGTTGCCCATTTCTCTTCCTATCCTCAATCTTTCCCAGCATCAGGGTCTTTTCCGATGAGTTGGCTTTTCACATCAGGTGGCCAAAGTACTGGAGTTTGAGCTTAAGCATCAGTCCTTCCAGTGAATATTCAGGAATGATTTCCTTTAGGATGACTGGTTGGACCTCCTTGAAGTCCAAGGAACTCTCAAGAGTCTTCTCCAACACCACAGTTCAAAAGCATAAATTCTTTGGCATTCAGCCTTCTTTATGGTCCAACTCACATCTGTACATGACTACTGGAAAAACCATAGCTTTGACTAGACAGACCTCTATAGGCAAAGTGATGTCTCTGCTTTTTAATATGCTGTCTAGGTTGGTCATAGCTTTTCTTCCAAGGAGTAAGCGTCTTTTAATTTCGTGGCTGCAGTCACCATTTGCAGTGATTTTGGAGCCCAAGAAAATAAAATCTCTCACTGTTAATATTTTTTCCCCATCTATTTGCTGTGAAGTGATGGGACCAGATGCCATGATCTTAGTTTTTTGAATGTTGAGTTTTAAGCCAGATTTTTCACTCTTCTCTTTCACCTTCATCAAGAGCCTCTTTGGTTCCTTTTCACTTTCTGCCATTAAGGTGGTATCATCTGAGTATCTGAAGTTATTGACATTTCTCCCAGCAATCTTGATTCAACCTGAGTCATCCAGTCTGGCATTTCACATGAAATATTCTTATAGAAGTTAAATAAGCAGGATGACAATATACAGTCTTGACATACTCCTGTCCCAATTTTGAACTAGTCTGTGGTTCCAGGTCTGGTTCTAACTGTTGCTTTTTGACTTGCATACAGGTTTCTCAGAAGGCAGGTCAGGTGGTCTGGTATTCCCACCTCTTTAAGAATTTTCCACAGTTTGTTGTGATCCACACAGTCAAAGGCTTTAGCATAGTCAATGAAGCAGAAGTAGATGTTTTTCTGGAATTCCCTTGCTTTTCCTATGATCCATTGGATGTTAGCAATTTGATCTCTGGTTCCTCTGTCTTTTCTAAATCCAGCTTGTAATCTTGACGTTCTCAGTTCACATACTGTTGAAGCCTTGCTTGAAGAATTTTGAGCATTACCTTGCTAACATGTGAAAAGAGCAAAGTTATATGGTAGTTTGAACCTTCTTTGGCATTGCCCTTCTTTGGGACTGGAATGAAAATTGGCCTTTTCCAATCTTATGGCCATTGCGGAGTTTTCCAAATTTGCTGGCACACTGAATGCAGCACTTTCACAGCATCATCTTTTAGGATTTAAAATAGCTCAGCTGGAATTCCATCACCTCCACTAGCTTTGTTCATAGTAATGCTTCCTAAGTCCCACCTGATTTCACACTCCAGGATGTCTTACTCTAGGTGAGTGACCACACCACTGTGGTTATCCGGGTCATGAGGACCTTTTTTATACAGTTATGTTGATAATGCTTAACAAATGGGGAAGAGACTAGGGGAACTTCCTTTGTCTAGTTCATAATGTGACTTGAAATGATGTTTTATCAAGTTTTAGTGGATTCTGTAGCTATGTTAATGCATCATTCATTTGTGGACTTGAGAACCTGAGTTGTCCCTGTTACTGGTCCCAGATAAATAAGAGAAATAATAGCATGGATTAGAACAGCTGTTTTCTTCTGATTTTCCACTGATATGCCTTTTGGGGGCAGTGGGTAGCAACCACATCACCTTTGGTTGGTATATAGTGTAGATGGATTAATCCAGGAAAGATTATAGTAGAGGGGAATTTTAGCCCCACATGCAAACCCTTAGGGGACACTCAGAGCTTTATGTCTTCCCTCACCACCTCACCATTCTCCCAGAGGAAAAGACCTCAAGTAAAGGTCACAGAAAAAGTGAACAACAAAGATACATATAAGCCACTGTACTAGGGAGCAAAGTTCTGCTGGGAAAAGGAAAGTGTTGTTAGTCACTCAGTCATGGCCGACTGTTTGCAACTTCCTGGACTATAGCTTGCCAAACTCCTCTCTCCATGAAATTCTCCAGGCAAGAATACTGGAGTGGGTAGTCTTTCCCTTTTCCAGGCAGTCTTCCCAACCCAGGGATCGAACCTGCATCTCCTGTACTGCAGGCAGATTGTTTACCATCTGAGCCACCAGTGAGAAGTAAAGTGTTTATCAATAAAATAGAAATGAGATGAAATATTCCTGGATCTCTTTGGAAATACTTTGTGTTCTTTCTTCCTTTCTCTGAACTTATAAAAATAAATGGTTCCTGACCTCATTCTTTTGCTTGAAAGGAGATGTCCCCATCTTACAAGGTTAGGCCTCAAAGTAACTTCATACTAGGCCAGGTAACTTAGCTTCTAGGCCAGGAAAAATGTCCCATGGCTTATGCAAAGTCCATTCTGGTCTGCCTGAGAGTCCATAAGGACAGAGACCCTCGAACCTTGAGCAGGGGCTGTGGTCACAAGAGGACCCTGGTGTTTCAGGTCCTGCCCTTGTACCCACTTGGGTTCTGCTCAGCTTTTGATTCTTGACTTGCCTCTTTTTTTTTGTTTTGTTTCTTTTTCTTGCCCTTTTCACTTTCTTACTTAACCTCTATTTACCTGGCTTGCTCCTTGACATTGTCTGATGCCTTGATTTTGGAATCAAACCTCTGGCCCTTACCTTTCCTTGTCAATTCAGAAGCATCTTCAATTGTAGTTGGTTCCTCTATTCTGGACTCCAAATGCTGGTATGAATGGATGACCAGCACAGGTACCTCAACTTGGTCAACTCTTCTTGATTTGAATACCAGTAGGGACTGAAAATTTCAGTGAGTACTTGAAATACATTTTGAAAAATAAGCGCTATCCTTGCCTTTAGAGGATTATAAGACAATAGAAACAAAATAGACTGAATACAACATCAGCAAAATTATATAAAGTATTATTATTTGGATTAAGTTTCACCTGGTTCATTAATCCTAAGGTTATCTGAATTTATTTATTGCCTTGGAATAAGGTATTTAAACTTACTTAGATATTTAAGTAAATTTACATTGTAGTAGAATTTGGTAGAAAAAAATTGATCTGTAATTCAAACACATCTGAAAAGAGTTAAATTAGAGTTATAGCTGTACAATGAAAGGATCATTTGAGAATAGCTATCAGGAAAAGGTAACTCACAGGTTTAGAATTAAATCAGGGAAGAATGTGAGTCAGTATTCAATTATTAATTCAGTGAAGTGATAAAGATAATATTATTTTCAATTATTATTGTGAGGTCAAAAGATTTATTGAATTCATATAGCCCTTAGATAAATCCCATAGCCCTTAGAATAGTACTTGGTAATATTATGGCAGACTTTGTCAAAATGAAGCTTGAATATAGACTCTCCTCCTTCTCCCAAGAAAATTAGTTACTAATATGATCTGTAATGATTATTTACACAAATAGGTACAACAAAATGAGAACAAATTACTTGGAACCAAATTGGTTGATTGTTTATAAGACACTGTCTAGCAAATTATAGACACCTTCCCAACCAACTTGAATTTCATCTAAATTAGAAATGCATTCTGAATTTTTGATAAAATGTTTTCTAATCCTTTTCTGTCAGTCCAATCAAATAAATGATAACTAATATTAATAAATACAATATTCATGTTGCAAGATATTTGTTCCCAGCACTCTATTAGAAAAGGAGAAAGTAGAATTACAGTATTATGTTAGTTTCCTTAAGTTTTCCAGGTAAAAGGAACACTAGTATCCAATCAACCAGGTTCTGAATGGCTTATACCAGATTATCTCTGAAAATCTTTTCACCATTCAGTTCTTGTTCAAAAAGACTTCTATATAATATTTCAAATTCAGCTTGATTTTGACGACCATCTAGACTGGTTTTTAGTTCAAATAGTTCAAATCCTCATTTGATTTCATCCTCTCCCTCTGATTCTGCAGCTCCTTTATTAGAACACCAAATAAACTCTAAAATACAGAGCAAAAAACACATGTCTTCCCAGGTAGCTTTAGTGGTAAAGAACCCACCTGCCAATGCAGGAGTTGTAAGAGATGTAGGTTAGACCCCTGGGTTGGGGAGAGTCCTTGGAGGAGGAAATGGCAACATGCCCCAGTATTCTTGTCTGGAGAATCCCATGGACAGTGGAACCCAGTGGGCTACAGTCCATAGGGTGGCAAAGAGTCAGACATGACTGAAGTGATGTAGCACATACAGCAAATACTATTTTTCAAGTGTCATAAAAGATAAATCAAGTGCTTGAAACCAGAGCAATCAATTTTTTTTTTTTGCAACCACATAGCAGAAAAAGAAATGCTCACTCATTTCTCTCTCCCATGCATTTTTTTTCACCAATCAACTTTTTGGTCTGTTTCACTACTCACAGAAATTTCCTTATCAACTCTGATTCTAGTTAGAACAATTCATCTAATCTTTTTAGATCTGCAACGTCAACCACCCATATTTTTCTGACAGTTCAGATTGTAAAAGATACTAGAATGTGTAATCTAATTTCCTCATCTTTCTCATTGTGGCATCCTGTAATAATTGCAAAATCATAGTTAAATACCACTATGATGATACTGTTCATTGCTCTTCAGTTTACTAAGTTGGTCATACAAAATCCGTATGCAGATATGCATTCATGTACAAAGTTAAAAAATAGTCATAGGACTGTAGAATTTTAAAGCAAAACAGGCCTTTCAAAGAGCATTGAGTCTAGCATCTTCATTTTACAGATGAGGAAAATGAAGAGCAGAAAGTGTAGATGACTAATGCAAAGTTCTCCAATATTCTTCAAGATATCATTTATTGGGTCCAAAAAAGTTATAGCAGCTTCTAAACATAGCATCAGCTGACTCCTAAGATTCAGCATTCCTCCTTCTTTCCACCTCAAACATTTAATTCATCATCATGTCTTATCCACCCATCTATTAAGATCTCCCAAATTTGGCTCTTCTCTCTATTCCCAACATTGCAACTATATTTAGGTCATTATTGCTTTGGGAGTAAAGTCCAAACTCCTTATCTTGGCAAGAGTTGTTTATAGGCTTCACCCTGTCCATCTCTCTTTTTGTCTTCACTTGCTTCTTGCATCCAGTGCCCCAACAAATGGTAAACTACTTGCCATTCTATGAATAGACAATGTTCTTTCTCATTTTTAGTTCCTTACACTTCTTTCCTTCCATGTCCATTTACCTGACAAAGTCTGTTCACTCATTAGATCTTAGCTGTTATCCCTCTATCCCTTCTGATTTGAGGCCCCTTTATGTATTCTTATGGCACTCACATTTCTCATAGTACTCTTTCCCTCTCAGTATTCAGAATTCTATATTGTAATGGTCAGGTAGCTTATTAGGGTCCATGTTTAGACTGTAAGTTCATTAAGGATCAACAAAGAGTGTATCGTATGGAGTTGTTATGTCTTCAGAACCTAACCTAATATCCAGCAAAACAAGTGTGATAATAATAGATACTTTTTATTATTTGCTTTTTATGTTAGACATTGTGCTGTTTGTCACCCACTTTATCAGTATTCCTTCTGTGATAGTTAATTTTATATGTTAACTTAGCTAGGCCATGGGACCCAAATACATCTGGATGTTGCTGTAAAAGTATTTTTAGATAAGATTAACATATGAATCAATAATACACTTTGGGTAAAGCCGTTGCCCTCCATAATATGGGGGTCCTCATTCAATCAATTGAAGGCCTTAAGAAAAAGATTGACCTCCTCCAAGAAAGAGGGAATTCTGCCACCAGATTGCCTTTGAACTCAAGATGCAGTATCAGTTTTTTCCTGGGTCTTGCCTGCTTCCCTGCCTTGCAGATTGTGAACTTCCCAACCTTCACAATCTTGTAAGCCAATTCCTTAAACTCTCTCTCTCTCTACACACACACAAACACACACACACACACACACTCACTCACCCACCACTCCCCGCCCCCCCAACACACACATTCTGTTTGTTCTGTTTCTTTGAAGAGTCCTTAACTAATACACCTTCCAGTAACCTTATGATGAAGGTAAAATTATTTTCACTGAGAAATGAGGAAACAGGGTCACAAAGAAGTTAGTAAGTTAATTGTTTGTGGTCATTTATCTAGTAAGCAGAGATACCAAGCCCTGAATCAAAGGACTTGACCATAAAACTCATGATATTAACTGCAGTATGCTAGGAATGAATGAATGAATAATTAAATGAATAAATTAACAGATAAATGAGACTAACTCATTCTTTATGTAGACATCAGAAGTAGTTAAAAAGTTCTGAAAACTGTAATGATTCATGTCTTCTATCTGAATAGACCTTCAAAATCATCTAATCATGCAATCTGTTATTTTATTATTAAGAAAACTGAGGTTCACTGTTGTCATCCAGCTAGTAAATGACTTGGGAGTTTTAAAATCCAGATCTCCTGAGGGTCAGTTCTTGAATCTTTTCACCATACCAACACAGCCTCTGCCACAACAATGTATGGTCTTTGACTCCACTTCTCTATGGAAAATAGACAACGTGAAGAAATGTCTCTGAGGTAGAATCCTGGGGCCACGATGCTGCCGAACTCTAGGGAGTTCCTTCTCTTCTCTTTAAAAACTGTGTATGTCAGAGTACTAATACATGTGAATTTCAAGTCTACCTGATGAATTCTTCAAACCATAGTATGGTTTAACCATCTGGGGCAAACCAATGGGATAAAAAAAGAGAATGGAATTTGATAATATGAAGTTGAACTTTACTGAACTCCTCAGCAGGTTAATAACTTCCCTCTTTCATCTTACTATAGTCAGTGAAAGAGAACTCTATAATTTGATCCATCACAAAGGATTTTAATTTTTTGCTTACCAATAGGTTAATGGTACCTGTAGGATTTTCATATATACTCAGTGAATACTTTCTAAATAAATGATCTGTGCATATTTAGGAATGATGATTGAAACTGTTAGATGGATGGAGAGTTCAAGACGGAAGGTAAACTCACCACAACTTCCCAAATATGTCTTTTCCTTTATAACCGTTGGCTTGAGTGTTTTGAAGCTGCCCAAATATTTTTTTTTATTAAAGTATAGTTGATTTACAATGTTTTGTTAGTTTCTGGTATACAGCAAATTGAGGATATTCTGTTTGGAAAAGAATACAAAACATTAAAGTAACTGTTTTACTTTGAGACAGAACTTGTGGTAATTATAGAGTTGTCATTCTGCAGCAGTGCAAAATAAATAAATGCCTCTGTGAGTGTGAGTGTGTGTGTGTGTGTGTGTGTAAGAGAGCGAGGCAGAGAGACAAGAAGGAGGGAGGAAGAAATAAAGAAGAGGAAGAGGAAGAAGAAAAGAGAATTCCAGCTGGGTGATCTAGGGCTTCTCTGTTGCCAGACAAAGATTGTTGAAAGAATTAGAGCTTGAGTAACTTTCATAGTGTTTTGTACAAATTAGAAATTCTGACACACTCCAGTACTCTTGCCTGGAAAATCCCATGGATGGAGGAGCCTAGTAGACTGCAGTCCATGGGGTCGCTAAGAGTCGGACATGACTCAGCAACTTCACTTTCACTTTTCACTTGCATGCATTGGAGAAGGAAATGGCAACCCACTCCAGTGTTCTTGCCTGGAGACTCCCAAGGACGGGGGAGCCTGGTGGGCTGCCGTCTCTGGGGTCGCACAGAGTCGGACACGACTGAAGTGGCTTAGCAGCAGCAGCAGGAATTCTGAATGTTACCAATTGTATTAAATGTTACCTTATTTAAAATAGTAATAGCAGCAACTTTGCCTCCTGAGCATGAAGAGGATTGAGGGAATAAGGAAAATCTTTATGTCCTTCTGGAACCTCTTTCCACTGCTTTTGGATAAGTAACTAAAATAACAAAAAATAAAAAATAAGGGAACTGCCTATGAGTATCAGGTGAGCGTGAGTTTAGAGTCCAGTTTTTCCAAGTCACTCTTGAATGTGTATGTTCTGAGTAGTGTCATCAGCCTCGTATTCTCTGGCTTTTCAGTTCACGTGTGTGTTATTCTTTGTCTCTCTCCTCAGCTTCTCATGTTGGAGTTGTGATGCTGGCCAATCTTTTCAATTAGCTTAAACAGCCATTAAAACTCATCCATTAAAATTCACTTCCCCACAGAGATAAAGAGCAATTTTCTGCATAAACCTCTTAGGGTTATTATAAAGATCAAATAGAAGAAAGTGTGAAGAAGCTTTTTGCAGACTGCTTCGCTGGAAGGGCAGAGGAGGAGATTGGAACATGGCATTTAGAATCAAAACTCTTCTTTTTTTAAAGACTTTTATTTGCTTTCTTTGCGCTCTATGCCTTAGTCTCCTCGTTTATAAAACAACAATTACCATTTATTAGACAGCTTCCATCCCATTGGTTAAATTCTGGTCATGGTACTTGATTTATATGTATATATCACTTGACTCCCACAATCATCCTAAGAAGTATGATTTTATTTTTTTGGGGGGGGTTTTAAGTGGGGACATAAATTACTGACAGAATTTGGATGAGAATTAACGCTCATATCTTGACTTTTCCTCTGTGCACTTAATATGGGAAAGAATCTATAGCACATAAAAGGGAAAATTAATTTCACTTTTAAGAGTCGGACACAACTAAGCGACTTCACTTTCACTTTTCACTTTTATGCATTGGAGAAGGAAATGGCAATCCGCTCCAGTGTTCTTGCCTGGAGAATCCCAAGGACGGTGGAGCCTGATGGACTGCCGTCTATGGGGTTGCACAGAGTCAGACACGACTGAAGCGACTTAGCAGCAGCAGCGGCAGTGTGAAAACATGTGAAGATTTGGTAACACTTGGTGGTAGTGATATAAGGAGCCCTTATCTTATTCTAAAAAAAAACTGTGCTCTTTCGAAAAGTTTTATAATGAAGAAGATATTTTTAAAATTTCACTCACTATATCTGCTATATAGCATTAGTAACCTTAACTATTCCTGGAAACATTGCCTTAATATCTTGCATCAAGTGAATTAATAACACCAGTGTTTTAAATAATTTTTTTTCTGTTTCTATTTCTGAGAGAGGGTGTAGAATTATATGGCTTTAAGTTGACCAGACTCAGAATAGTCTCCTGAGAGGAATGAAAAACGTGTAATCATGAGTTCTGGTAATCAAGTTATTTGTACACAGAATAAGTAATTTTCAAACATAGCTGGGAGATTAGAGGTAAATCCAAGGACTCAAGTAGATGTCCTCAGGAATATTTTCTTCTGTTTCTCATCCCTTTACTTTTCTTTTCTCTACTTGGCTTTTATCTCTTGCTCTAATTTTACACAGGTGATTTCCCTCTAACAGAGGAAATTGCTGCCAACGTCCCAAGAAATACATTTTCACAGCACTACATCCACATAGCAAACCTCATGGAAGAACTATGATTGGCCCTGCTGGGATCACGTGCTGACCCTTGGCCCAATCACTGTCTTCCAGGCAATACCTGTCATACTTGGTCAGGCCTGGATGCCATGTCCATCGCTGTAATCACCGGAGATTGATATCATCACCAAAATTGCTGGGAGTGGGGGAAGAGTCTTTGTCCCAAAGAAGGGAATGCTAGAAGGAAAAGGAAAACAAAATAAAACATCTAAGACAAGATCTCTCTTTGAAAAATATTATACTATGGTGTTTGAAAGTCTGATTTCACTAAAAGTGAGAGGAAGAATTTAGTAATGAGATTTATTGATACATATTTTTCATTTCATAGTTTTTATGAGCTATAGCAGGGAAACTTTGGAGAAGGAAATGGCAACCCACTCCAGTGTTCTTGCGTGGAGAATCCCATGGACGAAGAAGCCTGGTAGGCTGCAGTCCATGGGGTCGCAGAGTCGGACATGACTGAAGCGACGCAGCAGCAGGGAAACTATGCTGTACAATTCCAAGAGGGCACAATTCACCTAACTTCATTGTAGAGTTATATGTGGAGTAAAATGTGAATAAAGTCTCCTGATGTTGTACAATGTGGTGACCTTAAGCTAGAATATAATGGTTAGAAATTGGTCTAGTGTGAGATCTTAGTACCCCTACCAGGGACTGAACTTGTGCCTCCTGTGCAGGAAGAACTAAGTCTTTACCATTGGACCACCAAGGAAGTCCCGAAGTGCAAAGTTTTATTTAGCTGATTACATGTACATATAGATCAAACATAATAAGCTGATTGCATATACATATCGATTGGATGTATTTGCAGCTTCAGGACATGTTTTTGGTTGTTAGACACGGTGTTTACATCATGAGAGCTAGAGTTGTAAAGAACAACTGTTGCCTAAGTTGCTTCAGTTCAGAAGAGCTTTTTCTTGACTAAAAAAAAAAAACAACACAAAAATCTCACTACTTCTGTCCAGCCTTCTGCTTGATAAAACATGCTTCTAGACAGAAAATAAGCAGAAGAGAATCCCTTTTACTCTACCTAGAATACATCATTGTTTTCTAGAATGTAAATATTCTGTTTATATATGTCTGCCCAAAAAGATTGACTCAAAATGGTTAATAGTGTTAGAACAATTAGGAGTGCTGTTAGTTTTCAATATTTTAAGCACACATATTTTAAATTATATCAAGACCAAAGCCAATACAGTAGCTGTCCATTTTCTTGAACTTCTGTCTAAATCAATGCTTTTAAAATGGTTAAAAGAAAAATAAACTTCACTGCACATCTGTGTGCAATCACATCTAATCAAACAACATGCAGGACATGAAGGATGTGGGGCTTTCATGGGTTTTATAATTTGCTAAGATGAGAATATGAGTTCTTTAGGCAAAAGAGAAATCATAGCCTACAAATCATTATTTTCTTTTACATGTAATCACTGAATACATATAAATGTGTTATGATAGTAATTCACAAAACGAAAATAATGCAATTTTAACAGTAAACTTGACAACATGAATAACAATTTAAACTAGTAGTGGAATAGAAAAAGGACTTCAGGGACAATTGAATTTCTCACCAGATGTATTGATTGAACAGGTGTCATTATTCGTGCTTTTTCAACAGGTGGCCTTCAGAGCCAGAACTGTGTATTATCTCATCAGAGTATACCTGGGATGGCATTCTTCAACATCAGTTGGCATCAGGCTGATGATATGATGGTGTCAACTCTTTTAACCTTATATGCTTTCTTCTCTTTGGCTTGACATGTTCTTGCCTTAGTTCATAACTTTCCTTCTCCCTTGCCTCTGTAGGACACTTCCAGCCCCCTCTTTCTCTGCGTCAAAATTTATCTGTTAATAACATGCCCTTAGCACATGTACTTATTTATAATGTCATTGCCCCTTGCAAACTTTATGTAAATATTTAGGTGTCAGGGTTGGTTCATTAGTTACTCCTATATAAACCTGAATGACCGATCTGTTGAATAGTATACACTATGAAAACCTACCCCTGAATTCTGACTCTTTATAATGTATGTTCTCTGGCTGTTTCACAACCCACTTGCACATACTCAAAAATTGGCACACCAGCTGCATACAGTAGTTTTGCTCTAGGCCTGGATGACTGTTCCATAGGTTAGAGTCTGCTTCCTGAGCCGCCTTGGTTTGTGAAGTAGATACCAAAAGATTTAGAATTTAAAATTTTGGAGGAAAAATGACCAATGGGAAACTGATGCCCAGACGTCACTGTGATGTGAGCCAGGCCATACTCTAATTTAAGGCAGAACTCAGGGAAACATTATTTATCCCACCTTCTAAATTAATGCCCTTTTTTCTAGTCCTTTTAATTCCCTTGTGAATTTGATCTTGAAAATTAGATATTTGTAAAGGAAACTGAAATCAACCATCCTCTGTAAAATAGGTTTGAATGAAAAATTACTATTGCTAGACTCCTAAATTTTATTATCTAATGGTCAATATTTCACTAAAGTAAAAAATTATTCCTTAGTTTATCTTCTTTTCCAAACATAATTTTAAAGAATAGTTTCAGACTTACCTATAATTATTGAAAAAATAGCACAAAGAGTTCTTGTATATCTCATAGTCAGTGTCCCCTATTATTAACATCTTACAGAAATAGAATATACTTGTCACAATTAATAAAGCAACATTGGTATATTACTATTAATTTCATCTTCTTTTTAACATCATAATTTGGATTTACTTTAATAGAGGCACTTCATAATCTTTATAGAGAATGCTTAAGTTTATCTGAGGTGTTAAATGAAAATTATAAATAACTCATTACTATTTTAAGTTATTCTTCATATTTCTGATCTTATATCCTCTTTTCCAATGGACAATACTCATCCATTTGTTTAACAAATACTTAGATCGTTTTTATTGTGTTCCAGATATTGTTCTAGGTTCTTTACAAATAGTAAGCATTTAACTGCATAATACTATAACCTACATACTATTATTATCTTCAATTTACAGACTGGAAATAGATTATCGAAAATGTTAAGTAACTTGCTCACAGTCACACAGTACAGTCTTGCTCCAGAATCATGTTCTTAATCATGTATTACTGTGCTTCGATCCTAGAAGGCAGAGTCCTGGTATTGTTCATTTCTGTAATCATTCTTCTACTCTAGCACAAATTGCATATGGTAAGGTAAATGTATTAGCTTGTGCTGCCATAATAGAATACCATAGACTGGGTGGCTTAGCAGAAATTTATTTTCTCACAGTTCTGGAGGCTGGAAAGTCCAAGATCAAGTTGCTAGCAAGATTGGCTTCTGGTGAGACCTTCCTTCCTGGCTTGTAGATGGCCACCTTCCCACTGGCCTTTCTCTGTGTACACACATTCCTGGACTGTCTCCCTCTTCTTATAAAGACATCAGTCCTATTGGATTAGGACCCTGCCCTTATGACTTCATATAACCTTAATTATCTCATTAAAGACCTACCTCCAAATACAGTTACAGTGGAGGTTAGGGCTTCAATGTACAGATTTTGGGAGATGGGGGCCACAATTGAGTCCATAACACTACATAATCACAAGTCTATTAAATTGAATTTACATTGTGAAGGAATGCCCCTGGAGAAAGGAATGGCAACCCACTCCAGTATTCTTGCCTGGACAGTCCAACAGACAGAGGATCCTGGTGGGCTACAGTCCGTTGGGTCGCAAAGAGCCAGACTGACTGAGAGCTCACACACACACAAAGTACTGCGGTCACTGTCATCCAGACATGTCGGTTTTGTTGTCGTAGTTCTGTTTGTATTGCCTCAGATGCGCCTTTATGTGAAAGTTACACCTCAATCCCAGGACTTCCTATTTTGTAGCACTTTCATCCTCATACTTTACCTCTTATTCTTTTCATTTCCAAGGAACAAGATATTTGCCATTGAAAAAATTGTTATAACTAAATATTTATCATTTTTCCCCATAAGCTCTTATAAACCCATCATACCGAGATCAAAGCAGTTAATTTGTCACTGCTAAAAAAATATTACGCTGTCATTTTAAACAACTCACTTTTATATTTTGGATCCCAGCTGGTGATTTATTTACTTGCTATCTTCTCTTTATGAGGCATCTTTAAACTTCAGAAGTAATTAATTGCAAACAATTTAAACAAAACAGAAATACATAAGTAAAATATGCCATCCGTCTTCATTGTTCTCACTCCATCCCTACCAAATTCCCTTCCCTGAATTAACCATCATTAACAGTTAGGTGTGTAGCCTTCCAGGTTTTGCCTTTGCATGGATAGATAGACAAATGGTAGGTAGATAGATGGTTAGAGAGATGTGTCTGCACATCCATCTATCCCTGCATGCAGTTTTCCTTGCATATCTTTTAACAGTTATACCATACTTGCTGCTCTACAATTTCCTTCTATTGATCAGCAATGCATCAAAGTGATGATTCGCTGTCATCACATAAAGATCTGCAGAGTAGGTTATCTGAACCAGCCCTAAGCAAATGCCTTTGGATTTACCCACCCACATATTTTTTTTCCAACCTCTGAGAACATGTGAACAGGATCTTCAAGGGAGAAAAATCTTTTAGAAATTGTTTCCTATAAACTTCAAGTAAAATCAAACAGTTGCCTTATCCTGCTCCCCAACACTTTTATCAAATTTTCCTTATATTTAGTTATTTGTGGTATACATACAGGTGGAAGCATTTAGGCTTCACTTGCTTCACAAATGACTTTTGTTTTACACAAATATTATGAAGCATGTTCTTACCTATCACCGAGAGCAGGGCAATTCCAGCTTCCAGGGCATTTCCACCTCTTGCGTTGTGTACTACCGTGGGAGGAGGTGCAACATCAAGCATTAACAATTGAAAGCATTTAATTATCACAGTGATAAGCCCCCTTAATTTGATTGCTGCAGAGCTGCCCAAGAAAGTGCCTAGAAAATGGGAAATGAACTTAGCATAGATAGAAAGCTGAAAGACCGCAACATATCATAGCATCTCTTCTCTGCTTAATGGTGAAACCGCAAGTCATTACTGGAAATAACCAACTAGTTCCCTCTGTCTTTCATTTGCCAGTCCGCTCGCCAAAAATACCCACTGTCTTGTGAAAACGCAGATGTGTGGCAAGCTCATGGGAGAGGAACTAATGAATAGAAATGAAAGTAGCAGCCACCAAAAGCAGAATACAACTTTGGAGTAGATGTTTATGGATTATTAAATCCTTTAAATTACTAAATTATATGAATTTACTCCAAGGTGGTGATAATAAGCCACCAACACATGTTGGACGAGCCCTCCTTCTCTGTAAGGGCAGGCAATGATGTATTCCCTCTTATACCCTGTTCTTCCTTTACTTCTCCTGCTACTCCATCTTTCCACGTGTGTACACGTCCACAAATTCAGTGTCTGCTGAGGTCCACCTACTTCAATCGACTCCTTGTCAAGGAGGTATCTCCCTGTTCTAAACCAGTATCAGTTATCTATACCAAGAACTTGCCAAATATTTAAGTTTTTTTGGACATATCTTGCAGTGTTGTTTTGTGATTTAACTTTCATCAGTTTTACTTCTTGATTCCCTAACTGTGATACAAACTTTCTGAAGGCTTTGTACTGAGTGTTAGTACTTCAGAGTTTCCAACAGGCTTCCTTCAGGACCAGCTCAAAAAATATCTCTTCTATGAAGACTCACCCAAGCAGTACAGTGAGGTTTATTGTGTACCATGTCTTCAGTATGAACTTTGAAATAGGAAATGAGAAAACATGGTGTTTTTTTTAAACTCATAAAGTAGAGAAAGCTCTAGGATGGCCAAGGAGAATGATTCTTGGACACAATTTAAGGCTAACACCAAGCAAAAGCATGTTGTAAATGACACAGTCTAATTTAATGGGCAGCCAGTAAGGGCAATGCACATACCTGTAGAGTCAGAACAGAAGGATAAAAACAGAATTAATGTATTCTATCAGCACACACACAAGTGGTGTGCACTAAAAGGAAAACCTGCTCTTTATCACAGGGCTGTGTTGTGAGGAATGCAAATGTATTTAGAATTAGAATCATGATTTTGTTCGGTCATGTCTCAGCTAATGCAGCATAATTTTCTTTTGTTTTTTGTTAATTTTTATTAGAGTATAGTTGATTCACAATGTTGTATTGGTTTTCTGCTGTACAGCGAACTGACTCAGTTATACATGGACATATAGTCACTCTCCTTTAGATTCTTGGCCCATTTAGGCCATTACCGAGTATGAGGCAGAGTTCCCTGTGCTGTACAGTAGGTTCTCACTGGTTATCTATTTTATATATAGCAGTATATATATGTCAATCCCAGTCTCCCAGTTTCTCCATCTCCCTCTTTCCCCTTGGTAACTGTACATTTGTTTTTACATCTGTGATCCTATTTCTATTTTGTAAGTAAGTTCATCTGTACCACTGTTTAGATTCCACATATATGCAATATCACATATTTGTCTTTCTCTGACTGACATCGCTCAGTATGACAAGCTTTAGGTCCAGCCATATTGCTTCAAATGGCATTATTTCATCCTTTTTATGGCTGAGTAACATTCCGTTGTATATATGTACCACGTCTTCTTTATCCATTCACTGTTGATGGACATTTTGGTGCTTCCATGTCCTAGCTATTGTAAATAGTGCTGCAACAAACACTGGGGTGCATGTAGCTTTTCAAATTATGGTTTTCTCTGAATATATGCCCAGGAGTGAGTTTGCTAGATCATATGGTAGCTCTATTATTAATTTTTAAGGAACTTCCATACTCTTCTCCATAGTGGCTGTACCAATTTAAATTCCCACCAACAGTGTAGAAGAGTTCCCTTTTCTCCAAACCCTCTCCAGCATTGATTGATTGTATACTTTTTGATGATAGCCATTCTGATCAATGTGAAGTGATGCCACATTGTAGTTTTGATTTGTGTTTCTGTAATAACTAATGACGTTGAGCATATTTTCATGTGCTCAAGTTTAGCCATCTGTCTGCTTTGAATAAATGCCTATTTAGATCTTTGGCCCATTTTGGGGTTCATTTTTTTACACTGAGCTGCATGAAGTGTTTGTATATTTTGGAGATTAATCCCTTGTCAATCACTTCATTTGCAAATATTTTCTCCCATTCTGTGGGTTGTCTTTTCATTTTCTTTATGGTTTCATTTGTTTTACAAAGTTTTTAAGTTTAATTAACTTTTAATACATTTGACATTAAACATTGTATAAATTCAAGGTGTACAACATGTTGATTGATGTGTTTATATATTGTAATATGATTGCCACTGTAGTGCTAGTTATCACCTCTATTATATCACATAATTACATTTTTAATGGGAATAATTAAGATCTAGAGCCGTTTGATTATTATATTATATATAATATTCTTATAATATTCTTGTCTATAATTTTATAGCATTTAATATGTAGCTTGTATGTAGGATAATTGTATATATAGACTCTTTAACACATACACACAGCCTGGATAATTTCTCCTTCAAGTCAAATTTCTTAACATTTCTTGGTTTAAACAAATCACAGAAAAAGCAATTGTTTCTTCTATGCTCCTATACCACTGTTTGTATCTTTACTTATTTATTATTACTCTCTTTAATGAATCAAAGTTGTATATTTTATTGAATGTTTATATCTTTATTGAATTAGAGTTCACAGGATAGACCCCCATATTCAAGAATTTTAACTTTTGTGATTCTAAAGATTTGCAAGTTACCCTGAAGTTCTGTGACTTGTAAATATTTATCATTTTATTGGGCATATGCACAATTTTGATTTTTGAATGCTGTGAGGCTAGCATCCAGAAGCAAGTCATGTAGCTACTTAGATAAACTGTGCTCAGCACTTATGTTTCAATGTGACTTCACAGTTCTATACTTATCATGACTTTCCTAAGTGATGAGTCCTATTATGTGGTTATCCTATTAGGTGGGATAATAATCCTTCCAAAACCTAGGGTTTCTTGGGTTCCAAGGCTCTGCTTTTCTTTCTCTTATTACTGGAGGGTAAGTTTCTTTACTGCAAACGTATTAGGGCTTAGCACTATTGTAACTCCTGGTGCTTCACATGCTGCCTGGCATACACAAGTTGGAAAGTTTATCTTCCTCCTCCGAAATAATCACATACACAGTGGTGTTCATGTGTACTTTCATACACACACACACATCAGATCAGATCAGATCAGTCGCTCGGTCATGTCCGACTCTTTGCAACCCCATGAATCGCAGCACGCCAGGCCTCCCTGTCCATCACCAACTCCCGGAGTTCACTCAGGCTCACGTCCATCGA
>NW_011494870.1:770772-815879 GCF_000754665.1 Bison bison bison | reverse complement strand
GTCCATCGAGTCAATGATGCCATCCAGCCATCTCATCCTCTGTTGTCCCCTTCTCCTCCTGCCCCCAATCCCTCCCAGCATCAGAGTCTTTTCCAATGAGTCAACTCTTTACATGAGGTGGCCAAAGTACTGGAGTTTCAGCTTTAGCATCATTCCTTCCAAAGAAATCCCAGGGCTGATCTCCTTCAGAATGGACTGGTTGGATGTCCTTGCAGTCCAAGGGACTCTCAAGAGTCTTCTCCAACACCACAGTTCAAAAGCATCAATTCTTCAGCGCTCAGCCTTCTTCACAGTCCAACTCTCACATTTAATAGAACTATGATTTTAAAATAATCTGCTCTTTTGGATTCTTTATGAATCTGCTTCGTTTCACTAGGATGGATCATTGAGAATTGATTTGATCTTTACCAAGTGTGACCTTTGGCAGAGGTAAGCATGTATAGAGTAGTGGGTCTCAAATATGGCTGTATATTAGAATCAGCTAGGAACTTTTATAAAAATCCTGATGCTTTGGCTGCACACCAAACCAAAGAGTCAGCATCTTTGGTGGTGGGAACCAGAAATCAGTACTTTCATAGTGGTTCCAGTATGCTGCCAAAGTTGACCACCACTGTACTAGAGATTCTCTCCTAACAAGTAAAAGGAAATATAAACACCCTAGATAGAAAGGCAACATCTGGAATGGTGGAAAGAATGCTGAAGTGAGAATGAGAAAACTTGGATCTCAGTTCCAACTCTACTTCTTACAAGCTGTGCATGTGGCTCTGGGCACTGTTCCAGCTCTTACAGTGCAACAAACCACCCCAAAGAGCAGTAGAATAAGACAATGTTTCTGAGAATTTCATTATGCTCAGAAATCCCATGGTTAAGAATTTTAAAAGTGCATAGTGAGCATGAATTGTCTCTGCTTCACAATGTTCAGGGACTCAGTTGAAAAGATTTGAATGACTGAGGCTGGAATCATCTGGAATCTTCTTCACTTACTTGCCTGGTGCTTGGGCTTGGATAAGTAGACTCAACTATGACTGTGATCCTGAGCACCTACGTGAAGCCTTAACAAGTGGCTTGGGCTTCCTAACAGCATGGCAGCCTCAGGGTTGTAGGACTTCTTTAACAGCACCTCAGGGCTTCAAATGTGAGTGTTTTATTAATTAGCTCACTTTAAAAGTGAATGTTTTACTAACCAAACATCAAAATTGTGTGTGCCCAATAAAATGATAAATATTTACCTGTCACTGACCTTCAGAGTAACTTGCAAATCATTAGAACCACAAAAGTTAAAATTCTTGAATATAATGGTATATCCTGTGAACTGTAATTCAATAAAGATATAAACATTCAACAAAATGTATAACTTTGATTCATTAAAAAGAACAATAATAAATAAGTAAAGATATTAGTAAGATGTATTTATATCCCTGCCTTAGAAGTCAAATAGCCTCACTTCGAGTGAACTCTGTGGACGGAAGCAATCACAGGCCTGTCAGATGCAAGCGGAGGGGACCTAGAACTCATCTGTGTATGGCAGGTCTACCACAGAATTGTGGCCATATTTCACTATTTCTGCAAACAGGTGACACTCAGCCTCGGACTACCATTGGTATTAGCTCTCTATTGCTGTATAACACGTTGCCACAAAGTGACTCGCGACAATACACATTTATTTTCTCATAGATTCTGTGGGTCAGAGATCTGGCCTGGCTTAGCTGGCTTCTGTACTTCAAGGTCTCCCATGAGCTGCAAGCAACGAGTTGGTTGGGCTGTAATTGTCTCTAGATTTAATTGGAGAAGGATCCACTTGCAAGCTCATATGGCTGTTGGTGGGATTTAGTTCCTTGTCACATGGGCCTTCCCAGCCATGACACCTTGCTTCATTCAAGCAGGCAAGTAGAAAAGCAACAGAGAGAATCTGCTCATAAGATGGAAATTGTAGTCATTTCTAACCTTATCACAGAGTGACATGCTGTCACCTTTGCCCTGTTCTGTTGTTTAGGAAAAAGTCACTAGGCCCAGCCCACATTCAAGGGCTGAGGATTAAACGAAGCCATGAATGATGATTGGGGAGCATTGAGGTCATCTAACAGCTGGCTTACCAAACTCTCCTATAAAACAGAATATTAACCCTGGTCTGCCCAACTTGCAGGCTTTTCATGAGAATTCAATAAACTGGTATGTTTGACAGTGCTTTTTAAGATGCATATCACTGTACAAAAGTGAGTAATTTTCCAAAATATATCATATATTTTGATGGTCTCAGAACAGCATTTCCTCAGAGAGAGGGGGCTCACTGCCCATAAATAGGTACGTTTATATAGTGGGAAGAGAATTTAAGTTCTTTTTAATCAATCATTTCGCTGTAATTTTCTTTTCATTTATAGCTACCTAACATTGTTCAACAGAGAAGGCAATGGCACCCCACTCCAATAGTCTTGCCTGGAAAGTCCCATGGACAGAGGAGCCTGATAGGCTGCAGTCCATGGGGTCATGAAGAGTCGGACACGACTGAGCAACTTCACTTTCACTTTTCACTTTCATGCACTGGAGAAGGAAATGGCAACCCACTCCAGTGTTCTTGCCTGGAGAATCCCAGGGACCGGGGAGCCTGGTGGGCTGCCGTCTATGGGGTTGCACAGAGTCGGACACGACTGAAGTGACTTAGCATAGCATAGCATAACATTGTTCAAATAAAGAGTATGACTTCTTGTTCTTGGATAAATGGAATTTATTTTTTATTAAAAGCGTTTGATAATGCTTAGACTCATCACATCTTGTACATTTCCAAAGCAAATAGAGAAAAAGGTCAATGTAAGTGTTCGTAGGAATCAAATTGTAAAATATTCATATCCTATAAAGGCCAGTCTTTAGATAAACTGCCAAGAAACTCTTTTTTTTTTTCTTAATGCTACTTTCTAGTTCTTGAACTAGAGTGAATTTTTAATGGCCACAAAATATTGACTGGTGGGTTTATGTATGAGTTTACCCATTAGAGAAAGACAAATGAATGCTTCGCTTTTTTTTTTTAATCAAACAGCTTTACTCAAAGATGTCAAATAATACTAGTAAAATGTTACACAGTGCAAAAACTGAAATCTTTAAAAATCAATTTTAACTGAAAATAATTTACACCTGATAGGTATAAAAACGAAGTTATATGTGAAGATGTATAATGTGTTATTAATTTTACATAAAAATGTATGGATAACTTTTATATATACAAAGGTAAGGTAGATGCCAAAACGTTAAAAGTGATTACTTCTAAGTGCTAATTTGAATCTTTTCATTTTATTCTATTTCCCTTTTTTTGAGTTTTCTAAATAGACATTCTTTATGTTTATAGACACAGAGAAGCTGTAAAAACTAAAATTGAAAACAATCTGTATGTTTCCACTTTTTAAATAATAAATATATGATCATCAGCAACACAATGATGAATGGGAATAACATGGTCACAGGAAACAGAACTGACTTTGGAGCCAAGCCTCTGGAAGGCCCTAGGGCCCCTGGCATAAGCCCTGGGTTGCTTCTAAGCAGATTAGACCACTGTTTAGGGCAAAGCTGAATTATTAAGAATGAAAATGCCACCACCACCCCTCTTTTCTTTCTGCTAAGAAATAAAATTCTGAAAGGATTTGAAAGAACTACCATTAAAATATCTGCCTCTTGAATGGTTTCTGGTTAAAACTTTGCATTCATTTAAGAAATAATGAAAGGTGAAGACAGATAATATGAGCTGGCTCCAGGTCACCGGCTTTTCTACTCCTGTGTAAATCAGGATAAGGTGATGTCTGCTATCTGCTCCCAAACCAGGGCACAGTAAAGCCTGTAAGGTCACTCTTAAAGTCACTCCTGGCTGCAATGGTAGAAACTACCTCAAACAGACTGCCTGAACCCAAGTCTTGTGTCAGGGATTTTCTGGGGGACAAACCCTAAAATAGAAACCTGAGGAAAAAGCACCCTAACCACTTGGGTGAGGCAAAATGTTTCCAAGGAGATTGGGCAGGAGAAGGGTTTCTTGGCAAAATTTTGCCTGAAAGGTTGAAGAATGAACTCAGCACTATGTAGATGCTTCCGGAACTGCTGTTGCTTGACTGTTGCTGTATGGTTAAAAAAGTTTTAATCAAAATTGCTGCAAAGAATAATATAGAGACCCACAAAGGAAATAAGATAAGAACAGTTATGTGGGGTTTTGTGAGAGGAAGAGAGCAAAAGAAAAGTCTTGAAAAGGAAGATTCAAAGAATGATTCATTTCTCTAATCTGAGTAGATTATGCAGCCCCTGGCAAGTATCTTTCATTTAATAGCACACAGAAAATGTTTGCTGAGTCTGTGACTGGAATAGGAGTGGGAGGTGGGGATGAGTATATTAATAAATAAGCAAATATTCATTTGCTCTGCCAAAGAACCCTCCTGTTACCTGCTCCTGGGATGAAGAAGAAAAGAAAAGCACACGGTGACCTCCATAATCAAATTAACACAGGATGCTTCATGACGTAACACAGGGCGAGACACAGTTGAAAGCTCTTATCATGATAAGGCCAGGAGAAGAGTTTACAGAGAAAGATGAATTTGCTAGGTGAACCTGACTGGGCATGGGGACAGGTGGATTAAACCTCAAGGAGTGAGACACATGTGACTTCAGAAGTCTACAGAAGATTTTATGGAGTCCTGGATAGTTAGGAGCTATAGCTGGAGAAGCAATAGTTTTGATCCTCTGTCCCTAATCGTTTTAGAAAAGCCTGCCTCACATATTACACTTCTAGTAATGCTTATCCTGTATCCTAAACCATCTCCCCATTCTTTCCGATGTCTCGCCTGACATTTATTCTTCCTTTCCTCCTTCCCTCCTTCCCTTTTTCTTCCCCTCTGCATTCTGTTCCACCTACCTTCTTACCATCCCTTCCTCTTTTCCATCTTTCTTTCTTCTTCTATCTTTTCTATCTTCTATCTTCATTCCTCACTTTACCCTTCCTTCCTTCCCTCCCTCCCTCCCTTCCTTCCTTCCTCCTTTTTAACTTTCTGTAGATAATGAATTACATTATCATTAAGAAAAGTAATAGCGGACTTAAATGTCCAAGGAAGGCACCATATTTTACAGGAGTGGTAAAATAAGAAGGAACACTTTTGTAGAGAAGTCATTCAGGAGGATCGTCAAAGAAAAGTTCCACACAGCAGGACTGAGGAAGGGCATTGCAGAAAGGAAGTGCTGAATGTGCAAAGGAATGGAGGTATCATATAGGGCACAAGTCAGTCCTTCTAGTGAGAAATGTGATACATGTGGCTAGTGGCAGAGGACGAAGCTGGAAGATTGAAAGTGCAACAACAAGCTGATACTTTCAGTTCATTTCAGTCACCCAGTCGTGTCTGACTCTTTACGACCCCATGAATTGCAGCACACCAGGCCTCCCTGTCCATCACCAACTCCCGGAGTTCACTCAGACTCACGTCCATCGAGTCAGTGATGCCATCCGGCCATCTCATCCTCTGTCATCCCCTTCTCCTCCTGCCCTCAATCTTTCCCAGCATCAGGGTCTTTTCAAATGAGTCAGCTCTTCGCATCAGGTGGAGTATTGGAGTTTCAGCTTCAGCATCAGTCCTTCCAATGAACACCCAGGACTGATCTCCTTTAGGATGGACTGGTTGGATCTCCTTGCAGTCCAAGGGACTCTCAAGAGTCTTCTCCAACACCACAGTTCAAAAGCATCAATTCTTTGGTGCTCAGCTTTCTTTACAGTCCAACTCTCACATCATACATGACTACAGGAAAAACTATACCCTTGACTAGACGGACCTTTGTTGACAAAGTAATGTCTCTGCTTTTTAATATGCTGTCTAGGTTGGTCATAACTTTTCTTCCAAGGAGTAGATGTCCTTTAATTTCATGGCTGCAATCAACATCTGCAGTGATTTTGGAGCACCAAAAAATAAAGTCAGCCACTGTTTCCACTGTTTCCCCATCTATTTGCCATGAAGTGATATGACCAGATGCCATGATCTTAGATTTCTGAATGTTGAGCTTTAAGCCAATTTTTTTACTCTCCTCTTTCACTTTCATCAAAAGGCTCTTTAGTTCTTCTTCACTTTCTGCCATTAGGGTGGTGTCATCTGCATATGTGAGGTTATTGATATTTCTCGTGGCATCTTGATCCCAGCTTGTGCGTCATCCAGCCCAGCATTTCTCATGACGTACTCTGCATATAAGTTAAATAAGCAGGATGACAATATACAGCCTTGACATACTCTTTTTCCTATTTGGAACCAGTCTGTTGTTCCATGTCCAGTTCTAACTGTTGCTTCCTGACCTGCATACAGATTCCTCAAGAGGCAGGTCAGGTGGTCTGGTATTCCCATCTCTTGAAGAATATTCCACAGTTTCTTGTGATCCACACAGTCAAAGGCTTTGGCATAGTCAATAAAGCAGAAATAGATGTTTTTCTGGAACTCTCTTGCTTCTCCCATGATCCAGCGGATGTTGGCAATTTGATCTCTGGTTCCTCTGCCCTTTCTAAATCCAGCTTGAACATCTGGAAGTTCACGGTTCACATATTGCTGAAGCCTGGCTTGGAGAATTTTGAGCATTACTTTACTAGCGTGTGAGATGAGTGCAATAGTGCGGTAGTTTGAGCATTCTTTGGCATTGCCTTTCTTTGGGATTGGAATGAAAACTGACCTTTTCCAGTCCTGTGGCCACTGCTGAGTTTTCCAAATTTGCTGGCATATTGAGTGCAGCACTTTCACAGCATCATCTTTCAGGATTTGAAATAGTTCGACTGGAATTCCATCACCTCCACTAGCTTTGTTCGTAATGATACTTCCTAAGGCCCACTTAACTTCACATTCCAGGATGTCTGGCTCTAAGTGAGTGTGAGTGATCACACCATCAGGATTATATGGGTCATGAAGATCTTTTTTGTACAGTTCTGTGTATTCTTGTCTCCTCTTCTTAGTATCTTCTGGTTCTGTTAGGTCCATACCATTTCTGTCGTTTATTGAGCCTGACTTTGCATGAAATGTTCCCTTGGTATCTCTAATTTTCTTGAAGAGATCTCTAGTCTTTCCCATTCTATTGTTTTCCTATTTCTTTGCATTAATCACTGAGGAAAGCTTTCTTATCTCTCCTTGCTATTCTTTGGAACTCTGCATTCAAATGGGTATATCTTTCCATTTCTCCTTTGTGTTTTTCACAAGGGAAGTGTTTTTCACTTCCCTTCTTTTCACAGCTATTTGTAAGGCCTCCTCAGACAGCCATTTTGCTTTTTTGCATTTCTTTTTCTTGGGGATGGTCTAGATTCCTGTCTCATTTACAATGTCACAAACCTCCGTCCATAGTTCATCAGGCACTCTATCAGATCTAGTCCCTTAAATCTATTTCTTACTTCCACTGTATAATCATAAGGGATTTTATTTAGGTCATACCTGAATGGTCTAGTGGTTTTCCCCACTTTCTTCAATTTAATTCTAAATATGGCAATAAGGAGTTCATGATCTGAACCACAGTTAGCTCCCAGTCTTGTTTTTGCCGACTATATAGAGCTTCTCCATCTTTGGCTGCAAAGAATATAATCAATCTGATTTTGTTGCTCACCATCTGGTGATGCCCATGTGTAGAGTCTTCTCTTGTGTTGTTGGAAGAGGGTGTTTGCTATGACCAGTGTGTTCTCTTGGCAGAACTCTATTAGCCTTTTCCCTGCTTCATTCTGTACTCCAAGGCCAAATTTGCCTGTTACTCCAGGTGTTTCTTGACTGCCTACATTTGCATTCCAGTCCCCTATAATGAAAAGGACATCTTTTGGGGGTGTTAGTTCTAGAAGGTCTTGTAGGTCTTCATAGAACCATTCATCTTCAGCTTCTTCAGTGTTACTGGTCAGGGCATAGGCTTGGATTACTGTAATATTGAATGGTTTGCCTTGGAAATGAATAGAGATCATTCTGTCGTTTTTGAGATTGCATCCAAGTACTGCATTTTGGACTCTTTTGTCAACTATGAGGGCTACTCCATTTCTTCTAAGGGGTTCTTGTCCACAGTAGTAGATATAATGATCATCTGAGTTAAATTCATCCATTCCAATCCATCTTAGTTCGCTGATTCCTAGAATGTCGATGTTCACTCTTGCCATCTCTCCTGTTTGACTACTTCCAATTTGCCTTGATTCATGGACCTAACATTCCAGGTTCCTATGCAATATTGCTCTTTACAGCATCAGACCTTGCTTCTATCACCAGTCCCATCCACAACTGGGTATTGTTTTTGCTTTGGCTCTACCCCCTCATTCTTTCTGGAGTTATTTCTCCACTGATCTCCAGTAGCATATTGGGCACCTACTGACCTGGGGAGTTCCTCTCTCAGTATCCTATAATTTTGCCTTTTCATACTGTTCATGGGGTTCTCAAGGCAAGAATACTGAAGTGGTTTGCCATTCCCTTCTCCAGTGGACCACATCCTGTTAGACCTCTCCACCATGACCTGTCCATCTTGGGTGGCCCCACACCGCATGGCTTGGTTTCATTGAGTTAGATAAGGCTGTGGTCCATGTGATCAGATTGGCTAGTTTTCTGTCATTATGGTTTCAGTCTGTCTGCCTCTGAAGCCCTCTCTCAGCACCTACCGTCTTACTTGGATTTGTCTTACCTTGGACGTGGGGTATCTCTTCACAGCTGCTCCAGCATAGCGCAGCCGCTGCTCCTTACCTTGGAAGTGGGGTAGCTCCTGTCTGCCGCCACCCCCAACCTTGGACGTGGGGTAGCTCCCCTCCGCCACCGCCCCTGACCTTGGATGTGGGGTAGCTCCTCTCGGCCACTCCTGTGCCATCGAGTGACAGGCGTCAGATTTTCCAAAGGCTTGTAGTTGACACTAGTAACAGCAGCTCCTGAATGCAAACACCTCCCACTTCCCTTGTAAGGCTGCAGTACTCAGAATGGCACACCCTCATTTCAGTCTGACTGATACAAATTCATACACTTCTGATGTTCAAGTGCCTTTGGATTATGCATCTATGATGGTTGACGCTGCAACTGCCTGTGTGGCTTACTCAAATCAGTGTAACGGTGATCCAAATTGAGTTTACAGTAAACCCAAACTATGAGCTGTGCCACATGAGTCACGTGCTTGTATGTGAGAGAGAACGGACCATAGCCTGTCTCTCCATTGGGGATAAAGGTTGCTTTTTGGTCCATCTATTGTGCCCAGGAATTATTGGCAATGAAATCAAAAGTCAAGAGCTCAGTGCATGGAAGAATTTTATAAAGGAGTGATGTGAATAGATCTACATTCCAGAAGGAAAATTTAGGGCACTTTAGAGAACTATGACTTTAAGTTATGGTCAGAATGTAGAACTGAATCCCCTTGGAAGAGGTGACTCCTTAAATCCTCAAAACAGGAAAGAAAAAAATCTCTCAGCATGCATTAAAGTTACAAGGGCTTAATGTTAGTGAAACTGAGTAAATACCTTGAAATTTTTCACCCATTTACTCTCAACACAAAGGAGTTGATAGTTTTATTTTTTAAATGAATTGTATTAAAGTGGCTTTACAATAGTACATTAGTTCCTCCTGTACAGCAAAATGAATCAGCCATACATATACATACACTCCCTCCTTTTTGGACTTCCTTCGCATTCAGGTCACCATAGTACCCTTAAGTAGAGTTCCCTGTGCTGTGCAGTACCTTCTCATTAGTTGTCTCTTTTATACATAGTGTCAATGGTGCATATGTGTCAGTCCTAATCCCCCAATTCATCCCACCCTGCCTTTCCCTCTTTCTTAAAGAAAGCCCAGCTTGACCACCCAGACATAAATGATCTTTATTTTCCTTCCATTTCTCTTGTTAACTCAGTGGTTCTCAAACTTTGAGGTGCATGAATGTAGCTAAATTGTATACACAAAACCACACATGCTGTGCTTTGTGGGAAAGGACTGAGTCATTTAAAATTTTTGCTTTATGTGCAGTCTCTACCCTCTAAGCTAAGTTTAAGAATCTGATTCCAAATCTTGTACCATAATCCAGGAGAGAGATAGGGAAGCAGGACCCAAGGCAGTGGCTGTGAGAATTAAGAAAAAGGGGCAGTGAAAAACGTCTGTCTGGGGAGCAAAAGCTCTGCTTCCTGGCTCTGCCTCTTGTCTCCTGCTCACTGTTCTCATCGTTACCCCTTGTTTTTGACCCACATTCTCCGTGTCTTCACACTGCCCATCATTTTTAAGCTGCTGGCTTGGCAGTGAGCTTCAAGGATACTCTGATGTCTGGGATAGATGCACATTCTTTTATTTCCTTCCCCTCTGTGGAAGGCAAGGGTTCGTGGCAAGTTCTTTAAAAAAAAAACAAAAAACAACTTATTTGACTGCACCAGGTCTTAGTTGCAGCATCAGGAATCTTTAGCCACAACCAAAAAATGCCTATTTATAGATGCCACACAGCAACTGGCCCTCCCTAGCCTTGTGTAGTGTATAACCTGAGCTACTATATACAGTGACCTGGTATATTTGGTGTCAGCAATAGGCAGAATCTCGACCTTACTAACAACCTGGGAGCTGAGAAATGATCATTCCTGCACTATAATGTCAAAAATTTTAGTTGGTTATAAGGTTTTCAAGAATAAAACATGCGTAATAATTGCTTTTAAGAAAATATTTTCACCTTTGTTCCTGTAGGCTAGGAGTTCATTCTAAAATGTAACAACTGTGTTCAGCAGAAAATCCATCTTAACACACAGTCATTTGGCAATCAGCCAGAATGTATATATGTATATTCAGCTCACCTCTAAATATATGTGGATTTTCTTTTTCTTTTATTTCTTTTTCTTTTTTTGCTGTACCTCCGGGTTTGCAGAACCTTAATTCAGTGAAAGCACAGAGTCCTAACCACTGGACCACCAGGGAATTCCCTATGTGGATTTTCTTTTCCATATTCTTTTTCTTGTTATCATGAGGATAATAACACTTCATATTAGTGCAATATTCAAGTGTGAAAAATTTTTATTCCTTTAGTTTTCTCTAGTCAAACTGAGCTAAATTCACATAAGCTTCCATTTCTTCTAATAGCTGAAAACATTATCTGGCCATTTCATAGTAAACTCAGCTCCTTATGGATTCAGTTTCTTTTTGGGTAGGTTACCAGTTTTGTTCCAGGATTCTCTTCTCTCTTCATTTCCTTCCTTTCTAGGATTGCTCTGACATCCACAGCACTGCTTCTGTATCTGACATAGGGCAATTGATGCTTAACTCTAACCAGTTGTCAACACTTGGTCTTGGAGCTACATGATCATCTCATATGAAGACAGAAACTAGAAATCCAGAATTTTATGTGAAAGTATTCCCATTTGTAAATATTGGCAAATTTTTTGCACCTCCAAATCCACTCTCCACCCTTCTTGACTCTGTTTTGTGCAGAGAGGCTGGCCTTTAATGTCAGTATCAATGGGTTGCTTTGTCTTCTAGCTTCGTGTTTCTCTTTAATATTTATTGGAGTATAGTTGATTTACAATGTTGTATGGGTTTCTGGGGAGCTTCCCTGGTGGCTCAGCTGGTAAAGAATCCTCCTGCAATGTGGGAGACCTGAGTTCCATCCCTGGGTTGGGAAGATCCCCTGGAGAAGGGTATGACAACCCACTCCAGTATTCTTGCCTGGAAAATTCCACGGACTATCATGGGGTCGCAGAAAATCGTATGCAACTGAGCAACTTTCACTTTCATGGTGTACAGTGAAGTGAATCAGTTATACATATACATATATCCACTCTTTTTTTTTTTTTAGATTCTTTTTTCATCTAGTCCCAGCTTCCTGTTGAGCTCAGCCAGTGGGAGTCACCGACTAGTGGGTCACTGAGGGAGGAGAGTGATTTCTCCTTCTCCAGCTCCGTAAATATTGGGTTGCTTCAGGCTGGCCCTGGTTACAATCCTCTGCCAAAGGCTCCTGTCCACAAGCCCTCCAGGGATGGGGACACGATGGCTCCTTGCACGTACAAGCCCCTGAGTGTCTTACCATGCTCTGTTGCTTCCCTAACTCTGTCCATATTCCGATAAAATGTTCTGTTTCCTACCAAGACGTGGGTTGACTCAGAAACTAATTCCACCTTTACTTTTTTTAAATATATGAGCGAAATAAACATAAATTCTATGGGCCACGTAAAACCATGTGTATGGGTTTGCCAGATGGGTTGTAAATATTTTATTTATAGCACCTGCTATGATATATTCTTGCCTGAAAAAATTAATCTGAATCTCATCAAGTGTTTATTTTTATATTCTAATTTAGGGGGGAAAAGGGAGGTAGTGGAGCAAGTTAAGTGAGAAGATGCAAAATATGGGACATTGTTCTACAGGACAAATGACCCAGTTTCTCCAATAAATCAAAGACATGGAAAACAGGTAGCTGGGCAAGGGGCGGCCAGTATAGAATAAGAGAAACTTAAGAAACAAAATAACCAAAATCAATATGTGAGTCTTGTTTGGACCCTGATCCAAACCAAATACCTTTGAGACAATCAAAATATTATAAAATAAAAATTTTAAATATAATATGAATGTGGTATTATATAGCATGAAAGGCTTGTTACATTTTCAGCTTACTTATCAATTAGAGATGTTTCATGAAGTACCAGTTAGAGATACACAGTGAAAAGTATTAAAGTCTGACATCTGGAATGACCTTTAAAATACTCCAGTCAGAGTAATAAATGAATAAGGTAGGGGAGGATTAATGAAAGAAGACTGGCAAATTGTGGCAATAGTAGAAGCAGGGTAATAGTACATAGAAATTCATTATTTTTTTCTCTCTACTGCTGTGTCTAAAAATTTCCAAAGTAAAATGCTTTTGAAAATGGGAAACAAAGATTTCCTTATTTGAACTCAAGGAAAATTCTACTATGGAACAAGGCTGTGACCCACACTCTGTGCTAGATCTTCCTCTTCCTAAGAAAGGCCCGTAAGTACTCTGCGCCCTAGGTGAGCCTCTTCCGTGCATGACAGTTCATCCTTGCAATGTCCATCCAGAATGTGCTGGCTCCATTCTGGTGTCCCTTCTCCTGTTCTTTTTGTCTCCTACTTGCTTTTACATCCTTCCCAGTTCATTGGATTGACCCTTCTCTCTGGCCTGATTTAGGCCTTCTCCCTGGACACTGGATCTCCCTACACCCTGACCATGTCCATGGATTTTCAAATCCTGTTTGGGATAAAAGTTGGAAAATACCAAGTCTAATCTAAGGGAGTATCAAGTTAGCTGGTGGCCACTAGTCTTTTCTTTCTGGAACAATGAATTTCCATTGGAAAACTACCACAGAAGCTTTGTGACAAATTCATTTTCTTGTATAAGTATGTGAAAATCAATATCATTGTCTTTGTTTCATAGATGGGAAAATGGAAATACAGTGAAAAAGTAACTTGATAAGAGACAACAAATAATTCTTTGGAAATGTTGATACTATAAGTCAAATTGCTCTAACTGGCAGGTATTATTTATAATATTTTAATTATATTATAATATTATAATTATTTATAATTCTATTTTTAAAATCACTAAAAAGCAAAAGGCCAGTTTTATTCCTTAAGGGCAGCTGCTGATAAGTAAAATTTAAAGCTGCACAATTTTATACACTCACACACACATACACATGCTCTTCTAATCCAATTAACCTTTTTAAGGCTATGTTTTTTGAAAGAAACCATTAGATTTTTTATTATCTATACATACGTTATGTGTTACTGAAGAAATATTATTCTGCAAAGGTAAGCTTAATAATTATCTTAAATGCTAAATGACTTAAAAGTAGATTTTTTACTTATGGCAGGACTAGGGGATACAACATATTAATTGATTTTTAAGAACTGGAATATAAAAAGAACTAAGTAATTTTCTGAAAATTCTGAAATCTCTATTCATATGTGTTATTCTATAAGTTATCTTAGTTTTAGTTAATTAACATAGTAAAAATTTTGATGCAAAATACATACATCCTTTGCATCATTATTAGAGTTATAAGAAAAAATAATGCTTCCAGATTCTAGTTTGATGATATCCCCATGAGGTCAAGTTCATTCTTGTCTCCAGTTGTGGGCTTTTGGCACACTGCTATATTACATGATAACTGTGCAAAAGGCATTTGACTTGGGTCAGAATTCAAGCTCTGGTTTTGCCAATTAGTGGATATGAATAGCAGACGCTTTGACATTTTTGTCTCAGTTTCTATATCTGTAAAGTACAGATGTAATATAATACTCCTGACATTGGATTAAAACATGAAAGGTATATTGGCACATTGGATGCCCTCTCTCATGTAGCTCTTAGCCATTATTTTGTACTTAGGAATGAGGCCCTTAACTTCTTTGATTCTGTTTTCTCCTCGTAACAATAAAGACAATGTCTCCTTTACAGGTTAAGGGTGAAATGAACTACACATGTGAACGTGCACTGTCCACTATATTGGTTCTAAAATGTGGGGTATCATTTTGATGCGTGCCAGGATTCATGCTCTGACATATCATTGACAGTAGTTTCTACTTTGGGGAAAGAGATATATAGAAATTGAGAATAAGGATTTTCAAGCAAGCACTTAAAGCAGTTTTTGCTAATCGACTGTGAAAACAAACCAGCTCCATTGTCTTTTAAATGATATGCATTTTTAAACCAAGGCCCTGTTGGAAGATACACACACACACACACAAACACACACACTCAAACACACACACTCATGGAGATAGAGGGTGAATTTTGGGTGGGAGGGGGAGAGTGAAGGTGGAAAGGAAGCCTTGGCACTGCGTCAGAGAGTGTACAGAGGAAATAAGTGGAGCCCATTCATAACATGAACATGTACTTCTTATAAGTATGTGAAACAGGACTCTTTCCATTGCAAGTGTCAAGATCAAATGGGCTTCAGCAAAGGGGTTTTTATTGGTTCATGTGACTGAAAACTCTAGGAGTAGATAGTCTTTAAGCATGACCAAATCCCAAGAGGATAGTTTCCTCAAGGAAAATGAGTCTCCTTTCACCAGAAGATCAATGAATGGACAGTGGGGAGCCAAAAACAATACACATCCACAACAGGAAATATTCTAGGAATGAGTTAGAATGAGAAAGGCAGAACTCACATTCTGTTGATATATTTGATGGACACTGATAATCCAAATCTTGGAGGCTTATCAAGGTTCAGATGAGGACATGGATCCTGTGATCATATTATCTGACCAATTTTGTTTTACTAAGACACAAATATTCTCAAGAAGATAAATACAAATTCCCTAGCACGAGACTTGGCATATCGTAAGTTAACTTTCTTTCTCACCCTTTTCTATACTCACTAGAAATAGATTTGCTCTGAATCAATAAGAATACTTTTGGCTACAAGCATTAGGAAACTGGCATGACTAAAGATAATTGTGCTGCAGGTCTCAGGAGCTTTTGTCTCTTGAACTCAAGAGGCCAGTTAAGTTCTGAGACAGAAATCTTAACCCCAATTCTAAATCCTCAAGAAGGAATCCGACAGGTCCACTGGGTCTGGGAGCTACCACCAACCCATCCAGTCAGCATTGGCCAGGGGCCAGAGCTACCTGCTGTAAAAATGGTGCAGATGGCCACCTCAAGAGCCAGTGAATGAAAAAGCAGAGATTAAGAGAAGTGGAAATCATTGTGAGAGAAGGACACACCCAAAAGTACCTATGAGAGAATATTCTTTTAGGATAATGAGTGAATTCCCTGGCAGTCCCTCAGGGTCTCTGTGCTTTCACTGCAGAGGGCCCAGATTTGACCCCTGATTGGGGAACTAAGATTCCATAAGCTGAATATTGCAACCAAATGAATTAATTAAAAATGAAAATAATGAAAGCTTCCTCTAAACAAGGGCCTACCCCTTTAATATCTCAGAAGCATCAGTGGGACTAAAAACTGTAACTGGCAAGGATAACATCAATATTTCTCCTCCATTTAGCTAAGGAGATCTTTATACTGTGAATTGGCCTGGGAGAGTTAGCAATCTGTCAAACACAGGAAGTCCGCCAATTCACTGGCCAAAGGTAGCTGAATGCTAATGAGCCCAAGAAGCAAGCACTGGAAGAAAAAAATGAGTAACCTTCTATCCAGTTCAGTTCAGTTCAGTCGCTCAGTTGTGTCTGACTCTTTGTGACCCCATGGATTGCAGCACGCCAGGCTTCCCTGTCCATCACCAACTCCTGGAGTTTACCCAAACTCATGTCCATTGAGTTGGTGATGCCATCCAACTGTCTTATCCTCTGTCGTCCCCTTCTCCTCCTGCCCTCAATCTTTCCTAGCATCAGGGTCTTTTCAAATGAGTCAGGTCTTCGCATCAGGTGGCCAAAGTATTGGAGTTTCAGCTTCAACACCAGTCCTTCCAATGAAGACCCAGGATTGATCTCCTTTAGGATACACTGGTTGGACCTCCTGCAGTCCAAGGGACTCTCAAGAGTCTCTTCCAACACCACAGTTTCAAAAACATCAATTCTTTGGTGCTCAGCCTTCTTCACAGTCCAATTCTCACATCCATACATGACCACTGGAAAAACCATAGCCTTGACTAGATGGACCTTTGTTGGCAAAGTAATGTCTCTGCTTTTGAATATGCTATCTAGGTTGGTCATAACTTTCCTTCTAAGGAGTAAGCATCTTTTAATTTCATGGTATGATGTACTCTGCATATTTATCCCCACCCACAGTTGTCTTTAAAAAAAAAACAACCTGCTATGCAGGAGACCTATAAATCCCCCATCCTGCTATATACAGATACCCTTCTACTGCAGAGACCATTCTTACAAAATAAAAATGTGCAACAAGTTACTTTTTTACTTTGTAGAGGACAAAATTTTAAAAACAAATAGAAAACAAAGCTAAACACCTCCCTCTTTTCTAAGTCCTAGCTTTTTAAAAACAAACTTCTTGTTTTAGAAGTTGTTTTAGAATAGTTTTAGATTTTAAAAAGTTACGAAAGAGACTTCCCATATACTCTGTACCCAGTCTCATCTATTGTTAACATCTTCCATAATGTATCTGTCACAACTAACGAAGAAATATTGATGAATACATTAGTATTATTTACTAAAGTCCATATTTTATGCAGATTTTCTTAGACTTCGCGTAACATTCTTTTTCTGCCTCAGAATCCTATCGAGGACACATTACATATGTGTCACGTTTCCTTTGGATCCTTGGGGACTGTGACAGTTGCTCAGACTCTCCTTGGTTTTGATGACCTTGACAGTCTTGAGGCGTACTGGTCAGGTACTCTTTAGAATTGGTGGGTTTGTTGATGATTCTTTGTCTCTGGTTTGGCTGATGTTTTTCTCACAGTTAGAATGAGGTTAGGGTTTGTGGGAAGAAGACGGTAGAGATAAAGTACCATTCTCCTTACGTCATAATCAGGGTACAGACTATCACCATGATTTATCATTGATGATATGAAACTTATGTATACGGCTGGTGTAGTATTTGTTATGTTTTTCTACTATGAAGTTACTTTTTTTCTCTCTCTTTATGCACTATACTTTGTGGAAAGAAATTACTATGCACAGCCCATAGTAAAGAGTGGGGAGTTATGCTGTTCCTTCCTGCAGGAGCAGGATTTACATAAATCATTTGGAATTCTTCTGTACAAAAGATTTGCTTATTCTCCCTTATTTATTCATTTAAGCATTTATTTGTATGAGTATGGACTCTGGGTATTTGTTTTATGCTTTGAACTACAATTCAATATTGCCTTATTTACTCTTTTGCTCAAATTATTCCAACTTTGGCCATGGCAGCTCTTTTGGTTGGCTCCTGTGTTTCTTTGACACATCTGTTTGTGGTCATTGTTGTTGTTTTTGGCACTTCCTTACTTTCTGGCACTGTAAGATGCTCCAGGCATCTTGTACATTCCCTGCCCCGGCTGTTGAACTTGTCATTTCTCCAGGGAGGTGTGGTTCTTTTTATTGCAAAATGGTATTAGATACCAAGATCTGGGCACTGAGTGTGTTTGTTGCAATAGAGTTGTTGTTTTTATCTCCAGAGGTCCCACATGGTCAGTTGAGTCAGTCGTCGGGCAGGCATTTCAGTAGAGCTTCTCCCTGTGTGCAATCCTGCTTCCTTTCCTCCTATCCACAGGTGTTGATCCCAAGAGGATTCAATAATAAAGTGTCCTGAACACTAAATTCCACCGGGTGCCTTGCTCTCTTTCCCCCCTACTCACTGGTAGTATATGAAGTACATTAGTTAGCTATCACTACATTAACGCTGAATAACAAACAGTCTCACTGGCATATGACAACAAACATTTCTTGCTCATTAGTCTGCAGGTCAGTCAGCCTCTGGTGGGATTGTTAATCCTAGCAGGATTCACCGAGGCTTGGCTCTAGGCCACAGCTCAGTTTCAGGTCTAATCTGCTGGTCTTCTGTTCTAGAACCCAGCCTAAAGGAGCAACAGATTCTTAGTACATGTTATTTCTATGGATGCATGGCAGAGGTACACAAGGGTTGGTGTGAATTGTAAGACCTCAGCTTAGCTGAAAGGGTCACTAACTGCTTTTATTGCAGTGGCCAAAACAGGTCACATGGCCAAATTCACGACCCTGAGGATTGGGAGGATACTCCATGACATGCAAAGCAAAAGAAGGGAGAAAGGGAGGAGCAAATGACTATGAGGAATTAATGCTTCAACTAGAAGCAGTCTGAGTGGTGGGCAAGTTTTCCTAGAACCAAGGGCCCTTCTGAGAAAAGGGAGACTAGGAGTTAGGCTTTTCTTGGAGTTTCAGAATTACTAACACATTATTGGGATGAACTGAGATGATCCTATGAGCAAGGAAGGGCATAAATCCCTCTGATATAAAAGATCGTCACAAGGATAGAAATGGAGGAGATTCGTAGAAGCTAATTCTAGGCACATGTTGGGCTACTACAAAAATGCTTTCTGAATGTCTTGGGAGAGAAATTGTTCTATATGTATAAAGTGTCTTGAAAAGAGCTTTAACCTTAGGAAGTCTAGTCCATCCCCTGCATCTTTCACTTATGGAGGACCAAGAAAGGCTAGTGTGATAGACTGAGCCTAGCACTGAGCCCTCTGCCCTTCCCTCATTGATGTTACGGGGCAATGAAAGGACCCACCCCTGGGGAAGTGGCTGATTCCCCCTCTGTACTTCTTGAGGCACTAATAAGCAAGACTGGACTATTTGACATAGTAAGCACCACACTCCTGTAGGCGTTGGCCTTAGCGTGAGGGACTCATGGAGAAAAGACACATTTGCAATAAACAGAAGAGGTTTGCTTCTCAGAGGAATGTAAATGTAAATCATCTAAATTACTTTGCATACCAAGTATAAAGAAGGAAGTTATGTTGATCAGGTAGAAACAAATAAGACATTGTCCCTGCCCTCTAGAATTTTACAGTGTTTTGGGGAATACATGTAAAATGAGAGTGCAAGGTTTAGACATTCAGTATCTTTTAGCTTTCCTATTCCATTATGATAAGCTATGATGCACCTTCCCTTTGCATAACACTGGCTCAGTCAAATGTGCAATACACAAAGCCAAAATGAACAAGATGTCTCATGCCAATATCAGCATTCCCTGTAGGGTAGAGATTTGAATATCTACTGATCTATAACATCAGCCACCTGATTGCAACATCAAATAGTGAGTTGGATGACTTGCCAACCCATATGAGAAAATACCTGATATTTCAAAATGCATAGCTCTGGGCAAGGCTGTTTCCAGAGGACTAATATCTAATGGGGATAATTGCTCTTGTGACAGTATGCAAGTCTGACTACTCTGTTTTACCCTATGAGCTAAAGTAGTATCTTAACATCAGGCCAAAAGACATACATAAAAATAAAGTTGACTTGAGTGTTACTCCTTGGTTTTTGGAGTTGTCACAGCTCAGACAGCAGTGCCCTATGCAGTTCCTAAGTCTTAACTGGACCACCACAGTGAGTTCACTACAGTCCCATCCACAACAGTAGTGGAACCCAGAGCTGCTGTGTTTGGTTTAAGGAAAAGACTGACTTCTGACTTTGGTTACCTGATTTCACTCCAGGTTCTCTGAGGGGACTGGGGTCTTGGGCTCAATTCTATGCGATGTACCTGGGAACATCCCAAAGTGTCCAGCTCTGTCCACCTTCCTCACCTCAAAACTTAACTTCAGCTTTCATATTTCCCGCTGATGAATACTACTCTATTACAACTCAGAAGCATCATGAACCCATGGATCTTTGAGTAATAGTGTTGTCAGGAGGCCCCCTTAGTTTTATTCTACTCACCTAAACAGAAACATATCCCTTGGCATGAGCAGGTCTGAATTAGCCACATCATTCTCCACGTTGTTCTTCATACTGTTTGCCTCTGTGATTGATAGAAAAGTCCTTCTCAGCCCCAGGCCCAGTACTGAAGCCCCAAAATTCTTCCAAGCTGACCCATCCATACTGTGAAAATTAGATCTGTGTGTGTCTTCACAGAGAATAATAAACATTTGTGCTCAATGAATACCCTTGGCATCTCATTTTTCCTTTTTCCTTATATTGTCTTATCATCAAAAGTGACAGAATTTTGAAGTGTTCTGTATGTTTTGCCCTTGGTTTCTATTGAAACATTTATTAGACTCTTGAGAAATTAGATCCCCAAACTTCATGTGGATTATCTATTCAAGATAGTGAAATTATTTAATCAAAATGTAAAAATGATGGGACTTGGAACTCATACTGAATCAGTGATCAAATCATTGTTACATAATATGAAAATTATCTGCTTGCAAATTTCTGGAGGTTGCTGTCAGATGCCATAAATTACCATACAGCATTAAGTAACCAAGAGGTAATCACGGAAATGAAAATTTTTAAAGCAGAATTGTGACAGGAAACAGTGACCTTTATTTTGGTTAATAACTGTATTCTTTCAAGATAGATAATATTTTAATGTAACTTTTTGGGTTTATTTTTATTAAATAATATTAATTTATAATTATTAGTTAAAGCCCATAGTTTACATTAAGATTCATTTTTGTGTTACACATTCCATGGGTTTTGACAAATGTATAATGATATTTATCCACCATTACAGTATCATATAGAATAACTTCAGTGCCCTAAACATTTCTGTGCTTCCTCCCCTGAAAACCTGGCCATCACTGATCTTTTTACTGTCTTCAGAGTTTTGTCTTTCCCAGAATGTCAGAGTTGGAATCATACTGTATGTAGCCTTTTCAGGTTGCCTTCTTTCACTTAAAAATATGAATTGAAAATTCCTCCATGTCTTTTCACAACTTGATAGTTCATTTCTTCCCATTCTCTAGATGTATCACTGTTTATTTGCTTATTCAGCCACTGAAGGACACCTTGGTAGCTTCCAAATTTTGGCAGTTCTGAAGAAAGCTGCTATAAACATCCATGTGCAAGTCTTTGTATGGATGAACGTTTTCAACTCTTTTGGCAAAAACCAAGGGGCACAGCTGCTGGATTGTCTGGCAAGCATACGTTTAATTTTGTAAGAAACTGCCAAACTATCTTGCAAAGTGACAATACCATTTTGCATTCCCACCAACGGTGGATGAGAGTTCCTGGTGCTCCTCACCCTCATCAGCATTTGGTGGCATCAATGTTTTGGAGGTTAGCCATCCTAATAGGTCGGTAGTTGTATCTCACTGTCATTTTAAATTTGCTTTTCTCTGATGACATATGATGTTGAGCATCTTTTCATATGCTTGCTGCTGCTGCTGCTGCTAAGTCTCTTCAGTCGTGTCCGACTCTGTGCGACCCCATAGACGGCAGCCCACCAGGCTCCCCCGTCCCTGGGATTCTCCAAGCAAGAACACTGGAGTGGGTTGCCATTGCCTTCTCCAATGCATGAAAGTGAAAAGTGAAAGTGAAGTTGCTCAGTTGTGTCTGACTCTTCATGACCCCATGGACTGCAGCATACCAGGCTCCTCCATCCATGGGGTTTTCCAGGCAAGAGTACTGGAGTGGTTTCATATACTTACTTGCCATCTATATGTTTTCTTCAGTGAGATGTCTATTCAGATCTCTTGCCCATTGTAAATTGACTTGGCCATTTTTTTTTGTTAAGCTTTAAGAGTTCTTTATATATTTTGGATACCAGTCTTTCATCAGATATATGTTTTGTAAATATTTTCTCCCAATATATGGCTTATCTTTTCATTCTCATAATAGTTTCTTTCTTAGAGAAGTTTCTAAGTTTAATGAAGTCCAACTTTTTCTTCCCTGCCTTATATTGCTGTTGTACCTAAAAAGTCATCACCAAATGCAAGGACACCCAGATTTTTTAGTAAATAAATGTATCCTTTTAATTTGGTAAAATATACATAACATACAATCCAGTGGCATTAAATGCATTAATAATGTTGCATTCTAAGAAATGTATTTCAATATACATACATAATTTTAATTGCAAAAGTAAAATAGGTTCTTTTTGAAACTTTAAAAATATAGGAGAGCAGAAAGTATAAAGTAAAAGTCACCCACAATTTCCCTTCCCAAAGATATAGCTATTGATATTTTGGTGTACAACCTTTCAAACACATCCTTATTCAGTTCAGTTCAGTTCAGTCGCTCAGTCGTGTCCGACTCTTTGCGACCCCATGAACCGCAGCACGCCAGGCCTCCCTGTCCATCACCAACTCCCAGAGTTCAGTCAAAGTCACATCCATCGAGTCAGTGATGCCATCCAACCATCTCATCCTCTGTCATCCCCTTCTCCCCCTGCCCTCAATCTTTCCCAGCATCAGGGTCTTTTCCAGTAGTCAGCTCTTCACATCAGGTGGCCAAAGTATTGGAGTTTCAGCTTCAATATCAGTCCTTCCAATGAAGACCCAGGACTGATCTCCTTTAGGATGGACTGGTTGGATCTACATCCATATTATATCATATTATATTGTATCATATTAAATATATATAACTTTAACAAACATAATTAGGATCATTCTGTTCACATTGTTTGAAAATCTGCTTTTCAATTTAACAATGCATTTCATTTGATATTATGTTTTTAACAATCATTAGGTTTTTTTTTTATGTGGCACACTTGTTCATGGTTACTTCATATTCTATCACATGATATAGCATAATGTATTTAGCCAATTCTCTAACATTTGATTTCTAGAAATGTCGTTTTACTAGGTCAAAAATAATGCCTGGTCTTTTAGGCTTTTATTTACTTATTTATTTTATTGTCACTAAATTGCTCTCCAGAAGAGTGTTGCCAATTTATAAGATAAGAGCATGTGCATTTCTTCACATTACCACCAACGCTTGACAATTAATTTAAAAAGAAAGCTAAATCTCTACCAAACAAAATGCATTGATACAGCTCGCACTATGGGAAAATGAGAGGAAGGGTTATGTTCAGCGATCAGAAAATCGAAATTAACATAGTCATCTTCTAAAAGCACCAAAAATGGAAGAAATTTTAAAACTCATCTGAGAATGGAAGAAACAAGGATCATCTCCTTTAAATAATAATGTATTTTGAGGAAAACCTTATTGTATTTGTCTGTTAAACGTATTCAGGTTTGAATTTCTTGGCAGGACTTAACCTGAATTTCAAAACCTCCAATGCTTTAAGCTGTATATTTTTCTTCAAACCACTGAGCCATTTAGGTCCTGAGGAATGTGAAATGTTAGTTTTTTGCCTTCTAAACTTGTTTAGGGTCCTAACTACAACTACATTCTAAATGATTTGGGCATAATGCCATAAAGATACATAGGATAAAACTTTATTGTCCTTGATTTTGCAATTACTGTCACTATGAAATGGCTGTATCATCATTTTCAACCCCTTCATGAGGCTTCTTAAATAATAAGAGGGGTTATTTTTCTAATAAGAATAATATTTTCCCATGAAAATTGGATAAATCACCAAAGTAAATTATGAATTATAAAACTTCCTACTTTTGGTCAGAGTAATTGAATTGACCACCAACAGGTAGAAGACTGTCTCTGAGGGCACTTTTTTTTTTTTTCTAATTCAAAGACTTCCAAAGATTTGCAAGAAATTAATCATGAAAGTTTTCCTGGGAATATATTTTTTAATTTTAAAGTTTCTATAAATGTCAAATATTTTACTCATATACATTCTCTTTTGAAAGGAGAAAATTTATACTGATTCTTATAGTTGAACATTTTTTGTTTTTATAAAGGGAATAAAGCAGTGTAAGGGCTCTAATTTCTAGGGATCTCTACGGTCACACACTTAAAATGTACAAGCACTTATTACCTGGTGTCCAGCTGTTTAAATGAACCCATGCAGACAGAAATTGAGTCACACGTTTATTCCAGTCACGTGCTTCATCGAGATCCATGCAAGAATTAAGCATGGTGTTGACCATGGGAGCTAGTTTTGACAACCCTAACCTTTTGCAAATCAATTAGGACGCTTGACTTGTAGACTGCATATTGTTAATTAGCAAAAAATGTATCCTGTGTTGGAGAAGGTTTGTAACTCACACTTTCTGTTGCAAATAGTCAGACACGATTGAGGGAGTAATGCTTTTCTCTTTGCCATGACATGGCACTTGAGTGGGGTTATCATGGGGGGCTCAAAAAAGTCAGACATGACTTAGCAACTGGAACAATGAAACAATCGTAAAATAAGTGATTTCCACACTTACTCAATTGTTTCCCTCCCCCACCTTAGACTGGATAAACTTCGTCTAAATTAAAAATCTCTTCCTTTAGAAAAGCTTATTATGAAGAGAAAAACCGCAAGCTTCTTTCTTGTTAATTTGAGTGTGAAATTAGCGTTCTTCTGACTCTTCAGAAGATCCTCCAAAATTTGAACTGTTTGAAATGGACACCAAGCAAGTGCTTACTTTCTCCTGTCATCTTGCTGCTATAATTGCTTAAGGTCAGGAGCCGCACCCTGCACATTCCTAAGGGCACAGCAGGTGTTCTAGAAATACTTAGGGATTGTAAGGAGCCTAGGAAGCCCACCCCCCGCAAACTGTAATTACCAAAATGAGAGGCCCTGGTTGGCGTGTAATGTACCTTAAACAAATGTCTCCAAATATGCCTGAGATAAACGCATCTCATGATGCCATTCAGCTGTTTGACATTTGCTTCTACATACCTGGATGCACACAAATGCTTTTTTCTTCCCATGGGAGGTAAATCATGACAACCCTGCTGAAGGGGTTATCAATAATAGGCCAGCAAATATGGGTATCCCCTACTTTTCAGAAGTTCACTTTAAGCCACCTCACTTTTATGAAGGACCTACTCTGTACCGAAAGAAATCAGAAGATTTTTGTCAAGAGGTGAAAAGCGACAACATCGTTCAACATTTGTTTTATAGTGAGTTGTTACGGAGTCAGCACGCAACCAGAGCAGCGAGAGTGACCGGGAAAACCTCCCTCCCTGGAAACTACACTCAGCATCTCAGCATCAGCCGCCATAGCTTTGAACTGTGTGAGCATCTGTGCTTCATCTTGATTCATTTTGTGCATCTGTTAGCAATATGCGTCTCAAGGTAATTGCTTCTTTGTTCACACCCTTTTGGCTATGAAAGTTTTTATAGGAATGCTCTACTTTCAGACAGCGGGGAAAACTGTACCTAAAAGTACAAATTTGAGTAACAGATTATGTGGCAACCTGGATAGCCTGGACAGACTAGAATTCATCCTTTCAAGTCATGAACTCAAGAAAGCATCTGTTTGGTGGGGTTTCTCTAACTGCACCATCCTCCCAATCCAGTGTCCACCTTGTGTCTGCTGCTCCTTCTCAAAGTCAGTTGGGACAGGATTCCCAGTCTGCTGATGAAGAGACCTTAGGATTCAGGTAAGTGGTAGTTTAATGCCTTGAATCTTCCCTCTCTTCATAGTCTCTCTTCTTTAGAACTTAGGTTTGGTCATCTGGCAGCCACTGCCAATGCTCATCAAGATTTGAAGTTCACCCTTCCTTCCAGGCTCTTCCCTGGATGTTAGTCATGGCCATGTGACTTGCTCTGACTTGCTCTGGCCAAGGAAATACGAATGAAACCATTTAATTACTGAAGTTGAACTTCCAGTCCTTTCACCCCAGTGTGGCAACTGTAGATAATACAGATTATTATGGGATTCTGGAGTAAGGACGATATACGTTGGAGCCCTCCTGCTGACATGCAGTGGACATGACGAACAAGTAACATGTTGTTTTAAACTGTTTAGATGCAAGGGTGGCTTGTTCCGGCCGTGTCATTTGCCTGATTTAACTGACACACCTCCCCCTAAATGGGATTTGTACTCCAGTTGATTTATTCATTTATTTGATCCCCAAGTCAGAACATTTTCTCATTCACAAGTATAATCCCAGGTCTGGACCTGCTTCCCTGCTTCCTTGTCAAAACTTTGCCACTTTCTAATCTTGCAGACTGCATCCATGCCTCTGAACTTTAGCCATGGCTAACCTCACAGACCAAGAAGGCAATGGCAACCCACTCCAGTTCTCTTGCTTGTAAAATCCCATGGGCGGAGGAGCCTGGTAGGCTGCAGTCCATGGGGTCGCGAAAAGTTGGAGACAACTGAGAGACTTCACTTTCACTTTTCACTTTCATGCATTAGAGAAGGAAACGGCAACCCACTCCAGTGTTCTTGCCTGGAGAATCCCAGGGACGGGGGAGCCAGGTGGGCTGCCATCAATAGGGTCGCACAGAGTCCTACACGACTGAAGCGACTTAGCCGCAGCAGCAGCAGCATCCTCACAGACAGATCTTACGAATAATGACAGCCCACCTAATCCTTCAGTAGCACTCATTCTAGACTGCACACAGCTGGCTCATTCCATTTGCTAGAACTCCCTTCTGTAGCGTTGAACAGCCTCAGATCCCGCTGGGCCCCATGGATGCATCATCTGATCCACAGCTGTGACTTCTCCACCAGTCTGAAGGTGGAACAGCTCCTGCATTACACATCCAGTGTCCTCTGGTGGTTCCAGGCCTGGGTCTTAGCTCCTTCTGCTGTGTTTACCATGTACTACCAGGTAGCATTCCTTCCAGAGTAAACACCGTGTCTCAGGAGCGGCCAGGTGGGAGGCATGAGACGGAAGGACTAACAGAACAGGTCTCGTAGGTGGTAGGAATTAGGGAGTTTGTTGAAGATAAAACAAGCCTCTCTCTTCTCTATGTTTTGCTGATCTTCTAGTTTTGAATTATCTCCATAAAAATAATCGTAGTATGATTTGATTCCTCTGTCCCAGTCATTAAATTTCTGACTGGGATGACAATTCAGGGGTACTCACAAGATTTTGCAAGATTAAAATGTGCTCTAGTGGGAGAAAGGTGAATATAAATTATTAAATGCTCAATGAAGAAATGTTATAAAATATGTAAGGATGAGAAAAAATATAATAAGAGATTACTAAGTAAAAAGAGCAGACATTCAAAATGGGATGTGATACCTAATCCTAACTTTGTTCAAGAAAGCATATTTATATTTTTATAGGGAAATAGAGAGTTCCCTGATGTCTTACTGGTTAGGATTCCAGGCTTTCACTGCTGTGGCTCAGGTTCAATGCCTGGTCAGGGAAGTTCCTAAAAGCTGCACAGTGTGATGTAAAGAAAAAGAAAATAGGTAGATGATATATAGAAAAATATTTGCCATGCTGGGCTTCAGAGTAATTTTATTATCCTCCTTTATACTTTTTTGTATTTCCCAAATTTTTCAGAGTAAGCACATGTTATTTTCTAATCAGAAAATAATATTATAAAATATGCAAAGAAGTATGGTTTCTACTTTGGACATGGTCTAAACTATTATACTGACACCCTAAGGATGATAATTCCTGTCCTTTCTTTGCAATCAAGGATCCTCAGTTTTCATAATGGCTTCTTTCTTTCTCTCTTCCTTTTCATCTTTGTTTTGCTCTCTTTATGACAAGAAAATTTAACAAAATTACTAAGTACTAACAATTACCATGCAGAACAAAATATGGAGGCTTCCAGAAATGTATATCTGAGGATGTGTACTATATAATTCTAGAAGCAATATTAATAATTTTGAAGTTTCATTTTATTTTCTGAAAAGAATACGTGCCTGTGAGTAAAGTGTTAGAACAATATATCCATCTGGATTATTATTTTTAAAATATTTATTTGATGAATAGATAAAAAATTATGAATGATTAATTTTGAAGAAATCTAAAGTTGTTGGAAACTGGTTTTAACTAAACCTAGAATAGGAAATTTTTAAGCAGATCCTGCTTGGAAAGGGAAGGAAAGAATTGTCAAGTGCCTGAAAATAAGTGAAAGTGTTAGTTCCTCAGTCGTATCTGACTCTTTGCGACCCTGTGGACTGTAGCCCGCCAGGCTCCTCTGTCCATAGGATTCTCTAGGCAAGAATACTGGAGTGGTTAGCCATTCCCTTCTCCAGGGGATCTTCCTGACCCAGAGATCAAACATGGGTCTCCTGCATTGCTGGCAGATTCTTTTACTGACTGAGTCACCAGTGAAGCCCAGTGCCTGCTTCCTCCAAATAGCAATGAGTCCCCAGCACAGGAATGGTCCTTCTCCAATTCACAGGACCAATCCAAGACTTACAATTGAGCCTGACTTTCTGGGGATCAGCACCAGCCCTACTGTCTGGGCATAAGTAATATATCACATTGTGCAAAACCCCCTTTGAGGCAGTGTACCAGATTTGGTCTAGGCCCCTAAATTCTGTTTTGCTAACCTCCCTTGAACCCAGTTCCCCAGAGAACTTAGCCTGTCCCAGGAACTAGAACCAGGTTCCAGTCTCCCTGGCTTGTGGCCAACTTTCCCAATCCTGATGCCAGTCCTTCCAGTCACAGTCTTCTTCCTCTTTCTGTATCCTGACTTGCTGCAAAATGGGAATCGGTTAAATATATGAGTGAATGAATAAAAATGATGAAAGGAATAAATGGGGTTATTTGAACTGTGAGCTCATATAGCTCCAATTCTTGGACACTGAGTAATACTAAACAGCCTCAGAAAGAACCTAGAGCAGGATCTGTAAGGCTTCAATGGGCAAAAAAAGTATGATCCTCCCCTTACACTGCCCACTTCTCCCCCTAATACAATGCCTGCCAACTCCAGTCCTAAGACATGCCATGAGTGGTCCCCACGGTTAGATCATCATTTGAATACGATGCATTGAGGAGACACAAATTGTTTTCCTGCCATTTGATTAATATTCTGCCTTCCTTATAGTCCTCAAGCCCCTGTGGATCAACCTGGTATTGAAATACTCCTCTTACTTCCATTAAGAGAAGAGAATGATTCTCGAATCCTCAGATAACCTTTCTTTTTCTGTTCCTGCCTTGAAGAAGTTTAGAATCTATAGTCCTGGAAGTGCAGTTAGTGGAATTGGCAGTCTTGCACCCATCCTTGTGGAAAAATATACACTGAAATAAATACCTTTGGCACAGTGTCATGGCTTAGGTGGCATTTCAGAGCCAACCACATGCATCTGAGCAATCTGCCTTCTCATTGACATTCCACCACATGCCTCAAAATTCTCCAGGCAGGCTCAACTAAAAAATCTTGTAAGGCATGTACGTCAGGTAAATTCTAACTATAATTTAGGTGCATTTGAGTGATTCCAGGCCTTTAGATATTAATCACTTGGCAGGACATAGAGTCCAAGAGAAGTGATGTGTGATGACTTTAAAAAGATTTAAGCACTGAATGGTTGAAAGAGTCCTGTGAAATTGCTTCGCCCTCAGTTAATCTAGCTCTTATTTTTAAAAAATCAATTGAAATGTACTTTATTTGGAGACTTTCCCTACAAATACAGTGGCAAATGTGTAGCATGTAGCCTATTAAATAGATAGCTTAAGTAGATATTAAATAGGACTTCCTCTCTTCCTAGGGAGCATTTTTCCCCTCACTAATTGGTAACATCCTTTCCTTGATCCCTGCAAAATGTCACCATTGAGGTCCAGTCCTCAGAAAGCTAAGTAAACTGATCCTTCCCTTGGACTCCTTGTGAATGAAAGTGAAGGCTCAGCCTATGGAACTTCTATTTACTTTTTACAAACTATATACCCCTAGGCACAAAGAGTTAAAAGGGGGCTTTGCATCTTCAGAATGAAGTTTTGGAAATACATACAGAACAAACTCAAGGTGTATCCAAACTAGAGATCTGGTAGATTTGTGTTAAAGTCTGGAATATTTTGGATGTACTACCAAGAAGACTTTTCTCTGAATTATGGGTTTTATTTGAAATCCCTAAAATAAAATGGCTTTTGAGTTTCTAAAACATAGTTATCTACATGACTTATTATTCAGTTAAAATACTGTTTGTTGTGATTAGATAGATGCATATGTCTATTAAAAAAACTCTAAAATTATTAAAGCCTCAGAGCATTTCATAATGATGAAGAAAGATTACAGTTAGATAATAAATTATAAGTATTTTGAGCCCAAACCAATCCCATAATTTTATTTTCCATTCTAATACTTTTTTATTATCATCATTGTTTTATAAATATAGTTGATTTACAATATTATGTTAGTTTCAGGTGTACATCAAAGCGATTTGGTTATATATATATACATTTTCAGATTATTTTCCATTATAGGTTATTACAAGATATAGAAAATAATTCCCTGTGCTGTACAAGAAATCCTTATTTGTTGTTTATCTATTTCATGTACAGTAGTTTATGTCTGTTAATCCCATACTTCTAATTTGTCCCTTCCCTGTTCCCTTTGCTAACCATAAGTTTGTTTTCTATGTTTGTGAGCCTATTTCTGTTTTATACATAGATTGATTTGTATTATTCTTTAGGTTACACATATAAGTGATATCATAGAATATTTGTCTTTGTCTGACTTATTTCACTTAGTATGATATTATGTAGGTACATTCATGTTGCTACAAATGGCATTATTTCATTCTTTTTAATGGCTGAGTAATGTTCCATTTCATATACACACACACACACCACCACATCCTCTTGAATCAATAGTCTGTTGATGGCTCTTGAGTTGTTTTCATGTCTTGGCTATTGTAAATAATGCTATGAACATTGGGGTATCTTTTCAAATTAGAGTGGGCCAATCCTATAATTTGAAAGTCAATAACTGTAGTTTAAAGAAGATGTGGAAATTAAACTTTTAATATATCACTCATGGAACTTTCTGGAGAACAATTTGGCACTCTATGTCAAAAGCCTTAAGTAGAGTATGTCCTTTGGATCAATAATTATACCCTGTTTCATTTATTCTAGGGACATGCAGATACAAAGATTTATATGTAAGGATTGTTCATTGCATCATCATTCATAATGATAAAAATGGAAACAACATAGATGTCTAACAGTTCAGTATTATTTGAATAGATTATTATAAATTCACACAATGGAATGCCCAGTAGCCATTAGCATAATTTTTGAAGTATACTTAGCAAATGAAAAAAATTTAAGGGAAGAACAAAGAAATAAACACATAAATAAATATTTATTATAAAAGTAGCAGAACATTGGAAACAAATACTCACCAATAATGGACTGGTTAAGAAATTGTGGGGAATCTGCACTGGAAAATTATGCAGGGTCAAAAAGAAAGGTGAAGGCCATGGACCCATCTCTGAGATGTATTGTAAGGAGAGCAAATTATAGAATAGGTTGTGTAGTATGCAACCATTTTTGTAACTAGAAGATATAGCTATCAATATTTCTGGAAGTCTGCCACAGAACTAGTAACACCGGCTGCCTCTGAGGAGGTGAGAGGTGGGTAGGTAGTGGGAGGGGAGATTCACTTCTTGTGTAAAATTTCATCCTATTTGAGCATTTTCCATATGCCTGTACAAATTTAAAAATAAATACATATTATGTCCACTGTGATCTTAACTTGTAAATAACTTCATGTCTATCCATCTGAATAGAAAAGATTCAAGATCAAACAAAAAATGTAAACAAGGGTTATCTTTGGGTGGTAGGGTTATGGATAATATTAATTTTCTTCCATGTATTTTCCTATATTTTCTGAGCCTCCTCCCTTCCCAGGACAATCAATGTTGATAAAGATTTTAAGAATATAATGAGAGGAAAAGGGAAAATTTTAAATGTCTCAAGGTTGTTCAGTGGTTAGGACTCTGCCCTTCCACTGCAGGGGGCATGGGTTCGATCCCTGGTCAGAGATCTAAGACCCTGCGTGTCTCACAGTGCAGCCAAAACTAATTTAATAATTAATTTAAAAAAATGTGTAAAGTCCTAATGAGACAGTTGGTGGGAGAGGGGCTTGCTTGGTTCGGTGATGTGAGCGTTGAGCCTAGCACTGCTGCCGTGTTAGTCAGGACTGGCCTTACTTCCCAGCTGCAGTAGGTAATTATGGCTAACTATTCATCTACTCGGAGAAGGCAGCGGCAACCCACTCTTGCCTGGAAAATCCCATGGACGGAGGAGCCTGGAAGGCTGCAGTCCGTGGGGTCGCTAAAAGTCGGGAAGTACTGAGCGATTTCACTTTCACGCTTTGGAGAAGGAACTGGCAACCCACTCCAGTATTCTTGCCTGGAGAATCCCAGGGACAGAGGTGCCTAGTGGGCTGCCGTCTATGGGGTCGCACAGAGTCGGACACGACTGAAGCGACTTAGCAGCAGCAGCAGCAGCATTCATCTACTGGCTGAGGTCTACACATATATACTTAGTTTTATTACTATAAACTCACTTCTCAATCTTGCTGGCACATTGGGATACTTTGGGGCATTAAAAAAAAAATACCAAAAATATACTAAGCTTTACCCCAAATCAATTAAATCTGAATATGTGAGGTGAGAATTCAGCATCTAGTATTATTAAAGTCTCCTCAGGTGATTCTAATGTGCAGCCAAGGATCAGAACCACACTTTAACCCAGAGCTTTGATCTAATTGAAAATGCGAATACTCCTGCAAGAGTGCTGTGATTTATCAGTAGGTATAGGCTTCCTGAGAATAAAGGTAAAAGACTAAGTGAACTATAGATTGTTTCCCAAACATGGCAAATTCTGAGACCAGGGAAGCTGGAGGCCGAATGCAACTTCTTCCAAGACTCCTTCAGTTTGGGGGCATAGGGAATAGAAAGCTGAGAATGAGAAACCCAAGTTCTAGTTCTGTTTTTGCCACTTCCTGGTTGGAGAACCTGGATCACTTTATAGAACTTCTAGGTATGACCTTGTTGTAAAATGTGCCAGCTGGATTAGTGCAGAGGTTTGGAAAACAGCCTGAGGGACGAGGAAAGAAGAGGTGTGGGGATTCCATGTTACACACCCTACCACCCACCAGTGGATTGACTTATTTATAGATTTATAGATTGGCTCTCCAGTATGCTTCATTTTAAAGAGATAATTCCAGGATTAAAAAAAAAAAAAATTCCCTAGAATTTGCTGTATGACTTGGGGAACTCAAACCAGGGCTCCGTAACAACCTGGAAGGGTAGGATGGGGAGGGATGTTCAAGGGGGAGGGGCACGGGTGAACCTATTGCTGGTCCATGTTAATGTCTGGTAGAAAACAATGTAATACTATAAAGCAGTTATTCTTCAGTTTAAAATAAATACATTAAAAAAAAATTTTCCCTAGATCACATGGCTTCTTAGCTCTCCTCATTCTACAATCTTTACTTTTTAATGTAAGCCCAATAGTGAACCTAAAATATGTGATTTTTTCCTGTATTTTCTCATCATTTGGGGGGGTTTGATTTTCCTGATATCATGTGTTTTAAGGTATTCTGTGGAAGCTTCTACTTCCATTGGCTGATCAATGACTTTTCAACCCAGTTTTCTTGTTCCAATGTCACATGCAGAAATCTGGATACTTTTAAGTTGTAAAAAGTAGATAACTTTCCACAGCTCATTCCTTCCCAGAAGTGACAAATCTCCCACTTGTATACCAACTCATATATAACTTCCATACCAGGGCCAGGATAGGGTAAGGCAGGTGAGCTTTTTGTCTTAGCTGCAAAATTTAAGAGAGTACAAAAAAACTCGGTAATTCATACAAAAATCCATGAAGAACAAATTATAAAAATTTTAAATAAAGGGACAATCACCAGTAGTTCTCTGACAAGCCATACTGGAGCCCATGGCAAAAAAATAAAAGTACTTCACTCATCCAATCTATCCTAGGTCCCATTCCGTACTGTTAAAAGTACTCACCACAAATAAGTTCTTAAGAATTTGTATAAGATCAAACTATAAGCTTTTGTCCAGCAAAGGAAACCATAAACAAAACAAAGTGACATACTATGGACTGGGAGAAAATATTTGCAAATAATGAGACTGACAAGGGATTAATTTTGAAAATATACAAACAGCTCCTACAGTTCAGTAACAAAAAAAACAAGCCATCCAATCAAAAACTGGGCAGAAGACCTAAATAGACATTTCTCCAAAGGGGACATACAGATGTCCAACAGGCACATGAAAAGCTGCTCATCATCGCTAATTATTAGAGAAATGCAAGTCAAAAAATGCAATGAAGTACCACTTTACACCAGTCAGAATGGCCATCATTTTAAAAAATCTATAATAAATGCTGGAGAGGGTGTGGGGAAAAGGGAGCCCCCAACACTGCTGGTGAGAATATAAATGGGTATAGCCACTATGGAAAACAGTATGGAAGTTCCTCAGAAAACTAAAAATATAGTTACCACATGGTCCACAATCCAACTCCTGGGCATATATTCAGAGAAAACTCTAATTCAAAAAGATACGTGCGCCCAAGTGTTCACAGCAGCGCTGTTTACAATAGGGGAGATGGAGGCAGCTTAGATGTCCAATGACAGATGAATGGCTGAAGAAGATGCGGTGTGTGTGTGTGTGTGTATATATATAAATATATATATATACAATGAAATATTACTCAGCCTTAAAATATGAAATCTTTGTAGCAATATGGGTGGCCCTAAAGATTACTTATTAAGTGAAGTAAGTCACTTAATAAAGACAAATATCATATGATATCACTTATATGTGAAATCTTAAAAAAATGATACAAATGAACTTATTTACAAAACAGAAATAGACTCACAGACATAGGAAAAAACCTTATGGTTATGAAATGGGAAAACAGGAGATGGGGAAGGATAAATTAGGAGTTTGGGATTAACACAAACCCACTACTATATATGAAATAGAAAAACAAAGACCTACTGTATAATATAGAGAATGGTATTTAATGTCTTATAATAATCTATAATGGAAAACCTATAATCTGAAAAAATATATATATACAGACACACATACACACACACATATATCATGCATGTGTGCTAAGCTGCTTCAGTAGTGTACTACTCTTTGTGACTAAAAAACAGCAACAACTATATATATATGAATTACTTTGCTGCACACCTAAAACTATGACAACATTGTAAATCTACTACACAGTAATTTTAAAAAATGTGTGTGCATGTTAGTCGCTCAGTTGTGTCCGACTCTTAGCGACCCCATGGACCGCAGCCTGCCAGGCTCCTCTCCATGGAATTCTCCAGGCAAGAATACTGGAGTGGCTTGCCATGCCCTCCTCTAGGGGATCTTCCTGACGCAGGGATCAAACCCCGGTATCCCACATTACCTCCAGATTCTTTATCATCTTAGCCACCAGGGAAGCACTAATTAAAATTTAAAAAAATGACCACACAAAAAAATGGAATTTGTATAAGAATGGAGAGATGGAAATACATTGACAAATTTGGAAGAGGTCTCTCAGAAATTTTGTGGCTCAAATAGATTTTGGTAGGCCTAACAGGAAAAGAAAGAAAAAATGAATGAGAGATATCTTTATGTTTAATTTTGTGGTCAGGAAGAGATATTTTATATTCCTATTTAAGACTGAAAATCCATTAGGTTTCTTGTGCTACTGTGCTCAGTCATGTCCGACTCTCTGCCACCCCATGGACTATAGCCCACCAGGCTCCTCTGTCCATGGTATTCTCCAGGCAAGAACACTGGAGTGGGTTGTCATTTCCTTCTCCAGGGGATCTTCCTGACCCAGGGACTGAACCTGAGTCTCTTGCACTTCCTACATTGGCACGCAGGCAGATTCTTTACCACTGTGCCACCTGGGAAATCATTAGATTTCCTACATCTTGGTAAAATTCAGAATGGCAGATTGAAAAATTTTGGAAGGATAGTAACTAATTAGTAAATAAAGGTGATTATTAAGGCCATTTCAATCACTGAGAGGGCAGCATAACATAATTCAATTACTTATGTATTTTTCATCACCTATGTGCTATGTTTCATTAATCTATCATTCAGTTCAGTTCAGTTCAGTCACTTCAACTCTTTGCGACCCCATGAATCGCAGCACACCAGGCCTCCCTGTCCATCACCAACTCCCGGAGTTTACTCAAACTCATGTCCATCGAGTCAATGATGCCATCCAGCCATCTCATCCTCTGTTGTCCCCTTTTCCTCCTGCCCCCAATCCCTTCTAGCATCAGGCTCTTTTCCAATGAGTCAACTCTTCGCATGAGGTGGCCAAAATATTGGAGTTTCAGCTTCAGCATCAGTCCTTCCAATGAACACTCAGGACTGATCTCCTTTAGGATGGACTGGTTGGATCTCCTTGCAGTCCAAGGGACTCTCAAGAGTCTTCTCCAACACCACAGTTCAAAAGCATCAATTCTTTGGCACTCAGCTTTCTTCACAGTCCAACACTCGCATCCATACATGACCACTGGAAAAACCATAGCCTTGACTAGACAGACCTTGTTGACAAAGTAATGTCTCTGCTTTTCAATATGCTATCTAGGTTGGTCCTAACTTTCCTTCCAAGGAGTAAGTGTCTTTTAATTTCATGGATGCAATCACCATCTGTAGTGATTTTGGAGCCCAGAAAAATAAAGTCTGACACTGTTTCCCTATCTATTTCCCATGAAGTGATGGGACCGGATACCGTGATCTTCGTTTTCTGAATGTTGAGCTTTAAGCCAACTTTTTCACTCTCCTCTTTCACTTTCATCAAGAGGCTTTTGAGTTCCTCTTCACTTTCTGCCGTAAGGGTGGTGTCATCTGCATATCTGAGGTTATTGATATTTCTCCCGGCAATCTTGATTCCAGCTTGTGCTTCCTCCAGCCCAGCATTTCTCATGATGTACTCTGCTTATAAGTTAAATAAGCAGGGTGACAATATACAGCCTTGACGTACTCCTTTTCCTGTTTGGAACCAGTCTGTTGTTCCATGTCCAGTTCTAACTGTTGCTTCCTGACCTGCATATAGGCTTGACCTGCAAGAGGCAGATCAGGTGGTCTGGTATTCCCATCTCTTGAAGAATTTTCCACAGTTTATTGTGATCCACACAGTCAAAGGCTTTGGCATAGTCAATAAAGCAGAAATAGATGCTTTTCTGGAACTCTCTTGCTTTTTCAATGATCCAGCAGATGTTGGCAATTTGATCTCTGGTTCCTCTGCCTTTTCTAAAACCAGCTACATTGAGTAATTAACAAATTGACTATATATTGTGTCATGATCTTAAATGTATATCATTCTTATTACTAAAAATGAATTGGGGATAGGAAATCAATTTTCCTGTACAGTTGATTTAGATGGAATTAATACATTTCCACTGGGTTTGGAACAATATGTTTCATCCGCAGTTTTTTTGATACCCTAGTGTGGCTAATTTTCTTTGATGAAGCCATTTGAGGCAAGATCTTAAAGCACAGGCTCAAGGAAAATTTTATATTGAGGGAGCCAAGCTTTGTGCTCAAAATTCTCCAAGCCAGGCTTCAGCAATATGTGAACCGTGAATGTCCTGATGTTCAAGCTGGTTTTAGAACAGGCAGAGGAACCAGAGATCAAATTGCCAACATCCGCTGGATCGTGGAAAAAGCAAGAGAGTTCCAGAAAAGCATCTATTTCTGCTTTATTGACTATGCCAAAGCCTTTGACTGTGTGGATCACAATAAACTGTGGGAAATTCTGAAAGAGATGGGAATACCAGACCACCTGATCTGCCTCTTGAGAAATTTGTATGCAGGTCAGGAAGCAACAGTTAGAACTGAACATGGAACAACAGACTTGTTCCAAACAGGAAAAGGAGTACGTCAAGGCTGTATATTGTCACCCTGTTTATTTAACTTATATGCAGAGAACATCATGAGAAACGCTGGACTGGAAGAAACACAAGCTGGAATCAAGATTGCTGGGAGAAATATCAATAACCTCAGATATGCAGATGACACCACCCTTATGGCAGAAAGTGAAGAGGAACTCAAAAGCCTCTTGATGAAAGTGAAAGAGGAGAGTGAAAAAGTCGGCTTAAAGCTCAACATTCAGAAAACGAAGATCATGGCATCCGGTCCCACCACTTCATGGGAAATAGATGGGGAGACAGTGGAAACAGTGTCAGATTTTATTTTTCTGGGCTCCAAAATCACTACAGATGGTGACTGCAGCCATGAAATTAAAAGACACTTACTCCTTGGAAGGAAAGTTATGACCAACCTAGATAGCATATTGAAAAGCAGAGACATTACTTTGCCAACAAAGGTTCGTCTAGTCAAGGCTATGATTTTTCCTGTGGTCATGTATGGATGTGGGAGTTGGACTGTGAAGAAGGCTGAGCGCCGAAGAATTGATGCTTTTGAACTGTGGTGTTGGAGAAGACTCTTGAGAGTCCCTTGGACTGCAAGGAGATCCAACCAGTCCATTCTGAAGGAGATCAGCCCTGGGATTTCTTTGGAAGGAATGATGCTAAAGCTGAAACTCCAGTCCTTTGGCCACCTCATGCGAAGAGTTGACTCATTGGAAAAGAGTCTGATGCTGGGAGGGATTGGGGGCAGGAGGAGAGGGGGATGACAGAGATGGCTGGATGGCATCACTGACTCGATGGACATGAGTCTGAGTGAACGCCGGGAGTTGGTGATGGACAGGGAGGCCTGGCGTGCTGCGATTCATGGGGTCACAAAGAGTCGGACACAACTGAGCGACTGATCTGATCTGATCTGGTGAAGGAAAAAAAAGAAAGGCAGACCACCATATGGCCAATATATGGCCTCTTTGATTGAAGGGTCTCTTATTATCTTTTTAAATTTATTTTTAACTGGAACATAATTGCTTTACAATATTGCATTGGCTTCTCCCGTACAACAGCGTGAATCAGCCATAAGTATACATATGTCCCTTCCCTCTTGAGCCCATCCCACCCCTCTAGGTTGTCACAGAGTACCAGGTTGAGCTCCCTGTGTTACACAGCAGCTTCCCATTAGCTATCTTTTTTACATCTGGTAATGTATGTTTCAGTGCTACTCTCTCAATTCGTCCCACCCTCTCCTTCTCCCACTATGTCCGAAGCCTGTTCTATGTCTGCGTCCTATTCCTGCCCTGCACATAGGTTCATCAGTACCATTTTTCTAGATTCCATAAATATGTGTTAATACATGACATTTGTTTTTCTGACTTACTTCACTTTGTATAACAAGCTCTAAGTTGATCTGCCTGTAAGGTCTCTTTTCAATTCATTCAACAAATGCTTATTAAGCATCTACTAATTCCAGGCCCTGTTCTAGGCACTGGGTTCAGGAGTGAACAAAATAGACAAAGATCTTGATTCTTATTGAGGTATATATAAGAAATCATCAAAGGGAGGTGAGTATAAATGGGATAAATTATTATTCGATTTAAAGAGAGGGAAATAACAAATAGGAAATAAATCAATTGCCTCTGTCAACTACCTGATTAATTTCAAAATCCAATCCTCACCTACCTAATTGCCTTCCAGGGTCCGCCTGGAATGCCCACACATACAGCATGTTACTATAATGTGGAATCTAAACTGGTTTAGGTTTTACAGCAATGGTGAGTAAAGCAGGTGGTAGAAAATGTTGCCATCTGGGAATACAAGGCTAGGATTGCCACATGTTGACCAAGAACTGAAATACCCATTTCTGTGTGAATCACTAAATGTTTAAGTTATGACAGTTAATTCAATTTTTGCAAAAGTACCACTGAGTCTAAAGCAACCTTTCTATAGCTCAGAGACCATGGAGTTTGTAGCCTTGGTCTTAGGTTGGAGTCCAGCAAAACCAGAGAGTCTTGTGGGACAGATGGCTCCAACTTGTAGTAATTACAGGGCAGGAAGTTCCTATATTAGCTAAGTCATTATTGATCCTTTGCGTGTCAAAAGGATTTTAATCCATGATTTGGATAATCTTATGTCTCACTACTTGATTTTAGTATACATTCATTCATTTGCTCATTGATTCATTCATTAAACCTTAGTAAATGACATTTCTGGCTGAAACATTGGTCTACTCAGCTTAAAAATGGCTCCTGTGTGGTCAACCTTGTAGGTAGGGCCTTCCAGTGCAGTGGGCCTTTGACGGCCTTCACCCTGTGAGATACAATGCTGCCTGTGATAATACTCACCTTGCATGAGTGCATGCTAAGTCGTTTCAGTCATATTCGACTCTTTGCGACCCTACGGACCTTAGTCCGCCATAGTCCTCTGTCCATGGGATTCTCTAGGCAAGAATACTGGAGTGGATTGCGATGCCCTCCTGCAGGGGACCTTCCCGACCCAGGGACCAAACCCATATCTCTTACATCTCCTGCATTGATAGGTGGGTTCTTTGCCATTAGTGCCACCTGGCAAGCCCAATGCAACCCTTGAGTAAGCACAAAATATACAGATACATTTGATTAGAACCAGAGGATCATTTGGGGGCTTCTCTAGTAGCTCAGTTGGTAAAGAATCTGATTGCAGTGCGGGAGACTCTGGTTCGATTCCTGGATTGGGAAGATCTGCTGGAGAAAGGATAGGCTTTCCTTTTTTTTTAACTCCAGTATTCTTGGGTTTCCCTTGTGGCTCAGCTGGTAAAGAATCTGCCTGCAATGCAGGAGACCTGGGTTGGATCCCAATATTGGGAAGATCCCCTGGAGAAGGGAAAGGCTACCCACTCCAGTATTCTGGCCTGGAGAATTCTGGGTTGCAAAGAATTGGAGCAATTTTCACTTTCACTTTCAGAGGATCATTTGGGTTTCTGTGTTGGTTCAGATGATAAAGAATCTGCCTGCAATGTAGGAGACCCGGGTTCGATCCCTGGTTCGGGAAGATCCCCTGGAGAAGTGAAAGGCTGCTGCTGCTGCTGCTAAGTCGCTTCAGTCGTATCCGACTCTGTGCGACCCCATAGACGGCAGCCCACCAGGCTCCCGGGTCCCTGGGATTCTCCAGACAAGAACACTGGAGTGGGTTGCCATTTCCTTCTCCAATGCATGAAAGTGAAAAGTGAAAGTGAAGTCGCTCAGTCGTGTCCGACTCTTAGCGACCCCATGGACTGCAGCCCACCAGGCTCCTCCGTCCATGGGATTTTCCAGGCAAGAGTACTGGAGTGGGTTGCCATTGCCTTCTCCAGCAGTGAAAGGCTACCACTCCAGTATTCTTGCCTGGAGAATTCCACAGACGGAGGAGCCTGGCAGGCTACAGTCCATAGGGTCACCTGGCTGAGCAACTAAACACAGAGGATCACTTGGATGCATTTCTAAGGGTGGTGATGGAAGGATGTCACTGAACTACTCTACTCTATCTAGAATATATGCCTGGTGACTTTGCAGTGTGGGTATCTTATCTTTCAGAAGAAAGCATTCTTTTTCATGCATTTGTTCAGTCGCTAAGTCGTGTCCAACTCTTTTCGACCCCATGGGTGCAGCATTCCAGGCTTCCCTGCCCTTCACTATCTCCTGGAGGTTTCTCTAACTCATATCCATTGAGACAGTGATGACATCCAACCATTTCACCCTCTGTTGCCCGCTTCTCCTCCTGTTGACCCTGTAACCTTTCTTTACCAGAAACACCGTAATCTTTCTGCTGTTTATGAGATTGTCCTCTAGGTGGCGCTATTTATAGCTCTCTGAGTCTCCCAGGGCCTGCTTGCCTGCCTTCCCCCAAAGCAAGGCCACTTTTATTCCTTAATCAGCCAGCTTTGCCAGCAAGCACAGAACAGAGGAGCTCTTTCCCAGCTCTTTTAGGAGCTGCAGTGCTTTAGGCGGACTTCTAATTGATCCTTCAGGTAGCCATCGTGTGCCTACCCGTATTTCTTCAGGTTGCTTTGCATGGTGGCTTGGATAACTGCTCCTTCTGCCCAATTCCCTCTAGTAAGTCTTTCTCATTAGGAGCCAGGGCTTCTCACTTCACATTGTTGTTTTATGCATGCAGACTGCCTGCCCAAATAGATTATGAAGACTTTAAGGGCTTTGTATGCCTCAGGCATCTGGCATAGGGCACTGCTTGTGACAGGCAGAGTCTGTGAGTTGTTGATGTAGGTTCTGGTATTGTGTTTATTCATCTCTTACTGAGTATCCATTGCAGGCTAGGCACTCTTTTGGATGCCCTGAAAACAGTTATGAAAGATAAGGTCTCTACTTGCAAGCAGCTCTCAATCTTGTGAAAGAGAATGAGAAAGAGAAATAGACAGTGGTGCAGTGTGTGGTGTGAAGCAGCCATGCTAGATGATTCTGGAAACAGGAGAAGTGCTATTCCTTCCCTGGGAGCGTCTTTTGTGAGTGTGGTTGTGGCTTTTTCATTCTTTGACCCTAGCATCACTGCTGGAGACCGAACTGTCCCTTTGGTAGTTTCTCTTTGCCAGTGCCCAGAGAGCAGGGTTGCATGATGGTGGAGGTAGAATGCCACAGAGGAGATGAGTTTTCCATTTTCCTCTGGTGTTCCCTGCTCCTAGGGTTTTGTGGTTTGCTTTTCAGCCATCAGTAATTGCCTTTGAATTCTCCAAATGGTTTATCTTCTCACTGTCTATCTGGGGGTGATTTGAAATAGCAGATTTACTTTTAAGTGGTGTAGAAACATATTTATTGAAAACCTATTCATTTCAAATGACCCCTTTCTTGTGAAGTCTTCTTCAGTTCCCCTGAACAGAAGGATCCCTTCCTTTTTATACTTTTATAGTGTTACCTGTCGGAGAAGGCAATGGCACCCCATTCCAGTACTCTTGGCTGGAAAATCCCATAGACAGAGGAGCCTGGTAGGCTCCAGTCCATGGGGTCGCTAAGAGTCAGACACGACTGAGTGACTTCACTTTCACTTTCCACTTTCATGCAATGGAGAAGGAAATGGCATCCCACTCCAGTGTTCTTGCCTGGAGAATCCCAGGGACCGGGGAGCCTGGTGGGCTGCCGTCTATGGGGTCGCACAGAGGCGGACGCGACTGAAGCGACTGAGCAGAGCAGTGTTACTTGTATCCCAACTTTAATACAAATTGATTTCATTTTCTTTTATTGTGTTTAGAGCTACATAATGCCCTGAAACTTCAAGCCTGTTGAAGACAAGGACTATACTCATCCTATTATCTGTCTTCTTGCACTTTCATCTTAGTTATTTACATATGGTAGGCAATGAACAAATACATTTGTTGACTTAATGAACTAAGACTTTGTAACACGATTCACATTTAGTTGAATATTTTAGCATATTTGCTTGTAGAATATGGTCACAACTTCAGTAGTTTCTACATGGATTTTGTTTGCGTGATTTAGGTTATGTGACTATTTGCTTGGCAAATGCTTTCCAGATACATATGCAAAGGTTTCTGAATAGATCTGGGCTCAGACTTGAAAATTTCCTGTTTCCTTATTGACACTCATATACGACTTTATCACTGGAGAGTGTTGGTTTTCCTTACTTCCCAATTTATTCCCAGTGCTTGAAGGAACATCCTCCTCTTTATTTGTCTAATCCATTCATATATCTACTAAATGCCAAGGACGGCCCCGATGCTAGGCATGCAGGGGTGATAAAATAGACTTTTCTTGTTCCACGATGTGTTGAAACAATTTAATTCTGTTCATCAAAAAATCGGTCAATTCAGTCAAAATGGAGTACCTGATAGTGTAAGAGCCCAGGTTGGGAGACATTTTCAAAAATCTTAGATCTTTGGTTAAGAAACCAGACACTTAACTTGAGGATTCTTGACTTTTACTTGATTTTCTAATGTTTTCTATCTCTGCAACTCATGTATAGACATATTTAGAGGATGCAAACTTGTAATTTCTTTTCCCTTGATGCCATTTAAAATTTTGGCATGTTGAATTTCAATGTTTAATTAGTCAGTTAATTTTAAATTTTAATTTCACAGCATTCACATAAGGGGGTGAAGCTGGTGAAGTTTGCCCTTTCTGTTTTCCTAGCCAAGGTGAAATTTTATTACAGTCGACTTCTCCAGGTTCTGCATCCTTAAATTCAACTAAGGGCAACTGCACTTCCTAGGCCAAATATCCTTTAAACGGGAAGTCTAAAACATAGATCTTGTGTCTAGAGGACTTGTTTGATCTAAGTCATGGTATGTGTGTGTCTAGGGGTGGAGGTAATGGTAAATGAAAGAAGGCAGTCACACACCTGTCATCTGACAATATGACAATATCCTATATGCACTCTTGACCTGCAGCAATAGTAGAATCATGCCATCATTTTACATTCTGGATCAACAGGTTGCACGAGAGACTTCTCAGAAACAACATAAAATGTGAAAAACGGATTCCTTTCTTAAGATACAATTTCCTCTGAGGCTCCATTAAGGCAGAAAGCAGTATGAATTACACCTCTTGTAGCTATTAGATCAAATAAAATTTGAACGAGCAAGGATTTTTTTTGGCTGTCACATGTTACAACAAAATATAAGCAAACCACATTTTAAAGTAAACTACCTCAATCGAAAGTGGAAAAACAAAATACCAGAATGGAATTTTGCTGTGGCGATCCTGGTTTTCCCATTTTTCTTTCATTTTTTCCTTTATGCTTATTTCACATTATTTTGCATTTTCTCATAAGTCATAATTTCATCTCGGTCTAGAATGGTGAAGTCGATTTACTTGGCTGTTGCCTTTTTCAAAAACGAGAGGAGAGCTTGTAAGAAGAAAACAAAAACAACTCCAATGGCATGAAAAGTTGGAAGCTAGCAAGGAGGCTCTTGGAAACTGGGCCGCTTTATTTTTCTGCTCAGGATTTAGATTTCTGTCTTCAGGAACTTTGTGGATAGTTTCACCTATTAAGTCTCCCTTGCCCCTCTGCGAGACAGTGACAATCCCGTGTCCTCCCCAGTCGCACTGCACGGTTGAGTGTATATTATTTTCTACGACTCAACTTGGATCAGAGGTGACGGGACATACTTTCTATCCGAATGGCGTTTTAGAAATAGGAACGGGAAAGAACACTTAACTAGGCGAAGAGCCGCCCCACGGGATCTGCTCAGCGCTGCAGAGCGGCAGGCGGGA
>NW_011494870.1:717223-769330 GCF_000754665.1 Bison bison bison | reverse complement strand
TGCCCCTGCCCTCCCCGGGCGCGGCCCCGGCCACTACCCGCACCCTGAAGGGCGCGCGCGCGCGTGCAGACACAGGCACGCGCAGAGGGGTCGCGGCTGCTCTGTCCGGGGCCTCGGCTTCTCCTTTTCGGTAGCCCTGAGGGCTGTGCACTCGGGGTGCGCGTTTGTCTGCTGTGCATCTGCTGAATGGCAAATCGCTTCGGGGAGAAGCGCGGGTGGGAAGGTGGGCAGGAGGGTTGAACTTCCAGTGTCGTGGCCGCGGCGCCCGGTGGGGTGGTGGAGCGGAGAACTGTGTGTGCGTGTGGCCTTAGGTGTCAAGCGGAGCCAGGGCGTGCGGTGGGGTGGCCTGTGTGCATCTTTTATCAGTGCTTTTAGGGGTCGGGAGCGAATGGTGGAACGGTGGACAGACTCGCGACTGGACTCTCCAAGGAGTGATGATGAGGGAGCCGAGTGGTTGGCTCTCTGAGGAAAGGGGGCTAACGTATTCCGGGAGCGGGGAGGTGAGCATGTATATGTGTCACACGAGTGCTGTTCTCTAGCCACCAGACACCGAAAGGAGGGGCCCAGAAGAGTTTCTTAATGGTGACAGGCGTGTTTCTTGTCTCCACCATCCCTTCCAGATAAAGATGAGGGATACGGGAGGGTTGTGCTGTGTGGTTGTTGACAGCGATGGGTATCTTTTGTTTAATGTGGCAACCCAGATGTAGGCCTGAATTCACAATAGTTGCCAGTACAGCCTCTCAATTACTCTCATGGGAACAAATAGAAACCTTTTGTTTAAAACGGACAGCATTTAATATCTTTGGAATCTGGGCTAGAAGGAAAACGGGAAGTGAACACCAAAAAATGTCCCTTTAATCTCTAAAAAATAACCCACTATTCTGCCTTCACATTAAGTTAGCAAGAAAATGCCATTTCTCCACTAGGAATTTTATTGATTATTATCTCTGGGAGAATGTTCAGAATCAACATTCAGGCCAGCGCGACATAACTCTGAGCTATTGTGTTAGGAAGAACAGCTTTGCAGTAACAGGCCTGAAAAATGTCTGCACTCGTGTTCTGGATATTTGCGTGTATAATAAATAGGTTTCTCAGACATTTCTGGAGGAGAATATTATCAATTCTGATTTGAGAAGCATGCATTTTCCTTCTTATCTTGAGCATTCTGTCTCCTGGTTCAAGGAACCAATTGCCTTTGGGAGGGAACTGCTTATGTACTGGATCGTTTACAAGAAGGAACAAAACATAATGATCACGAATAGTTACAAATGGTTAATTCACATGCCATGCTTCATGTCTTCGTTTTGAAACCAGATTAGATAAATGTGCACGTTTATAAAGAACAGAAGGCAAACCCTGGATAAAAGGGGCGGGCTTTAGGGAATGAAGCCAGGGAAGGGGAAAACTGCAATTGCAAAAGGAAGATCTTTTTATTTTCTATGTTTATTCTCATTTTGAGCTACTTCTCATGGCTGAAAAGGTGTAGTTGAATGTTTTCTGAATTTTCAAGATTGAGAAGAAACTAGAGTGGGTAGGAGACAAGAATGGAGTTTAAGTGCATGATTAAGGGGAAAAGCATGTGTTTTAGAAAGACTTGAGGATGGTTTTTCTTTTTCTTTTGCCCTGTGTAGAGTCTTTATTTGTTTGTTTGGCTGTGAATAGGGCGTTTGAGGTCTCTCAGGCCAACCCCATTGCCTGAAATGTGGCAGCCCTGGGTTCCTAGCAGCTGAATTAGAGCTCAGGGAATTTGTCTGTTTCGGGCCTAGGTTTGAATGTCTAGAAGGAGGACTTGGGGAAATACCCATAGATGGATGCTTAGTTACATACTGCGGACTTAAGTAACATATTATGCTTTAAAAAGTGAACTTGGAGATAATTTTATAAGGACAGAAACTAAAGTAAAACAATTTTACCACTGAAGTGGTAGTGTGGAGAACTTTTATTATCCCCTTCTTATTAGATTTTTGACTAAGGTTTAATACAGCCTCACCCCAGCCCCCTGATATGGCCTATTAGAAGTGGTAGAAAAAGGACATCGGTTTAGCACATACATTTATTAGCACTTTAAAAGTGTACAACTTTTTGTTAGAAACCCAATCCCTAGACATCACGTAAGGTGTACTACAGCTCCATGTTCTGGGTATGTTGCTTTTGTAACGTAACTACTGCAGTACCTATACTATGTAGTCATGCTGTATACTCACTATAGATTTGTGTGTATGCTTCTGATTTTTGAATCCAGAAGAGGAGTGATGGTTGATTTGGATCAGGGAAGGTATCAGAAGGAGTTCCTTTTGAGGGATGCCTGATGTGCTGCTTTGATGAGTGCACTGAATCTTCATTCATGTAAATGAGGCCCTTCAAAAGATTCACCAATATTTTTAACTACTTTATTTAAATTAAGGGATCACCATTGTATTTAAATGAAATTCAATGTAAAATTATTTTCAAAGTAAATTTTAGTTCAAAGCATGACGCCATTTTAAGGAAAATGGGTGTATTTGGCAGGAGACCCTTGTTCACATAATTAGCTAATTTTATATTGTGAAGAAATTAACAAGAGAAAATAGTGGTTACCTGCCTAGATGAAAGCTTGGCAGTGAAATTTGGTCTGCCTTGATACATATCCAGCAATTATGCCAATATGTTTCATATTCTATGATACTTACTTATTTTGATGCTTATTTTTTAAAAAGTGAACTCAGAAACCTACTGTCATAAAATGTATTAAATTTTGAATTGTTTATTCATTTTCTGAATTCATTTAGTATTTTAGAATTCATGTTAGTATTTATTTTCTTAGACAACTCAAAGAAAACTGTAGTCTACATAGATATACAAGAGAATATTTTAATCTGAAGTTTTTATATACTTCTTAGATGTAATATACATTACTTCCTTTAATTAATTAATATTTATAAATATTAACTAAATATTTCTTTGGTGGTACATAGGTCACTATTTAATATAATCTGTGTTTAAGTCTTTATAAAACAAGTGCCATTGAATACCTGCTTCCGGTCAACTATATTCTTCTGGAAATTTCGGCTTCTTAAAGATACATTTTTTTCTCCCCTTTAACATGTTCTTCTTTTACATGTTTTAAACTCTTTACTCTTCAGATCTTAATCATCAAATAGAAAGATTTAGCAAGAAAGATTTTGCTGTTTTTTTTTATTGATTGGATTCCACTTACTGAAGAGGCAAAGTTTAGGCCAGTTTTAGATGAAAGAATATATGTTCTTGCTCTTCTAACTGAATTACAAATGTGGTTGAAAATTTTCTTCCTGTTCTAGACTGGAAGCTTAGGAGGGTAGGGACAGATTGCCTGTTGCACACGATAAAATCCCAGCTTCTAGCACAATCTCTAACTCATAGAGTGCTCTCAGTAAGTATTTATTGAATAAGTAAGCTTCTTTATAACCTAATAGAAATTGGGACCATAAAACAATGAGGACATTATAGAGACATGGAGAAATGTAGAGTTTTTATTCTGTGATAGAGGAAATCATGACCTTTGAAAATAACTATGTGTAACTCTTTGAGCCAATTGATTACAAATTAGTTTTGGGATCGGAAGTGTTAATGTAAGATGTTTTATCGCATAGTGAACCAGTGTATTACAGTTCTGTGCTGGTTGCATTTGGGAATGATAACAATCATGTTTAAAATATGAAAGTTTAAAGGAAAAAAAAAAAGAAATCATACCATGTCTTGGTTACTTTTTTTTGTATAGAAGCTAGCTTAACCCTCTCATCTTTTTGCCATCTCCTTTTCTCCATGACACAGTCAGCAGAGTGAATTTTTAAATTCTGTAGCGCACAGGTGGTGACTGAAGAGATTTTTACAATTTACCTATATATAATTACATGAGAAGAACCACAGTGGTTAACTTTTAGGAATTGTAGAAAGAATGATTTTAATTTGAGCAATTTGTACTGAAGAGCGAACAGTTACAGAGCAGGAAGGTACCTGGAAGGTTGGGAGTGTTCTGACAAATTTAGCGTATGTGGAGAGTTCATTCATACAGGTCTGGGTAAAAACACCCACCCCACCACCCCTCTGTAGAGGTCACTGGCGCAAGGATGGGGGTGTCGATTGCCCAAGTTAACCTAGAGGTTAGTGGCTGTCTAGGATGGCTACTCAGAACTGCAGAATGAAAGCTTCCTTCTAAGCCCCCCTAATAACAGAATCTCCCTGGAAATACCATAATATGGTGATTATGAGGCTGCTTTAAGATCAACTAATTTTATTTTTGCTACTCTTTTAGTTTCCAAGTTTTGAATATGTTTCTAAACGTCAGGATTTGTTTGAATGCATTTCCTCTTTTTTTTTCTTTCCTTATTTTATTTTTTTTTGGAAACAAAGTATTTATAGTTTGTATCCGAAGAGTGAAGTGGCAGCGTCCCTCATAAAAATCAAAACTGGAGCTCTGACCAAATAACAAAGCCTTCAGAGTAAAATTTTTGCTTTGAACCATGTAGGTTCATTGTCTGGATCTGCCATATAACTGCCAATCTCGTACTTATGTATTAATGTATTGTTTCTTCATATGGGAATTTTGGGGGCAAATTACAACCCTACTGAACAATGAAGCTATCTAGTATATATCTATTCAAATATTTTTAGGTAAACTTAGGAAGGAAAATCAGAAGAATAATTTAGTAGCCATTTTGTTACAAATAAATTTTATAGCCTCTTTTTCATTAAAAAAATCAAACAACCCAGCTGCACTTTATACGAGATGGCTTATGTTCAGTTTTCAGAGATGCCTATTAAATATAGTTATGATTTTTATTACAGATGAATTTTTAAGGACCTTAAACAGCTTTTGCAGTTGTGAGGCTGCGTGCTATGCTAAACTTAGCAGTAAAAAGGAACACATTTTTCTTCATGCTCCAGGCAAACTTATACTTGAAAAGAAATGAACAAGATTTGCCAAGCATGATTTTGATTCCAGCATTCATATTAGTTTTTCTTTAAGGGGAGGTTATTAGTTCTTTTGGTATTAATGGAAGTGTGGATTGAGGGTTACAGAGGAAAAATAAGAGAGCTCAAAGGGTACATTTGAAAGAGAGAGAAGCCATTTTAAGAAGGTTAGGATTGCTTTCTCCCTGAGAAGGTGGAGAGAATCTGTTTTCTTCAGACTCTGTTTTGGGTTGAGGGAAATGCAAGTATTTGTAACAACAAATTTTAAGTCTCATTTTCTGGTTGAAGGGGGAGGGCAGTGACTTTTCAAAGGGAAACTTTTATAATGGCTTTAAAGCAATGTTATGATCTCTGCAGAATTAATCCTAGGGAAGTGTGAAATAGTAATAGAAGGAAAAATATGTGATTGTTGGTAATTAAATCTGTGGCACTAACTGACTACAGTAAACAGTGAGTGTTTTCTTGTTCTGCCGGATGGAGTACCATTAAAGAAAGAGCTATTCTCAGACCCAAACATTATTTTGTGTGAACAGCTGTTACTAATAAAATTATAGGCAGTTGTTTGAAAATCACCTATGATTTGTTTCCTTACCGATATGTAAAGAACCTGTCTGATTTCTTATCTGCCATGTAATAAAAAGGAAAAAAAGGACCTAAATATTCTGTCATAAATGAGTTCATAAATCTTAGGTCGTCATGAATCTGGGCTTTATAAACAAAATAAACATCCATATCAGTGTTGAGAACCAAAGACTGAATTTGCTAAATAGCTCTGGGGTTGACCTTTATACCTAGCCATAATTTCTGAAATCAGTGCAGAATATTTTGTTAAGAGCCTAACATTTCACTTTGAAGAACAAAATTAATATTATTTAAAAATAAAGTTATCAAGATCTTCAAATTCATTTATTTAACAAACACTTGCCAGTTTAGGGAAAACAAACATTTCCTCTAAAATTTCTTTTTTTTTAAACCAGATGTACCATAAGAAAGAACAGTTGCATATGGAATGTTGGTCAAATGAACAGATATTAAGCACCTACTGTGTATAAAATAATGTGCTGTGTGGGACACACCCTTGTTTCTTATTTGCCGGCAGGAAAGACTACAAGCAATTTTCACAGTTCTTGTTGTTTTACAGTTGACGCCCTCAGCCTGACATGTCCTTCTGGGTGTTATCCTTCCTGGGGCTGGCTTTTTGATTGGCTCTTAATACAAAGAAAAAGACAAAATAATCTGAAGGCCATTCTAGAAGCTTCCCGGGGATTACACAACTGGGGAAGCAGATGGTCTTGAGAATTTGAACTCCTGAGTGATATATATTATTTCCTCGGAGCCGGTGTATCTTTTTTTTTTTTTTTGCCTTTAACTATGAGAAACAGTTAGTGACCATTTGCCCTGTGTTTCTAACTCAAGTGGAAGCTGTATGTGTTTGTTAGTTGCTCAGTTGTGACCGACTCTTTGTGACCCCATGAACTGTAGCCCCAGTCCATGGGGCTACTCATGTAGCTCCTCTGTCCATGGAATTCTCCAGGCAAGAATACTGGAGTGGACAGCCATTTCCTTCCTCGGGATCTTCCCGACCCAGGGATCTAACCTGGTCTCCTGTGTTGCAGCCAGGTCCTTTACCATCTAAGCCACCAGGGAAGCTACATGAGGACAATGATAGTGGCCCTTCTTTCTTGGTAACTCTGCGAAGCACTTTCTCTTGCTCAGTTTACAGTCATTCTGGTGTAACTGGGGACTCAGTATCTGGGAACTTGTGGATGTAGGACGATGGGGGCAGGGTGGGCAGCTGGGTTCCCAGAAGCAAGCAGAGAGCAATTGGAGGGAGTGAATTTAAACATTTTGCTTTCTTCTAATGGGTATCATTGATTTGTTCTCCATTTACCACACCTCTTTGTCCTTTTGTGGGCCACTTGGGGCATGGTAAAAGAAATTCTGTTTTAAAGGCAAAGTCATTTTTGTCTCTATGCCTGCTTCTCATTCATTGTCTTAGGAAAATGATTCAGTTGAACATTTTCATAATTGTTGCAGGTTGAAAAGTCGATCGTAGTTTATCCAGCAATTTGAATGGAAAACTGTTACACAGGTCCTTTGAAATTTGAAGATTCTACACACCTTTATTACAGGATTAATTTTGGATTGTGAGCGGTTTGACTGCTTTGAAAACAAAATAGTTTTTTCAAGGAAGTGTGTGATGGATTGTGGTGTGGTCAGAACCAGAATGTTTCTAATGCTATTATATTTCTGAAACCTCACAGAAGGGAACAATAATTGATCCACAAATTAAAAAAAAATAGTTAGAGTGAGACTTTTTGTCTCTGTTGCAGGAAGTAGATAGTGATGTTTAGAAACATGTTCATGTATATTTCTGAGAGATAGCCTCATGTTTTTTCCCCCTTTGGAGAACTGAAATCATGAATTAATTGCCTCTTTCCAAAATTTGACACCCCCCCTTTTTTTTTTCAATCATCATCACTTAGTAAATAATTGAAGGAGAGTTTTTCTTTTGCTTCTTTTATGGTTTTAAATAATTTTTTTTCATGGTTTTCATTTTTACTTTATGTCTTTTACATTTCTATCTGGTGAAGAGGTGGTGGGGTGATTGGTGGCTTTTTCCATGTATTTCCTGGTGACTGCTGCTGAGCAGTTGTTTCTAGAGAGAAATGAAGCAGTCTCATCCACCCATTACTCAGTCTTCCAGCTTTTTGCTGCAGGCCCCCCCAAAGACCCTTCCATGGTATCCCACCCACCCATTTACTCTAATCGCAGTGTCCTTAACCAAATGCAAGGAGGGATTCCTTAGATTCTCTGGTGGGTGCATTTCTTTAAGATTTAGGGAACTTCCAAGTTGGTGCTTCTTTTAAACATCATGTGGCTGTGAGCTGGTGAGAGGGGAAGTTGGGTGCTTTAATGCATTAAAAGACACTTGCGAATATGCTTTTAGGAGATGATTAACTTTCTGCAGCAACGCTGTGGTCTGCAAAACAAAAGACGTTATCAAACAAAATGTAAAATTCTCCTTCCATTTCCAGAGGGCGGGAACTTGAGATTGGTGCGTGGTTACCAGCAGAAAGCTAGCGAGCCCAAGCTGGATCATCTATCACAGGCCACCCGGTTTCAAAATAGGATGCAGTGCGTGTGCTAGAAGGGGAGAAGGAGCTGGGGTCCTCTGTTGGGTAATAGTGCATCTTCTGCATTTGTTGATTTGAATGTCTTCACCTCACTTACTTGAGAGCTTTAAAACATCTCTTTCTGTGTTTCTTTCCCCATAGGGACAGTGGCTTGAGCAGCAGCCTTTGCTTTCATTATACATTCAGTCTGAGTAGGTTTTTTGGTTTTATTTATTTTTTAAGGTAGAGATGCAATGAAATTTTCTTGCCATGTGAACTGATATTTTAAGATCTACACTTTTCAGAGCTCGTTCGTTATATTATAGGTTCTTTCTGCAGATGGCAAATGCAATTTTCCTCTTGTCCTAAAGAGCTGACCCATTTCCTTTGACTTGTTCTAATAATATAGGATGACTTTAATTCTTGTTCCTGGTTTGCCCTTAAAAGAATGCTGAGGTACTTGTTAAGAGTTTAACTCTCTTTTCTCTCTGACTCTTGTTGAATACCAGTAAATAATGCAAAAACAATGGCACCCTGGCTTTGTAAGAGTTTATTTGAGCAAACCACGAAATACTCCTATGGCTCTGCACATTGCCGCAGTCACGAGTATCTTTTCTAAAGCCCGTAACTGAAAGGCCATCGAGAACTCCTTCCCTACCACTCTGAACTAACCCGAGGGTGTTTTGTTCCTTTGTTCCTTTACTGTTTCTATAGAAACCCACAGAATGCAGAGATTGGACCATATCTAAGGGCTGTTTGAACTTGGAAGTTTTCTTTGCTTCCCCTCTGCAGCTTTGGCATCTCAGCCACTTTGCAGCCCCTCTCTTACCCCTGGACAAGGCACCTGAGACTCCACCTCCCAGGAGTGATCAGCCACCATGGGAGGCATAGCCAGGTCAGGTGCGCTCCCCCTGGGCACTCTCACTCTCCTCTCTCTTCCCCACAGGCAGGCACAGACGGCTTGGAGAGTTCTGGGCCAGAGCTGTGAGGCGGCGTTAGCGAGTCTGCCTGGAGCTGCCCTCGTGCTGCCTGGCACACTGCTGATAGTTTCACTGCCTTCTCAGGGAGTGGTATCAAAAGCCTCCTGTCATATCAGCATGAGTCTCTTGCTTCCTGTAGGAAGGGTGACATCCTAGGAGACACGGAGGCTCAGTGCTCCTGAGCGGCCCTGCTCAGGCCTGTGTGTGTTTTCTTAGATACTCTTAGGCAGCTACCTTGGACTCACTCCTCCTCCTCCTCCTCCTCCTCCTCCTCTTTCTCCACTGACGTTTAAGTAATGCTTTTCATTTGCTTGCAAGGAATCTCTGCTGCCCAAGTGCATTTCTGCCCTTTTTCAGTGACTGCAGGTTGCCTTTTTGACCCTGAGCACTGGGAGTGCCTCACACACCTTAGTGGAGCACATTGGGGGATGCTTTGTATTTGGAGCCAGTGGGTCCTTTTTCCAGGGCTTTCTAGGAAAGATTTAGAGTTAACCCTTGGATGGACCACCTGTGTCCTTTTCTTCTTCCATTATGGTGCCCATTTTTCCCTTGGGGCTTTCATTGAAACCAGAAGAATAGATAAGGGTTGACACATTCGTACTATGAAGTAAGACATTTCATATTTTTTAAAAATGTATTTGTATGTGTGTATACACACACACACACACTTCTGTGGCCTCTGAACTGCACATAATTGTCATGACCATGATCAGAGAAACTTCCTGTGTCCTTTGTCTACTTTGTCTGCAATCTGAAGAAAGGGCTCTGTGACCAAAGAAGGAACAGCTGGACTCAAATCCTAGCTTTGGAGAAACATTGTTACAAGAGCCCAGACCCACTGGAGGTGCCAGGCAGGCTCTTTGCATTCCTTGACCCTACTTTCCTCCTGGCCTACGGCTGTCTCATTATCTTATGGGCTCCAGGCTCACTTTCTTGATTTCAGATTTGGAATGGGACAGGTGCAGGGAAACAGGAGAACAGCTGCAGGTGAGGGAGAGTGATGGGGATATTGAGGGGCTTGGCAGGGCAGAGGATATTGCTGCTTGTAGAGGTGGGGTAGCTAGGTGCTCCTTAAGCTGTGGAGGAAAGGAGGAGAGCAGAGAAGAGGAGCTCTGTGCTGTGCCTTGACTTGGCCACACCAGCAGGCCAAGCCCGGCCAAGGCAGCTTCCACTTCTCAGCTCCACTCAGCTCCCTACGGAGTTTCTGCACTGTCGTCACATCTACCATGCCCTTCCTCTCCCAGATCATGGGAGGCATTTTTGTTGCATGCACTCTTTGGGTCCTTTTGCTCCCAGAGGTGGTTAGATAGCTGAGGTCAGACTGTGTCCTGAGGAAAACCATTCACACATCAAAAGGAAGAGTTACAACCAGACTCCTCCAAGTATTTTTGTTGTTGTTGTTGTTGTTGTTTTTTCCCTGTTAGCTGGTTGCTATGCTATGCTAAGTCACTTCAGTCGTGTCTGACTCTGTGGGACCCCATAGACAGCAGCCCACCAGGCTCCCCCGTCCCTGGGATTCTCCAGGCAAGAACACTGGAGTGGGCTGCCATTTCCTTCTCCAATGCATGAAAGTGAAAAGTGAAAATGAAGTCACTCAGTCGTGTCTGACTCTTCGTGACCCCATGGACTGCAGCCTACCAGGCTCCTCCGTCCATGGGATTTTCCAAGCAAGAGTACTGGAGTGGGGTGCCATCGCCTTCTCCATTAAGGTGATAGAAATGCATCTATTACTGTATAGAGAACTCTGCTAATCTGGTAATGGGTTATTAGGACGTCTCTTGCTCAGGAAATCTGCTTTCCCAGTGGCTTGCTTCTCCTATAGTAGAGTGCCTTTTCAGTTGCCCGAGGCAGTAAGATAAATTGTATCACGAGATATTCTTGTCAGTGTATTCTTGCTTGGGTGGAGTGATGTAATATAAAAGTCATTTGTAATTTTTAGCTGAGAAGGGCACCTGTGTGTTGGTTGTGTTCTCTTAGGAGCTGTTGACATTCTGGGCTGTCATATCCAAGTCCAGGGAGTAGATCGTTCAGGGTCCCTAAAGTCTGTTTACAGCCATCATGCAAAATGGGCTTCATTTGTCCATAATATAATTAAGTGGATTTCTTGATTCAAAATGTAGGCAAATATATTTTGAATAATTTGAATAATTTTGAATAATTTGAGAGCAGAGCTAATGAATGCTGAAACAAAAAGATACTTGAAATCAGCCTCTTTTTTATTAGAGGCTGATCTAATTCTAATCATTCCCTGTGGATTAAGAGCTAATGAATTAACATAGTATTGGCTTCTCTCGAGCCAACCTTGGGCCAGACATGGATTCTAGAGGTGGCAGGGCGTTGATGTGTTCAAAAGTAATGAATGGGATAACCTCTGCACATCCCGTTACGTGTTGAGTCACCATCTAAGATGTTGTCTGAAGCACCTTAGAAATGACTAGAACATTTGGGGCACATGTCAACTCTTGTAATAAGGGGTCTCCTTGGTTTCCCATCTTCTGGTCAGAGGAGATACCTGTATCTTGCTTGATCAGTTTCAGATAAATAATTTGTATTTCCCCATCCATATGATTCTTGACAAAGGATTGCATTTTAATGGAGGAAGTCATTAGACTTCAGGGAAATCTTGACTCCAAATACATTTTCACAGAAGTCACCAGATACGTCGTTTGAGAAACACATTTTCTGTAGGGCTTTCCACTCCAGACCATGCTTATCATGGGAACAGGGATTCTTGTCTAGGGTTTTTCTAAATCCCTAGGGTCTATCTGTGAATTGCTACTCAAATTACAATGTATCCTTCCCAGAATTAAAGTGTTATGCACCACTAATACAGAATTACATCATCACACAATCATTTATTTTTTCTATAACAAATATTCTTTCTTTATATATCTTCAAGCAGTATGCTACTACCTGAATTTATATTGCTTTTTATTCTCCTTTTAAAATGAAATAATGAAAAGCATTTGAGAGATATATCCTCTGATGGTATGGTTGCTTAAGGTTTAATAAACTTACTATAAACAAACTATTATATATTAAACTTACTATAAACAAACTTTAATAAACAAACTATTGTATTGAATATACAAAGTTTGAGTCAAGGAGTACTTTTCTTCCAAATAAGAATTTTCTTACATGATTAAGAATTACATTTTGTTATTTTCATGGCCTTTGAAATGACTGTTCATAATATTTTTTTGTTGTGTTTTTCAGTGTTTTTGAAATTTTATGAATAATGCAGTAGTTCATTAGACAAAATATGGAAAATGTTTTAAAGTTTATTCATAAGTTTAAATGCACCATTCTGATGCAAAAAAACCATGATTTTTTTGTGTTTTGTATATTCCTTTCTAGACTGTTTTATTTTTATGTTTCTTGTATGGATGTAATCATACTGTACAATTTAACATGTTATAAGCATTTTCTGTGTGCCTATATAAACTTCATATTAATATTTAGAATTGGTGTATAATATTCTGTTAGAGGGTATATATTAATTTGCTTGCTTACTCTTTTTTTCTTTTTTAGCATTTAGGTTTCTCCCAGTGTTTCAATTTTCCAGTAACACTGTAATGAAGTTCTTGGCATAGATCGCATTTTTTTAAAACACACATAGTTGCACACTTTTGTTAGAATAGATAAATAGAACTGTTACTTCTAAGTTAGAGGATATGAAAAATTTTATAATTCTTGATTACATACATCTTAAACATATTCTGAAATGACTGTGTATCATTTACAACATCATGAACATTATAATAAGATTATAATAAATTGGTAGGTACGCACTTAAAACGTGCACGTATTTGATCACTGGTAAGATTGACCGTTTCCTGTATGTTTGTTTCTAGTTGAATTCCTTAGTTTGTAAGTTGTCTCTTCATTTCCTTTGCCTGTTTGTGAACTCGAGCTTACAATGAAATTAGCCTTTTTCATGTTTACTGCAAATAATTTAATCCCCGTCTGTTGTTTTTCTTTTACTTTGTTTTGTATTATTTAATACAGAAGTTTTTAATTACTTTGAAGCCAAATCTGGTGATCTTTTGCTATTCTTTTTTAAAATAAAAATCTTAATCTGGTTTAGATACTCCACAAAAATCAGATTTGCTGTTCTTGTTATGGATGAAACTCAATTGAATATACTGTTTACACATCACTGTTGTATGGTTCTTTTTCTTTCAAAATGAAAATGAAATGCATACACATAAATTTACAGCATCTCAGGTAGTACAGCATAAGTTGTTCTGTATGTGCTCGGCTCTTTTCATCTAGTAACATGTAATGGATATCTTGCCATTTAATATAAATCTTTTGTATCATATTTATGGCTTTTTAGTGTTGCGGTGCGTTTTTTTGTTACTGGTCCAGTGCATTAGGAAACATGCAGTGGTGCGCTGTGGCTAGCTTGCACCTGCTCATCAAAGCCAGTTTTATACATTTCTTCTCAACTCTGCATTTACTGACTTCATTTTGGTAGCTTGAAATAGCCATGATTGGGGTATTCATACCACAGAAATAGGCTAATATTACGAATAAGAGCTCTCCCTTACCCACACCTGCAAAACTAGTTAAAAATTTGCCAGCACACCACCCCTGTATGCCAGCATACCTGACCCCTTGTTAATATATATTTAGTTTGAGGCCATTAAATTTTTTTCATAATCACTGCTCGATATTGTAGGGGATCCGTCTTTGTACATTTATATGTTCAGATAAGTTCCTCAAAGTTGTATCATTAGTTCAATGATAGGCTTCTTTAACATTCTGATACACATTACCACCCTCTGCCTTTTAGAAAGGTTGTGTTGATTTATTTCCCACCTCTAGTTTATGTCATTAACTGTTTTGGCACATCTTATTATCATTAGATTTTTTATTAATCTGATGGGCAAAAAAATTCTTGCATTTATTGAATTTCTGTTATAAAGCCTTCAATTTCTTTTCTAAACTGCTTATTTACAAAAATAACTAACAGGTGCCTCTATCTGTTATTTAGTTTAGGTTTCAGGTTTACTTTAGATTTAGTTAGATTTTTTAAACCACTTTTAGCTTCAACTTTAATAACTGAGATATTTCTAGAAAATTGACCTTTTTATCTATGGAAGAATGGAGTGCCCTAGGATGAATATCTCCAAGGGAAAAAGAAAATAGAACCGATGAGGTTTGGCTGTGTGCAAAATTGTACTGTAATACAGAAGCTTTTACTTGTAATGAAGTCCAGTTTATATTTTTTCTTTTGTTGCTGATGCTTTTTGTGTTACATATTGCTAAATCCAAGGTTACAAAGATTTACCTCCATGTTTTCTTCTAAGAGTTGTATGCGTGTGTGCATGCTAAGTCGCTTCAACCGTGTCTGACTCTTTGCAACCCTATGGCCTGTAACCTGCCAGGCTTCTCAGTGTATGGGATTCTCTAGGCAAGAAGACTATGCCATGCCCTCCTCCAGGGGATCTTCTGGACCCGGATATCGAACTCGCGTCTCTTATGTCTCCTGCATTGGCAGGCAGGTTTTTTAACAAGTAGCGCTACCAGGGAAGCCCCAAGAGTTGTATAGTTTTAGATTTTACATTTAGGTCTTTGACCCACATTGAGTTGATTTTTGTATATGGTGTGAGGTAGGATTATGATTTCATTCTTCTGTAAGTGGGTATGTAGTTGTAACAGCATCATTTGTTGAAAAGACATTCTTTTTCCATTGTATAGTCTTGATACCCTTATTAATTTATTTTTGCCTTATTTTTATTACTTTCTTACAATTAGTATAGGTTTATTTGGTTGCACTTTTAAAATTTTCTTGAAATTCTTAGATTATTTTAACATTTTATTGATTTAATTTGAAGTGTTTAAAGCTTTGAATTTTTCTGCTTGTTACTACCTAGTGTTCATATCATTCTTTTATAGACATTCTAAATTTATGATTTTTATCTTTGAACCAGGATTAAGACAGTTTAAAATTTTCCAAGTGGTTGTGATTCTTTTTAGCCTTTGTTATTTATTCCTTGTCTTACATCATTTTGATAACAGATTGTGGTCTGTATTGTTTTTACTTTTTGAAGTTTATTATAGCCCAATATATAGTCAATTTTTGTTCTATGGATACATGTATATATTATATATATAAAATAAAAGAAATATGTTGTGTTATTTAATTTTACTGCTTATATTTGGCTTCATTTCTCCATTCTTGTGTGATTTTAAGTTTCTTGTCAGCAACACTGATTTGGCAGTGGTTGGCATATAAATGTCAAGTGTCAGTAAGTACGTTTTGAATGACTGAATACATATTTGATGTATTACATCAAATATACATATTTGATGTAGTGATTTAATTTTAAGTTCTTCAATATTATTTTTTCCTCCTTATTTCCTTTTTTAAAGCCTCTGACAATTTCTTTCTATGTTATTTCTTTAATATCCTATTTCAAACACTTCACATTTCCTTCAATTTTCTTAATAGCAGAGAATAGTTATATTCTTAGTTTTTTCTTCTGTTTCCTAGAGTAAGTCTTCTAGAGTGTTCTCTTTCTTTTCTTTCTGCACGTTCTGTGCCTTGTCTTCATTTTTTCTTAGGAATGCTCCAAATTTTGTCTGGCCCCACTGTTTGTCCAAAAATAGTGTGGGCGGAATCTCATTGACTTCCTTCCCTATTTGTCTTGGGTCTGTGTGTGTCTTTCTCTTAGCACTTGAGCTGGCAGGCTGGAAGATGATAGTATATATTCTATTTTTAGCCATTCAGTTGTTGGAGTGAGGTCGTGGTGGGGTCTGTGGCATCAGGCAGCTTCAATCTGTGGGCTTTGCTTCTTAATTTTGTTGTATTTTACAACCAGTTCCATTTTCCTTTTCCTTTTGGGTGTGGCACCATTTTGATGAGAAATTATTCTCATTTGATGAAAGATGATGCCTTGCTGTTTGTGGGATTTTTGTTCTGTGCATCTGTTGGGTATATTTCTCCTTATTCTTAGACCACTTTGCACAGGACGCCTGCTTTCAGCCCGCAGCGCTGCCAGGTCAGAGGGAGAGATTGGGATTGCTTGGCTATACAGTGTCTCTTTAGCCCCTCTGCTAGGAGAGGTGAGTTTCAGTAGGATGTTACTTACTCCTCCAAGTTGAGGGATACCAGGAAGTCTTTCGGAACCTTGGCTACTTGATTCCCTCAAACTACACTGTTTTACCAGCAGAAGAGCTGTGCATAGACCCCAGCAGATTGGTAGCCTGGTTGATAAGTCCTTTGCTATCATTAATAATAGCAAATGAGATGAGCAAGATGAGATTTCTTCTCTACTTTTTTCCTTTTTGTACATTTTGAGGGATGGAAAGGAAGTTGTTGTTGTTTTTAAGAGCACTTTGCCTTCTTTCCAGGAAGTCTGCTTTATGAGTCTCAATGACTATAATTAACACATGTGAAGTCTTTCATAGAGAGTTATAATTATAGTATCTCTTATATGCTTTAAAGTCCAAGCTTGCAGCCTGTACTTGAGTCACCTCTGTAAGATCTCCCAATTTATTGTTATTTTGTTCTCTTCTGTGTTCAGTGGTAGGAACATCATTCCCCCAAGAGGAATAACTTCTCTTCCGTTATCTGTGTTGCTTAGAAAATATTCGCATACTGGGCTGAAAACTATCCTGAAACTAGTTTCATCAATCCCTTGAAGACACAGGGACTCTCAAAGCCCCTGGAACACATCTACTTTTCCAAATAATTGAAGTTGTCCTTATGACACACCTGGGGTTTGCTTTCTTCTTTATGTTTAACATTGAGTTCTTTCTATCATTTCTTATAAGGCAGGAACATCTTGCCCTTTATCATTCTAGTTGTTTTCTTAAAAAAGAAAAACAAAAAACCCAAGTGGAACCTAGCACTTGAGGTATGTTTTTATGAAGTCAGAGTAGTATCTTTTCCCGAACTGAGACACATGTGAATTCAGAAATCTTTGTCTTTTGTCTAAGCAAATCATCCCAAGAAAAAGCAATTTTGAGTATAGAGGGCATCTGTAACTTTCCTCTACCAATACCGTGATGATTCTTATAATTTTTCTTCAGTACAGAACTATTTATTTGTAGCTCTGTTTTTGACTTGTGGTCGTCTATGATCTGCATACAATCCTCTGCATTTTTGCATTTATTATATATTTGCATATGGCTCCCACCCCATCCCCTGCCAGTTGCTGAGAGCACTTCTTTCTATTGAATTTCATTCTGCTTCTGTTGGGAGCATCTTTCCAAGGCTAAGATCATTTCAACTTTTTTTCAACATCTAGTATTTCTAATCCTTCCTAGTTCATTCTCAGAGAAAAGTAGATGAACCTATCATAATAAGATTTATTAAGAATTACATTAAGACAAGTGTTTTTGTTAATACAGTCAGTAAAGATGTGGAAGGTATTAGACTTCAAATCAGATCCCCACAGTCTATCGTTCAGAGTGTGAACGTGAAAGTGTTATTTGCTCAGTCCTGTCCACCTCTGTGCAACCCCATGGATTGTAGCCTGCCAGGCTTCTCTGTTCATGGAATTCTCCAGGCAAGAATACTAGAGGGGGTAGCCATTCCCTTCTCCAGGGATTTTCCCAACCCAGGGATTGAACCAGGATCTCCTGCATTACAGGTGGACTCTTTGCCTTCTGAGCCACCAGGGAAGCGCCCATCATTCAAACCTCCAGTTGATTTGGTTTTACTTTGTTGTTTGCATCCCTAAACTAAATAGAACCCAAAGTATACTACCTGAATTTGACCTCAGTATTTAATTTGTGTTGGTATAAAAGGAAATCGAGAAATCAAGAAAAGTACATCTGCTTTTTCTTCCTTGACTATGGCCTGGTCTCCCATCATGGCAGGCAGTCTGGTTGCCCTGCTTCAGCGGAACTCAGAGTTCCTGCTTTTGGGTGGATGGGGCGAGTGTGTAAAGTGGTAGCACCCCGGACTCTGCACATTGTGACTGGCCAGTTTTAATCTCCCATCCTAAAGTTTAGGTAGCCATTCAGTTTATAAGGGACACGATCATTAAGGAGCTAAGGAGCGTTTTCTAATTCCTTGACCTCTTTGGATTCTAATTTTAATGTAGAAGAAAAAGAATACTTTTGGAGAAACAGATTTCATTTGGTACCTATTTTCTTTACAGCCAAATTGGTTTAATTGCTTTTTTCTTCCCCTAAGGCAAGTAGTTCTTAAAGACAGAAATCAACTTACAATTCTGTGTACTTTGTTTTATAGAATTTGACATCATGTTCACATTTTTAGCGGTTGCATTAAATTTTCTCATGTAGGAAATTCGATGATTGAGTGTAAGTTGTTCTATTCAGTGTGAGTGTGTTTGTGTGTGTGGGTGTATGCATGCATGCATGCTCAGCCGCTTTAGTCGTGTCTGACTTTTTGTGACCCTGTGGACTGTAGCCCACCAGGCTCCTCTGTCCATGGGATTCTCCAGGCAGGAATACTGGAGTGGGTTGCCGTGTCCTCCTGCAGGGGATCAACCTGACCCAGGGAGTGAATCTGTTTCCCCTGTGTTATAAGAGGGCTTTTTACCTTTGAACCCCTGGGGAAGCCTGATATGTGTATGCTGTGTTGTGTCAGTCAGGCGGTCGTGTCTTACTCTCGGCGACCCCATGGACTGTAGCCTGCCAGGCTCCTCTGTTCATGGCCCTGATGTGTATATGTGAATGTGTAATTGTTTAATATGAAATAAACTCAGTCCTTCGAGTTGGATGGTGGTGGTCATGGTGGGAGAGAAGCTGATAGTAAATTAGTCTGTTTCTTTAGCAAAAACTGAGAAGAGATCTTGTCCTTCCTTACCCCAGTCTCTTGAGTCTGGCCTGTGCCCATGTGGCTCCGAACCGTAGGTTGAAGGCTCTTCTTCACAGTGGGTGGATATTGATTTTGAGGTAGTGGGGAGCCCTTTTTCTAGAACTTTTAACTGAAAAGATGACTGTGTGACAGTTTGATCTTGTCACTTTTCATGGGGCAATCTTTCTCCCTGCCCATGTGTGTGTATACACCTTAATATCATTGTTTTGATTCTCGCCTTATTGAAAAAGGCTTACAAGGGCTTGTTCCTTGTAAGCAGTGCTATCAGGAGTAAGTTTATTTCTTTATTAATTTGGTAATTTACCAGAAGGTATTCTATTCTAGTCCTGATTGTTGTAACTTGTTGAAATGCCTGATGTCATTTTTGTTTCCTTCTTTCTTACCCATGAGGATTATTCTAAAAAGAATTTGGCCTTAATACCAATGTTTTAAAGTGTTCTATACCTGGATTTACAACAGGACACATTGTCCTAAATCCAGTTATAGTTAACAAGATACACTATATACCTTTCGGGAGATATCAGCCTTGGAAGCCAAACCTGAGTTTTAAAATAATGCTGAATGTGTACAGATCAGTTATGGCTGCTTTCCAAGATGTGCGGGATCTCACAAGGTAAGGACTGCACGTGGAAGTGACCCTGATTTACCAAAGTGCTCTTTTAGGAGCTGCCCTTGTTGTAAGTGTGCTTCTTGTATAATTTCAATGATCAAGGTTCCTTTTAAGAGGAAAAAAAAAATGTGGTTGTGCTGACATTTGCTTTAAGCAAGCAAAGTATAGTTTGTATCTGTTGAAATTGAAATTAATAATGCATGGCTCCACAAGCCATGACTTTTCCAATCCTTTTTGTATGTTCTTGCATATAAATTCTTAGGACTCATGGTAAATCAGATGGTGCAGAGGCTGTTTGATTTTTTTTTTCCCCCTCTCTTCCCTGTTTTCCAGTGGGTGGCTTGCCTAAATGAGGGAATGCAATGAATAAATTTATCAGCATCAGAATCTGTATTTATACTATTATTTTATTTTTTATTAAAAATTAAATATTTTGGTCTATTTTTCATTTTTGCAAATGTCCTTTGTCCCTCTCTCCCCCACAAATAATCTTCTAGATAGCTCCTTACTCTGTTTTCAAGTGTTCTTTTCCAGCTGAAATGGAAAGATAAGGGACAACTATTAGTGCTAATTTCATTTCATTGAATGTTTTTTCCTTGACAGTTATTCCTTTCCTCTTAGTCTCTGGGTGATGAATAGGTTATCTTGAAACTATAAAGACTTAGGTTCTGTGTCAGTGCTTTTGAGGTACAAATGCTGTCTGGCCTCTGAGTGTGAACTCAGTCCTTTCTGTCAACGGGGAGAATCTGCACTGGTGAAAGACTCTGGCAAAACCATATGATCCAGGTTGCAGAAAATTCTTTGCTCCTCTCTTGTTTGCATGAGAAATAACATCACACACTGTGCTAAACCGTACTAGCAGAAAACTGAAATTTACTCCTGGCATGCCAAGAAACTCATCCAGTCACCTCATGTGATCTTTTACCCCATCCAGCTAAAGCCATAGCTCCGAGGTTAGGAAAATTGTGTGTTACATTGCAAAATCTCCTTGTGAGTTGGGAGGAAAGTCTCAAACCTGCCTTTATTTGTTACTTTAGAGAGTTTTAAGTTAGCACACATATGTAAACATCTAAACTTCCTTCATCACTTTGTAGTAGATTTACAAAAGAGAAATTTTAGGAGAATTGCAGATAAGCATTGTTTCTGAAAGTGTGATAAAACTAAAGGGAAAAAGCACTATCTTTAAGTTTAAATGATGCTTAAGAATGTTTAAGTCCTAAGATTTCAGATTATTGGTTTTTTTGGCAGTACTAATTAGACATAGGCTGAGAACAGTGTGGGGAAAGCAATACTAGGTTTACTTCTCAGTGTCTGGTAGAGTTTTTTTTCCTCTAAGATTTTTTGTGTATGTTGATGCTGTTTTGGAGGGGGGGCTGCTGGTTCCGTATTTCAGTGGAAGAAGACAGTCCTAATTAATTGGGATCTTACAGGTCAGGGGCTATATGTTTCTTTTAAATTGTAGCCAGATGGAAATGTGTAATTACATTTCTTATTATACACACATAATTAATTTGCTTTATATCCTACTACTTCCTGAAATTAGCCGACAGGTTAGAACAAATTTATGCAGGTAAAACTGGCATACCTACCTACATCTTTGTATTTCACTACTCAACCTCCCCAAGTTTCCCCTAAAAACCTACATGTGAAGTTTGCTTCCGCTTAAGTAGCCAGGACTTTAAATCAATAGCAGGATTAGAACACAAGCTCCAGGAGTGTGTTGTGACCCTGTATAGGAAAGAGTTCACAGAGCAAGTCTGGCTGCTGTCCTTTGAAAGGACAGGATTGGCCCTTGACTGGTTGTCTGCAAACTTCGATTTCCAGAGAGTTCCCACCACTCTCAGAACTGATTAGAGTGGCTCACGGTGCCTGAACTGTTTATATGAACAGTGTGGTTTATGTTGAACACCTGCTTTTCCTTTTGGGAGTTTGGAATTTTGGCAGGTGCTAGGCTGACGGTGCCTACGTGACTGACCCTCCGACAAATAGCCTGAACTCCCAGGCTCAGGCAAACTCCCCTGGTGAGTGGCATTTCCCGGCCCTGTCACTACTGGGGCTGGGGGGATTAAGTGCATCCTGTGTGACTCCACTGAGAGAGGACCATCCGAAGCCTGGGCTTGGTTTCTTTCCAGCTTTGCTCCATGCACCTTTTTGCCTTTGCTAATCTTGCTTTGTTGTGATAAATCATGGCCATGAGTGTGACTGCATGCTGAGTCCTGTGAATCCACTGAGTGAGCCATCAGACCTGGGGCTGGTCTTGAGGACCCCTGACATAGACTCCGTCATCAACTGCTGAGGGTCTCAGCTTGATTAATATGGGTGCCTGGGGCAGGGGTTCGCACTGCAGTCTGACCTATGGACCGGGGGCTGCCCTGTGTGGGATGGTGTTTGTGTACACTCCTGAAAGCACCAGATCATCACCCAGACACATGCACGGTGATAGGATTATTATTTTCCTTCTTTCATAATACGTTTTGGTCTCTGAAAAATTATATGCATGTAGAATACTCACATATCTACCCTTCAGATAGTATTAGGCCTCTTTCTCCAAACTAGACCAGGCAGATACCAACTTTCCCAGTGGGCTGGCCCTACAAGAATGATAGATAGTGGGGATGTTTTAGATAAGGACTGCCCACACTCTGTCCATTTCCCTGTTGCTCTTAGTGACTTTTCAACTGTATTGATTATGGTCCTCTTCTGTTCAAACTATTAATTACTTACCATGAGTTGCAAAATAAAGACCAGATCTTCATCTGCTGGTCGGATTCATCTGATCCTACCCTTCCTTCCTTATTTTTTCCTGCTTGCCTTCATGCACCTGACACTCTCACTGAACTCTTGGGCATTAATACTTTTCCTTCCTTTCTCCATCTTCACATCTTTGTCATTATCCTTCCTTTGGCCCTCCTCTGTTCCCTGCCTCCCTCCTTTACCCAACCTCCTCCTCTGCCTGTGCAAAAGCCTGTCTCAGCTGCTGCCTCTTCCTCAACAGCTCTGATCTCTGCTGGTCAGAGTCTGTTTTGAGCTCTCATGACATTTTATCTTTGCCATGTGTCTGCATTTATTGGGTATGTGCAGGAAGCATTGGTGGGGGACAGAAGAAGTACGGTAGTTGAGGAAGGCAGCCAGGAAAGGTGCATTATTAAATCAGCCACCACAGTGGGCAGTCAGAGCTCAAGCCTGGGAAGAAGCTCTGGTTGATGGCGTTGAGCAGGGCTTCTCACACTTTGTTATGAGACTCACCTGGAGGTCTGATTACAAAGTGTAGGCAGGCTCTCACCTGGAGTGAGATCTGAGACTCTCTATTTCACACAAGATCCTAGGTGGTAGTGATGCTGCTGGCATGGGTCCACAGGCCCCATTTTGGAAAACAGTGATGCCACAAAGTTGTCCACCTGAAGAGTGAGGGAGCTGGGGTATTCATATATCAGCTCTAGTGGTCATTAGTTGGGGACTCTTTGCTACCTGTGGCCTGTCAAGTTGCTGTCCCTGACTTGGAGAGAAAGCCCTCAGGCAAAGAGGGTGCAAATATCTGAGGTCTCTGCAGTTGGAAGTCTGCTTAGATGGTTCAAAGTCTGCTCTGTCTTGTAACTGTGATTATTTATGCATTTCTTGTCCTCCATGCCAGACTCAGATCCCTGATGGTAGGATCTGTAATTCATCTACTTTCCTGGCAACATCCAGCACACATTATGGTTTTGTATTTGCCCAGTCAATGAGTGGACTGCTGCTGCTCTCTACCTTGATCAGGTATTACAAGTGCAGTTGACAGTCCAGCCCAGTGAAAACTCTAGTTTTACCTTCCTAATCTCAGGGTCTAAGATAAAGATCTATCAGAGCATCCTTTCTGGGCCTAGATCTCTGAAGGCAGCAGTGACCTGTTGCTTGTGGGCCAGGGTTAATAGATACAAGAGAGGAGATAGCCCTGGAAGAAAGCAAAAATTGCCTCTTCAGGATTTCTAAAGCAGTTTTAAGATGGAAATAGCAAATGGCTCGAGAAGAATTTTGGTGCGGAGCTTTAGGGCAGTTGGTGCTGCCTCATCGAGTTTTCCCTCTTGAAGGCACTCTCCTCTCTATTCCTTCAGGGACTTCTGTTCTTTCATTTTCTGTGTTGCTTCATATTTGGATTTCCTAGATGAGGGACAAAATTTTGGTTTTCTTATCATGAAAGTTAAGTCAAATATTTGATCTGGTTGCTAAATTTCCTCTGAATTGTCAAAGCTCTTTTTTCTTTTGAATATCCTTTCCCAAATTTCATTTTTCTAGTGACACATAAAGCCCAGCATTTAAATAACTTTCTATGATGTGGAGCTTTTCTGATGTTTGCTGCTGCTGCTGCTAAGTCGCTTCAGCCGTGTCCGACTCTGTACGACCCCAGAGACAGCAGCCCACCAGGCTCCCCCGTCGCTGGGATTCTCCAGGCAAGAACACTGGAGTGGGTTCCCATTTCCTTCTCCAGTGCATGAAAGTGAAAAGTGAAAGTGAAGTCGCTCAGTCGTGTCAAACTCCTAGCGACCCCATGGACTGCAGCCCACCAGGCTCCTCCATCCATGGGATTCTCAGGCAAGAGTACTGGAGTGGGGTGCCATTGCCTTCTCCATTTCTGATGTTTAATAACCACTAAATATTTATTTAAGACCACCTATGTATCTGGTTGGTTAGAACCACCTATGGTTCTATGGTTGGTTGAAAGGAAGTATAAGACTTTCTTCTCTTGGCCCTCAATAATAATTTAAATGGGGATAAAAGTCAATATGAATATGACAGAAAACACAGTAAGTGTTTAGGGCTGTCCACAGTAAGTGTTTAGGGCTGTATATCTTTGATTTGTTTTTTTCCATTCAATCCTGATTTCATATATTTCATTTTGTTTTCAGATTGTGTAAATTGTGGATTCAAATTCATAGTTGAAAGGTATAATCCTGTAAATACTGGAATTTATCTGCAGGTGGAATGGTAAGCTGGTGTGACGAGGGAATAAAACAGAGAATGAACAGTATTCTGGTTCATCTTTGGAAAGTGGGCCAGTATAGAAGAGACTGCAAGGAGATCAAGGACATGCAGCCCTTGTTTACCTCAAAACCCGAGGTCTGGTTTGGTGTCCAGATGGGGCCTAAAGTTATGGCAGATGCCTCTCTCTTGTAATGAAACCAGCAAACAAATCAGGATTCTTGATTCTTTTTCAGCTTTATCTTTTCTGTGTTCTTTCTTTGAGTCCATAAATATTTTAAATACTCACTTAATAATCCTGTTCACTTTGGTCCTTTTGGCCTTTGACAGCTGGTATAATCTCTTTCCACGGGTGCCTTCTATAAGGTGACTTAGAGGAAGGAGTAAGTGATGAGACTTGTTTCTCAGTGTGTTAGGGGAGGAAACGTGCCTTCCTCTGATTCATTCTCATCACTTACTAAATACAATTGGGTTGACTGCTAAAAGTTAAAAGAATACAAAGAAAAAAGTACAAAACACTAAAAATGAAATCAAGTTTTTCCATATTGACAAATCCTGTTGTCTGGATAAGTATATAACCATTATACTTTATGATGGAGAAGGAAATGGCAGCCCACTTTGGTATTCTTACCTAGAGAATCCCACAGACAGAGGAGTCTGGTGGGCTACAGTCCATGGGGTCGCAAAGAATAGGACATGACTGAAGCCCTTCAACATGAGTGATTTCACTTGAAAAATAGAGCATTTTGATGAAATACACACATAGTCCCCATCATGAATGGCCTGGAAAGATTATGTGACCTTGTGGAGTAGAGTCCTCCAGGTCTGAAGCTTAGTCCTACTAATAGTTTTATAACTTGGCTTAAATTCTTAAGGCCTTGGAGCTCTTTTACTTGTAAACTAAGGATAATATCTTCTATGTGTTTTATGAAAAATAGTAGATAAAATGATAAGACTGAACACGTGAAAGTGAAACGGAAGTTGCTCAGTCGTGCCAACTCTTTGCGCCCCCATGGGGATCTCTGTAAATGTCTCTTTTTCTTCTCCTCTCTCTAAGCTTCTAATTTTTTTTTAAACCCTGCATTTATTCTTATGGATAGCGTGTCTCTACTGTTTGGTTGATGCCTTTGTTCTGATTGGTTTGTGTCTTTGTTCTAATGGGGTTGATGTGTCTTTGTTCTAATGGGGTTGATTGGTAGGTGTGTTACTGTTGGGTTATTAAATATTTTGAACTTAACTGGGTGTTACATGCTCTTAAACATTTTTCTTATGTAGGGTTTTAGAATATATCTTTTAAAATAAAAGTTTATTTTAGTAAATTCTACTAAATTAAACGATGAATACTAAGAATTTGCTAGTTTCCTGTTTATGACTTTATCTGAGCAAGCACTGATAGTTATTTTTCCAAAATAATCTTGAGTTAATGCTAATAGAACTATGTATTATCAGTCCCACGTTGGAAGGCTAATTATCAGTCTGTAATCTTGGCAAATTATTATGCCTGTTGGTATAATCCATGTCAGTGAGGTGACACATTGTAATTACATATTCATTTTGCTTACTCTTCGTCTTCTGCATGTATCATCAAACAAGCTTTCTTTATAATAGTTGTGGTTATTTTAGTGGCAACCACTTTCACTTGAATTGACAGAAAAACTTTCTCATCTCTGGGTCATGTGGCCTTTCCAGAGGCATAAATGTGATATAGCATCTGCTACGTAATCTTTTCTAATGATATATATGGAGACACCTTAAAGCTCCTTTTGTTTCTGTGTGTGAACTGTTGGATCATTAAGCAGATTTACCAGTGGACTGACAGGTTTCTCTGAATTCTACTGGTATGTAATTGTGGGCCTAGTTTTCATCGGTCTGAATCATTTCATCATTTTCAATGCAGGAAAGAAAACGAATTGCCCTCTTTTTACTTCTCTCAATTGTAATTCGATGTGATATGTTAGATTTTGGTTACTAGTAGTTTGTTTTCTCTAATATATGAACTGTTACTAGATGGTTTTCTGAAACAGAAGTGTCTTGCTCAGTTTGTTCTACAAGCAAAATTCCTTCATTAATGTGTGCTTCTCACATTGTCTAAGCATGCTAACTTATTCTTTTCTTAAGTTATAATCTAAAACTGATGAGGGAGCAGTCTCTCTGGTTCAGGGAAGCCTAGATAACTCATTTACTAAGTGTTACCTTATATTAGAGCTTCAGTAACATTATTCTGTTTTCCAGCTAGGGAACTACCCTAATTACAGGAAGTTGTTCTTTGTTTATTTGTGTTGACTTCACATTTTCCATATTTTGTGATTTCGGTAGGGTAGTCTATGAAATTTGATTTTAGAGTTGGCTTAGAGCTTCTAAAAGAACAAATCATTTTTTGTTATTTCTTTTTGTCCATGTGTCCTGAGCTCTTAGCTCATGTGTAGGCCCACAGTAGACAGATAAATATTTGTTGTAATAAACAGTTCTCCAGAGGCTTGCTTAAAGTCTGTCTTTTGTTTAGTCACCTGGCAAGAAAATGAGGTCTTTGTATTGATTCTGTCTTTGGAGGCCTAATTCCTTAGTTCTTCTGCAGATTGGCATCATCTGATCTTTTCATGAATGGAGAACGTTTTCTGTGGCAGCAGATTCTTCTGGGTAAATGAATCTCTCTATCAGCTGTGGAAATACTGAATTTGGGTTTGAAAGAATGCAGAAACATTTGTCTGTCAAGCTTAAGAGATTGTTGAGCAGAAGTAGGGGGGAAGTATTTAAATCAGAAAAAATTTGCTTTCTATTTCGTATTCTTCCTAGCCATCCAGGCTGGCCCTGACTTCCCGTCTGGAGCAAATTCTTTTTTTGATGATTGGAATTGGATATTGTAAGCCAAAATTATTTGCTTGCCAATTTGGTTTGCATTTGAGGAGAGGGATAATTCTAAACATCCACAGGTAGTCTACAGTTGTGCCAGACTGATGGCCTCTGTTACAAATTCATCTTTTTCTTCAAGTCTTTATGGTGGTGGTTCTTAAATACAGTTAGTAAACACTTGTCTTTGGTTTCACACGGTACAAAGTAATACGGATTATTTTATCCAGTAGTAGTTTCATGATTTATTTTATTGTATGTGGTATACTCTTTTTGATTTGTATATGTTGATATACCATGAAATAATTTCTAAGTGACTCCTACATAGTCATCAGAGTTTGAGTACCTCCTTAGAGATAGTGGTATATGCGTATTTCCTCTGAAGTCAGAGTCACATCCAGTGCTTCGGCCTGACGTGACAGGGAGCTGTTGCCCGTGACAGCCCACATGCAGAAAGCAGAAGGAATGTAGCAAACAGGGATCCTGTTGTCACTGTTTTAACGGCTAGGAGCTGGAGCGTAGATTTACTAAGGATTGCAGCGTAATAGTCAGCATGAATCTACAGTTTATGCAGTTCATGTTGGGAGTATTTCATAGAAACCAGGTTCTAACTTCCAATCTGCTTTGAAAGTATGTACCTTGTAAATTATTTTAAAAATGCCATGAGAGAAGCCGGGTGCCTTTTTTCCTTGGCGTGTGCTGCCCGTGAGCTGAGTGTGTTCTCAGTATCAGTGGGAACGCCTGGGGCCGCCTGCAACAGGAAGCTAGCGGCCTGACCCTGCCCTTCCTGCTGAGTAAACGGGCCACTAGCCCTTCCACAGGCATTGGAGGGAGGGCTGGGGGGTCTGATTCTGGACCCTGGCCTCAGAGAGAGAGAGAAAGAGCACGTGCTTATTTAATTTTGCGGCTGTTGTGAATGCCTTCATTGAAGGAGATGCAGCAGATCCTTCCCTTTGGCTAGTTCCTTGGCATAAGTCCTGATGTAGGTCATCTTCTTTCTAAGGAAGTCACTTACCATATGCATCAGCAGTTTAACGATCACTTTTGGGAGCCTCTTCAGATTCCTCTCGAGATGCCCTTTGGGATGAGACACAGTGGGGCCTGGGGACAGCCCCTGTTCCCGGGGTCCCCGTGATGAATGGCTTGGCATGATTACACCGTGAATCTAGGTCTTGAGTCAGGATGTAGGCCAGTTCTAGCCTGGAGCTGCAGCCTCCTCCGTCAGGTCATGCATTTATTGATTTGGTGGTTCAGCCTCCTACTTGAGGCCTTGTTCTGGGCATCAGGCGCAGTTCTTAGCCACAGGAGGGGGATCCCAGACTGAGCTCTGTCACCTGGTAAGATGCCAAGCTTTGCTGGGGGAGGAGCTCAGCAAGGTAAGAGGCAGCCTGGAGGAGAATCCAGTGGGAGCAGGAAGTTGGAGCTGGAGGTTCCAGAGCACCTAAGCCCTGAGAAACTTCTGGAGACGTGAAAGGCCAACGTGGGCATGCGGGTGGAATTTGGGAGGTGGGCCCAAGCCCTTTTGATTTACATTTTATAGAAAAGGGTGACTGTATAATCTGGAGACCTTGGGGGACCCAAACAGGTTCTTTCTGTCTTACTGTCACCTGTTTTGATGAGACAGCTCCCAAGCCATCTTTTAAGATGAATGAAGTAAAGGTAGGGGTGACATTCAAACCCTGCCTGGGTTTGAATTGTGACTCCCAACATTTGTTACCTGTGTGATAAAGAATTAAAAGTTGCTTTCTCTTTCTGAGTCTCAGTTGCCTCATCTGTAAAATGGGGCATAATCACAACGATTACTGTAAAGAATATATGAGATATGATATGTATTAGCTATATTGTATAGGGCTTAGCAATAATAAATCCTCAACAAAAGTTAGCTGTTGTTATTATTACTGTGCAGCCCTTGTTGATCTATATCTGACTCAGGTCCATAGAAGAAAGTTAGTGACTGTAGGAAACACATTAATTATTTTCTAATTTAATGAGATCAGAACAAGCTGTAGCCTTGAGTCTGGATTTTTTTTGTGAAATAGATTATGAAATTAAGTTTTATGTGTATAAGCAAAGGAAAGATATGTGAAAATGTTAATTTATCTAGCCACGGCTTTTTTCTGATAGCTGGGTACGTATGACTTCAGTGTCATTATTTGTGCTTGTCATGTGTGCAGTGAAAAGCAGTGCATTTTCTCTCAAGTTGTAAACTTATTAGTAAATACAGTAAAATGAAAAGAAAGTCCTTAACCACTGCAAGTCCCAGTTAATTCAAGAGAAGGAGGTAGGAGATAGGCCTGGGAGTATTTTTAGGTACGTATTGAGGAACTCTTGGGTCCTGATTATTGTTAGGCTGCAGCCTCTTAGGCCCTAAACTGTGTTCCACTTCTCTGATGAATGCTGTTTCCTGTTAATTCTTGATTATGTTCTGGTAGATAGAGGAATTGCTAGATGCAACTGAGGTGACGCCTTCTTTATAAGTAATAAATTCTTCATTCTTATTTCTATATGCAAATAGAAAGAGGGGCAAAGACTAGTCACATAAATGCCTTACAGGTTTTTTTTTTCTTTACTTTTAAGGAATTAAATTTATAAAACCCTGTTTCCTAAATGAAAATGTCAGTTTTTGAAACTAAGGCTCTAACGAATTCCAGAAATGAAAATTCCCCATGATATATAGCTTTAGGTCTTGATGTAAGAATATTGTGTTAATGATATCCTTATGCTTCTACCTTCCCACCTTAATTTTATACCCTGAAAATTTCTTGATGATGCCGTCCTCCAACCTGTATTATTTCATCCCAATTGTGCCATTATTGGTCATATTATTTTTATTCCAGTTTTATTGAGATATAATTGACAGACAGCACTGTATAAGTTTAAGGTGTACAACATAATGATTTGACTTACATCATGAAATGATTGTCATAATAAGTTTAATAAACATCCCTCATCTCATATAGATACAAAATTAAAGAAATAGAAAAAAGTTTTCTTTGTGATGAGAAATCTTAGGCTTTTTTCTTTTAACAATTTTCATATATAACATACAGCAATGTTAATTATATTTATTATGTTGTACATTATATCCTTAGTATTTACTTATCTTATACCGGGAAGTTTGTACCTGTTGACTGGCTTCATCCAGCACCCGCTCCTGTCCCTTTTGCCTTTGATAATCGTAAATCTGATCATTTTTTCTATGAGTTTGCTTGTTGTTGAAGTATAAGTCACCTACAGAACTATGTTAGTTTCAGTTGTACAACATAGTGAATCCATATATCTATGCATTTCATAATGATCACCATAATAAGTCTAGTTACTATCACCATACAAAGAGATTACATAGTTACTGCATTCCCCACACTGTACATTTCATACCCAATGACTCCTTTATTTTTTAACTGAATGTGTACCTCTTAATCTTCCTCACCTGTTTCTTTCCTCCTCCACCTCTTTCCTTCCTCTCTGGCAGCCACCTGTTTATTCTCTGTATCTATAGCTCTATTTCTGTTTTGTTATGTCTGTTCACTCGTTTTGTTTTTTAGATTCCACATATAAGTAAAATCACATAGTATTTGTCATTCTGTGTCTGTCTTATTTATTATAATACCCTCTAGGTTCATCCATGTCATTGCAAATGGCAGGTTTTTATTTTTTATGGCTGAGTAATATTCCATTACACATATATATCACATCTTTATCCATTCATCTCTTGATGGACATCATTGGTTGTATTAATGTTCCTTTGAATTCTACAAATTTGAATAACATAACATATCACATAGTAGTTAAGGCATGGATTCTACAGCTGTAGAACTGAGTTTGCATCTGGATCTCCTGCTTAATAGTTATAGCATTTTGGACATTTGCAAGGGTTCTTTTTGTCCTAGTTTCTTCATTTATAAATGGGGGTATTAACAACAGTTTTAGCTCATCTGTACTATCACTGCTGTGAGGATTAAATAATATGAGTTTTTGTATAATGAGTACTTATATTTGTCTGGCACAAGGTAGGCACTACCTGTTAACTTTTATTTTAGAGTATTATAATAGAGTAATATGATCTGCTGTAACAAAAGTAGGAGCTTATTTCTCATGTATTTTAAATGGAATTTCTTAGTTAATGAGGACCTATCAAACCAAGTAATACTCATTATTAATAAGAACATTCAAATGTTAGAATAGCTACCTTGAGGAAAAATTTCGTATGTAACTGTGTAACTAGGATTTGGTTGTACATGGTCCTCATTTAAACCTAGAATCAAGAAGCTACTTAAAGATGTACTTACGGTATGAGAATGGATTTTTCAGGTGGAGTTTTATGAAAGCCCTTACAGGAGGTACACTAAATGATTTTGAAAAGGGGGAGAGAAGTAATAAAAATAAGCTAAAATGTAGGAAAACAGAAGTAATTCAGCATAGATGAGAATGGAATTGTGGTTCATTTTGAGTTTGGGAAGAGATGACTTGACTGGGAAGTGGTATTAGTGGGGGAGGTGTATTGTAAGTGCATATAGGAGTAGGAATTAGTAAAAATAAGTTAAAGTGGGCCCTAGAAGCCAGTAACACATCAGGAAATAAATGAATCTGAGATAATGGTAGTTCATTCAGGAGGATGGTTAAAGTGTCCCACTTCAGCTCTGAAGAAATAGTAACATTTGTAAATGTCTTATCATAAAGTGAAGCAAGCAGAATAATAGGGCTAATTAAGCCCCTAAAGAACATTAGCATATACCTGGTGTTCAGAAATAACTCCAGATATGCCATGTCTAAAACGAACTCAACATAGTTGAGTTTACAGAGCAGCTTCGTTCAGTTCAGTTCAGTTCAATTCAGTCACTCAGTCATGTCTGACTCTTTGCGACCCCATGAATCGCAGCAGGCAGGCCTCCCTGTCCATCACCATCTCCTGGAGTTCACTCAAACTCACATCCATCGAGTCTTTGGATGCCATCCAGCCATCTCATCCTCTGTCGTCCCCTTTTCCTCCTGCCCCCAATCCCTCCCAGCATCAGAGTCTTTTCCAATGAGTCAACTCTTGGCATGAGGTGGCCAAAGTACTGGAGTTTCAGCTTTAGCGTCATTCCTTCCAAGGAACACTCAGGGCTGATCTCCTTTAGAATGGACTGGTTGGATCTCCTTGCAGTCCAAGGGACTCTCAAGAGTCTTCTCCAACACCACAGTTCAAAAGCATCAATTCTTCAGCGCTCAGCCTTTCTTCACAGTCCAACTCTCACATCCATACATGACCACTGGGAATATTATAAATGTCTCCTTACTTCATAATTTTATTGTAGTTGTTTTTCATCCTTTATTAGTTTAAAATGTGGTATTAGTAACTAATTTTAATTTTATATAAATCATTTCTAAAGGATCTTTTACAGTTAAAAGTCCATGTAGCTAAACTGGTCTTGAAATATTATTTTTTCTGTCAAAGGAATGCTTCAGGTACTACTGTAAACATGAATGGATACTTTATAATAAATGATACGTCTACCTGTACTTTAATGTACTTTTTTCCTCAGAGCAATACATGCAAAAATCAATAGTGTGTTTATTTTCCTTTGTTATTTGCTTTGCTAAAGACTAATGCAATTATAGCTGACACAGTCTACGTATATAATGATTATTAGTATTTTCTCACAACTAATTAAAAAATTGGATATCAAAGCATATTTTTGCATTAGAGAGAAGGCAAACTATAAATTCTGTGGTTTAGACCTTTAGAGTATGAGCTAAATTAAGTTGACTTGTATTGAATTTAATGAGCTTCTAATGCAAATAAAGTCACCATATTTTATATGAAGCCATTAAGGTAGCTGGATATTTAAGGTAGCAATATTAGAATGTGTCTTGTTAGAGGATAAGAAATGTTTTGATTAGAACAGGAAAATTATACAATATAATGTGAGCTACAGTCTACCTGTTTCCTCTTTTGCTTCAAATCTGCTAGCTTTTAAAAAGTTACAGACAGAATAAATTATTTCTATTCCTTTTGTAATGGTTTGTTGAATCAAGAATTTTCATCTTAATTTTTTAGAAATTTTTCATATATTTTTGGACTTTGGCCAGATCACTGTCCTGTCACTCAGAAGTCTGAGAGTCTTTAAAAAAAGGTAAAAAAAAAACCCAGTAAATTTTAGGGTTTATTATTCTTCCTTTTTAGAATAAAACTCATGTCTACAAGGCAATATAGTATTTGGTGACCTTAGTCTTTGTAGTTCATGGCTAACTTGGATGTGGCATAAATGCCAAACGCCCAGTGGAAAACTTTAACTTTCTGATGGAAATGACAGTAATTGGCCAATTTTAAATGTTTCTTGCATGATTTTACATTGCAGAGGAAAATGATAGAAACAAAATGAGGAGAGAGGTAAACCAGGAGGGAAATAAATTCTGAAAGGAGTTGAAAATGTAGTGAAGATGTGAAATGCAGTGGAGATGTGAGGATAGAAATTAAAAAGCTGATTGTCGCTGTGATCCTGTCTCCTGCTGCTGGCTGGAGTGCTCGTCCCAGTTAAGGACTGTAGTGGTTAGTGTTGAAATGTGACTGAATTTAAGCCTTCTCTGGTATTTCAGGCCATTTCAATTCTACTGTAGCCTCTAACCTTTAGTATATTCTTTATGCTATGGTGAGAAACATCACTGAAAAAAAGAAGAGAAAGCAGGCAGGCATCAGTAAACTTTTGGTGTACCTCTCAAGAAGCTACCAGGTTAGCTTGAAGAGCCACTGCTTCAGCCACCTGCACGTCCGCATTCCATTGAAAACCACCTGCTTTGCTATGAAGAGTTCTCTAAGCAAGTGATATGTCAGCTGTAAATGGTGAACAGTGCTGTGTCAATAGGGCTATTCTCTAACCAGTGTAAAAGCAGTTTTATTGCCAAAATTTTTTTGTTTCACTTTATGCAGTTTCTATTGTGGATACTTGAAAGCAATTCCTATACTTTAAATATGTACACTGCTTTGAAATCTGAAATTCACAGGACTCTCTACTAGGAACATGTCAAAGGAAATTCATTTGGCAGTGAGATAAGTGGCTCTAGTGGAGATTTTCTTTTCTACATATAAGAAAGATCTATTTGGAGTTATGCAAGAAATGCATTCTTAGGTCATGTGTGTCTAAGAGAGCAAGCAAATAAATATCTTCTCTGTGTATGAAAGGAAGGAAATGATGTTTATTAGCATACTGTAACCACACTTGGCTTCTGTGAATCCATTTTGTAGGAAGGTCGTCATCTAGTGAAACAATGAGGCAAAATTTTGGATTCCAACTCCGGTTGTCTCCAAGGACAGAAACGTCTGATAATGTAGATTCACGCATGCCTTGTATGTGTACATGCACCCACACGTGCATGCACACTTATATCCCATGGAATTCTTGAGACACTGATGCAGGGGTAAGTGTCAGAAGTCTGAGACCTTTAGGAAGGACTCAGGTAAAGGCCCAAAAGAGACTAATTTTCAACAAAAACCCTGTAATTCCATGAGGCACTGAATACCTATAGAAAAAAAGCACAACTCAGAAGTTGTAGTAAATCTTTCCAGCCTTATAATTATGAGAATACCATGAACATATATGGATACAGAGTTATCATTGGCTTTTGTAAATAAACCAGAACGTAAGTTTCATAAAAGTGAAGACAATTAAAAAAAAAACAACTCAGACTTTACTCAGTTCTTTTATGAGATTTAAAAATGATTTTCAGAAGGGGATTACCTTACACTTATAAAGTAGAAAGAGGAGAAAGTGATCTGTTTATTCATTTGTACAAGTGTGATGTCATTTACCAAAATGAATTTTCAGCAATAATACTGTATTAAAAGAAAATTAGTAATTGTTTATTAAACCACTGTGGTAGCAGATTGATGGCAGCAGAAATACCTGATTCTAATTGCCCTCAGCAAGGAGGAAATTAGTTTTTTCTCGTAACAAGCAGTCCAGAGGTAGGGAAGGCTTCAGATGTCACAGCTGGGGGCTCTGGCTCCAGCACTGGTGTCTCTGGGATTCATAGGTGCTTAGCAGGCCAGCCATGAGGCTTCTAGCTCCATATCCAGATGCAGCAGATCTAGAGACAGAAAGATCTCTTTCTTCTGGTGTTTCCTTCTTGGAAGCAAGGCAAACTTCCCCAAGCTCCCTCCAATAAAACCGTGGCCACTATTGGTTTTCAGCCCTTTCCTGAGTCTCAGAGTCAGACCTGCCTTGCAAGGTCAGCTCACTCCACTTGCACATCAAACTGGACCTTGGATGCACCCATGGTCCTGCGTGGGACTCAGAACTGAGGGCAGGGCCACCGACCATCTTTTGAGGTGTGTGGGGGAGGAGTGGATGTTCTAACAGAGTCGGACATGACTGAAGCGACTTAGCAGCAGCAGCAGCAAGAGTTAAGGGGGAGTGGATGTTGGGTTGGCAACCAGAGGTATCTGCCTTTGTAAACAGAAAATGATGGGAAAGAATGGAATTTTGGAAAGATTATGAAATGTGTCTATCAAATGAAACTTTAGCTGTCTGGGTTACTTTTAGAAAACAACAATCTATTGTTTGTAAAGAAAAGACATGTTTTGCCAAAAAGTAAGAATTTATTTTTAAAAACCTTCCCCAGTTGAGCAGTTATCCAAGAATTCCTATGTAGCATCTGGCATAAGGTTAGGATCAATCATCATTTTGTCTCCATCACCAAGAATAATGGAGTTCTAAGTCCATGGCTGTCCCTTATCTTTGATCTTCTTAGGATCACTGCCATCCTCCCTGAATCTCATGAGTTAATTTCTCAATGAAATGTAAGTATTTAGACTTGCACTTGCTTTAAAAAAAATCCCTAGTACTGTACTTTAAGAGAGTCTTTCAGATGAGATGCATAAATGAGGAAGGTGTTACTATGTCTTTGTTGACCTTCTGCAGCTTGTGGGGTTTTGTAAAAGCCTTGAGATCTCTGATCATCGTTCCTACAGAGGTTAATGGTCACAGCCATTCTTTATTCATCATGCGCATGCTCTGCCAGGCCCCATGCTTGACAGGTAGTATGTTCACCATTTATTTTCTTCCAAAGGAGAAAACATAACCTTGTACATGCTCCCCATCCTACAATTGGAGCAGGTAGGATTCAAAACCAGGTCTGTCTGGTCCTAAATCCTATGTTTCTGATGTATCCTACTTCTTCAAAAGAAGCAAGATGAGAAAGCCGAAGTTCTGTTCTCCATTGATGGAAAGATGCTAGATCTAACCCTTCAGCAGGTTAATCAATATGCTCCAAGATGCCTTTCAGTCACAGCACAGAACAGAGCTGTACTCTGGCCAATGTGGCAGGTATTCAAGGAAGCTTTCTGGCCCTGCCTCCCTCCCAGTTTACTCTTCCCAGAGAGTCAGTTATCCTGTTAAAGCACAAAGCAGTTGTGTCTGATCTGCTGAGAACTGTCCGGGGCCTCCTGTCCCACCCTGAGTAGAAGCTGATGTCATGGAGGATCTGCTGGTTGTCTGCCTTCCCTGTCCCTGCTCCCTCCACTCTCTCATTTCACCTCCTTCTCCTCTTCCCTTCCTCCTCTGGCTCTGCTCCTTGCTCCGTTCTCCTTGCTACCCCTCAACCTATCAGCCTTCTTTCCGGGACTTTGCTTTGAGGTGTGTCTATCCTGGACTGCTCTTGCAGCAGGAATCAGCATAGCTCATCCCTTCCTCTCTTTCAGGTTTTCACTTAGTCATCTCTGTGAGCACCTCATCACCACTCTCCATGGCAACCTCTAATCCTTGTTCTTCTTTCTTTTCTTCTTAAGAATTTTCAGTAGTTTACATCCTGTATGTTGATTGATGTCTCTCTTTCCCTATGTGAGGTTTTATCTGTTTTGTATATTGCTAGACTCCCAGTGCTGAGAAGGGAGCCTGGTACAGTGTGCCATCTTTGTAAATGTTGTTGCCCAATTGAATGAGTTGGGTGATTTGTCCATAGATTAGATCTCTGGCTGTGATCAAGCAGGTGGACTGCTGAGAGATACTCACAAGGACATGGTGTTACTTAATTGGAAAACCTCCTTTAAATGTTTCTACCAGGTTAGCAGTATCTAGTCCTTTTCTGTCACCAAGAGTGAATCAGAGTATCTGATTTCACTCAGCATATTTTACTCTTGATATTCCTCCAAGCACGGGACCTAGATGTTAATTCTCAACTGCATAAAAACTTATCCAGCCTAACTGACTTTGAGCATTTGGAAGCCTTGAAGACAGTCACCCTGATACTTCCATGTGCCAATGATGCTGCCGACGAAGAGACACTTAAGATGATACTGACATTTCTGTAGTTTGCATGGTGCTGCCTGCAGATGATAAGCCAAATGAAGGCAGGACTTCATATGGAAGTAGTACTGTTTTTGCTACCCCAACAGCGTGATGACAGGTAAAGAAGAGAGCACTAAGTCAGGTTAACCAACATGTTCAGCGAGGAAGGAGAACAGATGCCCCTCCCATTCCAGACCAGACTGGAGATACATATGGCAGTGGTGGTCACCAGCTTTGACAGATGAGGCCTTTGTACTTATGGTATCTTGAGTAGTTTCTATCATTTAAAAAATGTTTCTTTCACCAGGAACTGTGCTACCAGAAACTGTGCTAAGTGCTAGGAATATAGTGGTATGAATAAATAATGTTATAAGATCCCTGTCCTCTTTCCCTGGTGGTCAAATGGTTAAGACTCTGTGCTTCCACTGCAGAGCGCACAGGTTCTATCCTTGGTCAGAGAGTTCCACATGCCACTTGGCCAAAAAAAAAAAAACCAAGAAAACGAAATCCCTGTTCTCAATGGAACTTCTCAAAAAAAGTAGGGAAAACAGATATATAACCAGTACACCCGTAAGTAAATAACTAATAAACCGTGATCAAAACTCTGGAGAGAAAGAACAAAAACAGAGTTAGGGAGTGATGGTAGAAGGGCTGGGGTGGATCTCGCCTAGAAACTTAAGCTTTGACCTTTGAGTGGGTGTGAGAGTCCAGTTTTAAAGAGATTATTTTGTTGTTTCACTAGCAACAGTCACAGTGAGCCTTGCATATTAGGTCCCTGTAACAGAGTACATAGTATTGGGAAGTTCCGTGAGATTCAAAGGTTACTTAGGAAGAATGGCTGTTTACAGGAGGTTGGTTATGTTGCTTAGAGCAACAGGATTCTGTTAGAGGGAGAGATTGTGTGCAAACAGCATGTGTGACCAGGATATCTAGGCAGCGGCTATGTGACAAGGGAAAGGGCGGTGGCGGCTATAATTGACATGGTCGAAGAATAAGCAAATATTGATGTGGGACTTTAAACCATGGCAATGCTAGGAAATTCAAGGAAGTAACAACAGCAGTAAGGTATCTGTGTGCTTCAAATATAAGGTTTGTATAAAGTTAAATTCTTCAGCTAAATAAATAGGAAAAAGTCTTCATGTTTTTGTCTTGTTGGGAAGATCAAAGTTCATTTAAATTTGGATTGAATGACAGCTGGTTGGAAAAAATTGTACTTGCACTAATCTAGCAAGAGCCAGTTGCTGGCAGTGTTTTGCACCATGTAAGGGTGAACCCCTTGTACAAGTTAACAGTATGGTATATTGTAATTGACAAAACTGTCCTTTACTCTGTGGGATAGGAATTTCTGCAGAAATGAGCGCTAACGATGGATTCTTGAGTCTGCTCCATGATGTAGTGTGACTTGGGTTTCCATAGGAGGAGAACCAAACCTCACCAAAACTCCACAAACTGCTTTCAGAGCAAGTGGTTTATGTCCATGCCGTAGAATGGCCGTTTCTCTCCCATAGCATTGAGGTCATCAAATGGTAGTTCCCATTAGTTATGTAATTCTCTGCCTTCTCTCAGTTCATAAGTACTGAAATATGATTGAGAATTGCTTCAATGCTGACCCTGGAACTTGGTCCCGTTGCTGACCTACAGCAGTAGGTCAGAGAGTTTCTGTCTCTCTGGCTCTGCTCTGTGCCCTCCACAGCAGGGTTTCCCAAGGTATGGAAGGAGCACCTGCACCAGAGCATCTTCACCAGAACCTCCTGGCTGCCCCTGCTAAAACTGCAGATCCCTGCATATATTATATTCTCCCGAATACAAAACTCTAGGATCCAAATAAGGGTTCATGTTGTAGCTTGGTGCCCATAAGTTCTTAGGACTGTGTAATTATCATGACTTCATCCCACACATTTGAACATTATTGTGATAATTCTATGGTGGCAGAGAGCATCAGAAGCTTAAACAAGTCCACTCCAGAGCTCTAGTCTATACTTATAAATATTATCTAAAATGTTAGTCACAGCTGGTTCTTTTCAAATTTTGACCAGATTCTTTTCAGAGTAGATCTTATGATTTACCTGCCTGTTCTCCATGAGCCAACTTGTAGAGAAGTGATGCTGTAAAGAAGGGGAATTTTTTTCATGATGCTTAAAAAAAGATATTTTAAGACAACAAAGGCATGATAATTTGTGTAAGGTTTCTAAAGAAAACAAAAATAAAATGAATTTTTTTTTTAGGAATCTCATATATTTTGAGGACTTGATTAATTATCACATCAGCTCTATATGATACTTTATAATATTAATAATCACAGTTCTATAGGTAGCTCACCTGAGAATCAGCCATTTCCTGTTGGTAGCCTGCTTGGCTACCTGACCACTTGGTCTACTGGTTTTTTTGAAAATTTTCTTCCTCAATTCTATTTGCATATATGGTATTGATCCAGTATGATTTTTGAGGGAGCGGAAAATAGTCTTTGGATAAAAGGATAAAAAAATTGGGTCTCTTAGTTCCATATCCCCCAGTACTGAGCAAAATGCCTGGTAAGGTAGCGGAATTCCCGGTCAGTCCTCCGCTCCCTGAGATGTCTGGGCGTGGACTTTCTCTTGGACACAGTGAGTTCCAACTGTGACTTCTCAGGGAAAGATCTCCTCTGCTGAGAGAGTGCAGTTGAGTGAATGGTCATTGGAGTCCCCAGAGTCTCCTCCTGATGATGCCACAGCCAAGGCCAGACATGCCAGTGATGCGGATTATACCTGCATAGGTTGCTGGTACATTTATTGCATTTCCATAAAATATCAGAAAATGAGCACGGACCAGGTGCTCGTAAATCCGCCCAAGCCAGTGCCACAGGCAGGAGGGCCTTGAGAGAGAGAAGCACAGCACACAGCCACCCGCTATGAGGAATGACGGCTCTTCAGAAAGGCCCAAGGCCACAGCACTTCTCTCAGTGGCGGGAGAAAGGGCTTCGGGGGAGTGTTCCAAACATGGTAGAGATGCCTGGAGGCCACCCAGAGAGGAATTTGGAATGGAAGTAAGAAGTTGGCTTGAAACTCAACATTCAAAAAATGAAATTCGTGGCATCTGATCCCATCACTTCGTGTCAAATAGAAGGGGAAAAAGTGGAAGCAGTGACAGATTTTATTATCCTGGGCTCCAAAATAACTGTGGATGGTGACTGCAGCCATGAAATTAAAAGACGCTTACTCCTTGGGAGAAAAGCTATGACAAACCTAGACAGCATATTAAAAAGCAAGAGACATCACTTTGCTGACAAATATCCATATAGTTTTTCCAGTAGTCATGTACAGATGTGAGAGTTGGACCATAAAGAAGGCTGAGCGCTGAAGAATTGATGCTTTTGAGTTGTGTTAGAGAAGACTCTTGAGAGTCCCTGGACTGCAAGGAGATCAAACCAGTCAATCCTAAAGGAAATCAGTCCTGAATATTCATTGAAAGGACTGATGCTGAAGCTCCAATACTTTGGCCACCTGATGTGAAGAGCAGACTTATTGGAAAAGACCCTGATGCTGGGAGAGATTGAGGGGAGAAAGAAAGAAAGACAGGAGGAGAAGGGGACAACAGAGGATGAGATGGTTGGATGTCATCACTGACTCAACAGACATGAGTTTGAGCAAACTCCGGGAGATAGTGGAGGACAGAGGAAGCTGGCCTGCTGCAGTCCATGGGGTCACAGAGTCAGACATGAGTTAGCGACTGAACAACAACAACAAAAGAGCCACATCCACACAATCTCTATCAGATTTTTTGAAGCACAAATTGGCTACTATAACATGGGCTCTGTTATGTGAGAACCTTTAGAAAACAATGAAGTTGCTTTTTGTTGCTATTTGGCAGTCTGTGACTATATACCACGTGAATGTTATCACCGTATGTGAGATCATGCTATTAAAGAAAACTAGCTGCTAAGTTAAAAACGAAATCTGTTTCTACAAAGGAAGTGTTTGCACAGTTTCTTCAGTTTTTTATACATCAGGACAGATGAGTGCTGGAATGTAAGTATCTGATGAAGTCAAGCACCGGTACATTATAGAGGCAGCAGTTAGAGACCCTTTTATGTATTGTCTTTATGAGGCTTCTCATAAAGATAAAAAACATTTAACTTGGGGCCTTCCTGGTGGCTCAGTGGTAAAGAATCTGCTTGCCACTGCAGGAGACACAGGTTTGATCCCTAGTCTGGGAAGGTCCCACATACCATGGGACAGCTAAGTGCATTCATCATGACTACTGAACCTGTGCTCAAGAGTCCCGGAGCTGCAGCTACTGTGCTCATGTGCTCTAGAGCTAGCACGCTTCAACAGAGAAGCCACCGCAGCGAGAAGCCCACACGCTGCAACTCAAGAAAAACTGGCACAGCAACAAAGACCCAGCCTAACCAAAAATTAAAACAAAAGCAAAAACATTTATCTTGGTAATGCTTATGTTGGCATTGACTTTTTTTTTTTTAGACATAGAATCGAACACTGGATCCAGGTAGAGGATTCACTAATGAAAATGGATTTTTTGCTACTGTGCAGTGCATATTTGATGGCATTTTTGTTACCTTGAAACGTTAATACCTTTACAAAAGCTTTTCAGTAACTTCACATTACTTCTCAGAAAAGGCTCATGTTTGTTTAATTTGAGGACATGACTGCAGTTTCCCTTTCCCCCATGTTACGTACATCTGTCTCGTGTATTCTTGTCAGTCCCATGAAATGATTTAGAGTTTCTGTGTGAAAAATACCTTTATGGTTTCTGTAGTCCATAATGCCATTATCATAATTGATGAATCTTTGACCCCCTCACGTCCTTAGATAAAAGGATTCACTTGTGTGTGTGTGTGTGTGCACGCATTTTCCCGGCATCAGTGGTCAAAAGGTTCCCCCCTTTTTTTTGTTTAAACAGTGTGTGTCAGGAGTGGAATTTGAGCCCACACCTCCTCACGAAGACCAGAATCATTTCCTTTTTATAAAATTCTTTCTGAGAATAGTGATTCTGCTTTGCTAAAAATGTTCTGTAGAAAAGATTTTTCATAAGCACGTAGACAAACAGGATGAGTGTGTATGAAAAGTTACCAATAATGGTAGCCACCCTTTGCAGAGACTGTGTAATTGTTTTGTGCCTGGAGTGAACAGTAGGTTCTTAAAACATCTGCCTTGGACAGTTTAGATGTGGCCCTGCCTTCAGATAGGAACCTGAATCAAATTCCAAGAAACATTTCCACCTCAGGAGGCTGAATACAGAAGCAGAACACTCCCCTCAAAGCTACCAAATCAGTTAATTGTTAGATTTATAATTCCATCATTTGTAAACTCTTATGGATGGTTAGGCAGTTAACAAGTGAGATGGAAATGATGTGGTATTATAATCAAGGTAAAATTGAGCAGCAGAGTAAAAATCCAGCAGCTTTCTGGTTTCTGAGCCATAAGAAAAAAAGAGTTCTGGAGTAATGATGAAAACATGGAGATTCAATTCTTGTTAACTACCTAATAGCTCTTCTTTAAGATTTGGGCTATGAGTAATAACCTTGAAATATGAAATGAGATTTAAGATAAGATTGGCCAAAGGGATGAGTATTTTAAAACCACTTCTGCTGCTGGGCTTTTAGTTGGCTACAAAATTGAATATACAAACCTAAGAGTGGGCAGCCACCCATGAATTTACTTGATTCACAGTAAGGGTTATTTTTGTGCCTGTTCATTTCCATCTACCATGTTCTGACCTACCCCGGAGTACAGTGGATATTCTCACCTTCTGCACCAGGGCTCCTGGCTGTTGCCTTCCTGTAGGACAGCATCTTGTCAGTTGTCTTCTACAGAGGGAGTACAAAGAAGTTCTGTGTTGAAGTGAATTTCTGAGATAGTTGAAAGTATCACCTTCATGAACACAGGTATCTTTCTTATTTTCTTTCCCTCTTCCCTTCTTTTGATGAGTAAGAGGGAGAACATTTTAGGTATTTGCCATTTTTCTTCTGTCTTGGCTGATTAAAAGAAACATGGTTACATGGCAGAATATTGGCAGTGAGGAGAAATGGAAAGTAGATTTAACGTTAACCTTTTGGAGAAACAGTGGAAGGCCAAGAAATAATGAAAGAAAAGGCTTGCTAATAATATTACATACTAATATAATTAAATATGGATAAGTTCATGCATTTAGATGGTGGTCCAGATCTTAACACCTCACCACTCACTTTCAAACAGAAGTTATTTTTGTAAGCATGTAGGAGTAATATGATTTTGGCTTGAAATCATTTTAAGTTTACATCACTGATACAGCATGGATTAAGCAAGTGCAAGCAAATTAAAGAAGAGACTTTAGATTTCAGATCTAAAATCAGTATAACTGTGAGAGGTGGGGCTTGAAATATTGCCGTGGTTTTGGAAAAGTTTTAGTGACACCACATTTTTTTGCATGATTCTTACATATGTACAGTGTGTGGGAGTATTCATCAGCCAGAGTTTGAGAATTCATAATTTTGTGATCAACTTAAAGTGATTCATACAAAGCCTCTCTCTCTGTCTTTAAACCATACATTTGGTTAAATTTTGAATTATAAATTGTTTTTTTTCTTTTTTGCTGGTAAAGTGGTGTCTTTTGGGGTGATTTCTTAATTGTCCATGGTGTAAGGTATATGTTGCCTATGAAACATTGTCATAAGTGTAGTTCAGAATTATAATCAAAGAATGGTCTTTAAAAAAAATCTTCCCAAGTCTAATTGCAAAACAATTTTGTAGTAACTTTTTGTGTGTGTGTCTAGTATTATATGTCTTTCTTCATTTTGTACATTTCCTTTAGTTTTATGACTAGATTCTTAATATTACTTGCCAGCCACCTCACTCTCCTGTTTCTTCCTAGGACCTTAATAAATATAACTTGCTGCCCAGTCTCATATATTATAGCTCATTTGAGAGATAGTTGCTCCTAGGCATGTAAGGTCTAGTGTTAGTAAGCACTGATTAGCTGATTAGCAAGTGCACAGACTCTCCTGGTTGAATTATACGTAATCCTGTTTTGTCTTCATAGTACTCTTGAGAAAGAAGTGTGTTTGGCCTGTTCATAGATTTGGAATCAGAAGTTCAGAGAGCTTCAGTAAATGTCCCAAGACTACAAAGAAAGCCTTTATCTAGGATTTAAACCCAACTTTGTCCTACCCCTAAACTGTTGTTCTTTCTACTATGCAACATTGCTTCTCCTGTAACTTTTACCTAGTTCAGAAATTAATATGTCTTCTGGAGCAAGCAATTTTCTCTCTGCTAGATGTTATGACCTATTTTCTGTTTTGTAATGTTGCTAAGTATATAATTTAAGATTATGCATGTTTTTTATTATCTTTTTTTTTTAAAGCAAATAATAAAAAAAATTAGGTAGTCAAGAATCTGATCACATAAGCCAACCTGCACGCAGAGGGGAAAAAAAAAAAGACAAAGTAGCCATGCTAAGTGAGTCATCTCTTCACCTGGTGTCATCTCTCCCCTTGGACATATACCTTGGAGTCTTCAGGCCTCAGGGATGCTTTTTATTGTCTTAATAGTATAAGAAAAGAGAACTCGTTTGACCCTGAGGTCTAGCCAGCTTCACTAAGGATTCTATTTCCCTCTTCAGGAGTTGAGTACTGTTATTGGTTCTGCAGGAAGTAGCATTTGCATAATCATAATGTTGTAAATGCAGGTAAATAGTTGGGTGGTTCATCTCTACACAAGACAAAGAAGATGTAATATAAGTACAAGGGGGGAAAAAAAAAATCTAAACCCAAGATTTAAAAACCTGACAGTGCAAAAAAGAGTGGAAGACTTGACAGAATTTGTGGCTGGCTAGATGGTAGGAGGGAAAGAGAGGTGATGGGGATATGTCAGATGCTAATTTCCTTCTCTTTCATGGTGGGATGTCCAGAAATACTGCCTAATGCTGTTGAAACAAGAGACAGCTAACCAATTGAAGAACTAAAAATAGCACAATCAAGAGAACTAGGAAAGAATTAGAGGTGAAGGAAGTGTGAATGTGGAAGATAGGAGGAAGGCAGGCAGTAAGTCAGTAGATTTTGTCTGAAGTTGACAAATCAAGATGAGATACATGCCTATTTAGTTAAGCTGATAACCACAGGACAGTAAGAACAGTAGTAATGGAAGGGAGTAGACTTGGGGAATATGGGTCCAGAGACACTTAACACATTTATTACCATCTAGTTCTGTTTGGAAGAATTCAGCTGCATTTGCGTTACTTTTAGAATAAGGAAAAGGAAGAATTTCACCAGTTGTGGATGTACGGTGTCAGGAATAACTTTCCATACGTTCTGTGACATCACTACTACCACTAGGCTCCTAGGGACTGCTCTTGCCAGCAGTGGAGGCTCTAGTTTCCAAAGAACTGGGCAGAGCGGGGTGAGGCGACAAGTAATGTACACTCACAACCCCTTTCAAGTAGTCAGCTGTTTTCTATGGTTGGTTCCTGATCAAAATGGGGCAAAAAACCCACCACCCTTCCTCCAAGATGCAACCTGGACGGCTTTTCTGATCAAAGCCTGCCCGAAAAGCCCAGCACCTGTGCTAATAAGGCTCCTGCAGGCTCAAGATCCTGCTTCCTTTTCTAGAATGCTGTAGCCATTCTGGAAAGTAGAGGCCGGCATTGCCTTTGTTTTCTCTGGTCTGAGGAGTGGCTGAGCTTCTGGGCACCGACTTCCTTCCAGGTACTTCCTGCGAGGGGAAATTTCTTGACTTTTCTGCGTGAACCTTCCAAACGCCTGTGGGCTGAACAATGGCTGCAGCGTTGTTTTTCAAGCAGGGGCTTGGTTTTGTTTTCACCCAAGTGTGGATTGTTGTGTTCATGGCGCCTCCAGGTGGGCGGTCAGGGAAGGTCTTGCTGAGGTAGGAGGCCTGGGAGGATGATAACTTGGTTGTGCCAGTTTTGCTTTTAGCTTTAGTCTGTGTGTCTTGGGATCAGCGGAACAGTAATGGGGTTTGGGTGGGGAATGGAGTCTGATGAAGGAGGTTAAACCAGGGAGTTCATGCCAACGGCTCAAGGATGCACCCTGGCTTAGGAGAATGTGTAAATAGGTGCCTTTATCTAGTCCCTTTTTGCCTCTTTCCAACCAAATTTCTAAATAACCCCCACCTTTTTGAGATAAGAGGAGATAAAAGAGGGTACACTCTGAGGTTCCCCCAGCAGGTGGAAAATCCTGCCTAATTATAGTTGCAGATTTCTCTGTCAGGAATTGACTTGCTGTTGACTTAATCCAGGGCTACAAAGTCAAATGCCACAGCAGGTGGTTTTAAATGTGTAGCACCATCAGGGTGGGGACTCTGGCATACTAAAATCTCATGGTTCGTTGAACCCTTTGTTGAGCTTCCAATGTTGTCATGTATAGAGAACAGGCTTAGGGTTTCCAGAGCTTCCAGTTTTTCAAGAAAAACAAGGAATCTAGATATGTGTGTGTCATCTCTTAGACGTTAAATGTTGCCACCTAATTTTACAAAATGAAAACTACTGTCTAGAATTTTAAAAACAAGCCTGTTGGGTGGATAACGTCCATGGGCCATCAGTGTTTTCCTCTGGTTGGGACTCTAAATCCTCTCTCCCAGTTGTTCTGCCTTGATTGTCCAAAACAAGCTGTACATCTCCTGGGCACTTTGCTTTCATTCCATCTTGTCCTCAAAGCAATTTAAAGATACTCTTGATTCTCCATAAGATAAATTAGAAGTAGGTGAAAAAGTGAGAACAGAATATAAATGGAATCAGAGTGAAATTATTTGTACACGTATATAAGCATTTCAGTGAAGCACAGATTGGGCAGCTTGCTTAACGGAGAAGTCTTATCAGATATACAGTTTGTAGTGTCTTTGAAACAAGTTGTTGAATAGAAGCATGGCTTTCATTGAAGCTGAGATCAGGGTCTTCAAAGGAACTTGCTGAATCATATGAGAGCCCAGACCCTCATAGTAGGGTAAGTTTTGTAGAACTGTTCTTTCTATTGCCTTCACTAAAAAGCTGGTAACATTTTATGCTAAAGTGTGATTTAGGAGATGAGATCTTGAGGAGGACTGGGCTGTAGGAAAAAAGCGTTCTGTTGGTCTCATGTAAGCTAGTGGGGAGCCAGAGTGGAGATAAACCTAAAATGGTTAGGGAGACAGGCAGTTAAGAAAGAGTCCAGCCTCTGAAAGTAGAGAGCCTGGGTTTGAATCCTAACATAATCCATAATTAGTGGTGGAACCTTGGATAAGTTGCTTTCTTTTCCTAAACCTCAGTTTCTTCATCTGTAAAATGGAAATGTTTATATAATGGACTCACTGTCATAGGACAGTTGTGTGGCTGAACTGGCTTAGTTTGAGTATAGCACTCATTGTAGTTCCTGGTACCCTGTAAGTGTTCTGTCTGTGTGATTGGGTGAAAAAATTGCTGATAGTGGGAAGTTAATTGTCAAAATGATAAAATGTGGCTATCCAAGATGCATTTATAGAGCTTAGATATTTTGGTTTGTTTGCTGCACACACACACACACACACACGCACAAATTTGTTCCACTTTATCCCTGGCCACCAATAATGTGTTAAGTACCCGTGTACAGAGTATTTTGTGAGGTTCTGTGGGGTGGCCCCTAGTAATAGACACTCTCAGGGAGTTTGTATTGTGGTTAACAAGGTGAGTGTACACAAACAGTACAGACAGGCTGTGCCAAGGACCATCCCAGCCAGTCAGAGAGGGATGGTCACCGTGGACTTACACCAGAGTAAGATTTCACACAGTGACTGACTGTATTATTTTGGAGCTAGATTTTTATAGTTTGAATAATTCTAAACACTGTACAAGTATATTTTCAGCTATATAAAAAGTACAATGAGGACTTACCTGAGTATTTTTATATGCATCATTAGAGGAGAGAGTGGAACAACAGCAATTAGCTATGCTTTGCAATTAGTAATAATTAAATCTTATCACAGGTAATTTAGGTTGGGCCATCATATTCATCTTTTATCACTACAGAGACTGCTGTTAGATGGCTTTGGGGTATGCAGAGAGATGGAAATCTGTTAGCAGACGTGACTCGTGGCAGGCTGGCGCCCAGATCCAAAGCACAGGCCCTGGAGCAGAGCCCCTGAGATCTTAGGGAAGTTAGGTGCACTCTCTGTGCCTCAGTTTCTTCATCTCTAATTGAGGTATGATTGTACTAGTCTTTCATAAGGAGTGCTGTACAGATTTACACGAGTAAGAATCTTTGAAGTGCTTAGAACAGGGTCTGGCAAACAGTAAGCACAACATGTGTTAGCTATTACCATGGGTCCCTCTTGGAACAATCAATATTAAAATTTTAAAGACTGCTGTTTGGTCAGGCTTGGGCATGCAGCCTATAGTTGCAGAACAGAATACAGCTGCCTGAGCACAGGAGGATAGAAACTCATAACTTTACGGCACTCTGGACCTCATTAGCTCCATGACTGTGGAAACAGATGGCGGCTGGTCAGGGGGTAGTTTGGAGGGGCCCTATTTCAGACTCAGAAACTGAAACCTCAACCCAAGTCTCAGCTGCAGCTCACTTGTTCTGTGATATATAACACAATCTTAAGGCTCTGAAAGTTTCTTATCTGTGTCTGTAAAATGGCCTAACTTCTTACTCTTGATCAACTGTACTGAGTTTCCATCCACTTGGAAAGCATTGGGAGGAGGTAATGGTTGAGAAGGGGGTGGATGAATGAATTATACTGTAAAACACTACTAAAAATGAAAGGAGATGTAAATGTAACTACTAAATATTATTGATTTAATTTTAGGTTTTCATAGGAATCCAAATATAAAGTATTTATCGAGTGAGGAAATTAAATTAATTGCCAAATAAACGCTTTTTATTGATTGCTCAATTTTTGTGTTTCCTGGAAATCTTTAATATTGAACATGAAGACCCAGAATATACAATCACCAGGTTTCCCCCACCCTCATGAACAGAGGAGCCTGGCAGGTTACAGTCCATGGGTCACAAAAGAGTCAGACCCAACTTAGCAACTAAGCCACAACCACCACCACCCCTCTTTTACAAGGAATTGACTTGAATTTCTGTGTGCATTAGAATCCTACCTACTGGAGGTGTGTTCTTTGTGCTGGCAGAACTCTCTCATACATATTAATGGCCTTGCACACATCTGGCTTCTGAGGCCTCCTTTTTGGGGGTGCTTCTCTGCCACAGGGGTTATCTAGAGATAAAGCAGTACACTGGCTGCATATAAAAATACACAGCAGCCTTTAGAGCTGCACACACAGCAGAGCTGAGCTCTCAGCCCACTTGTGTCTGAAAATTTGTGTATGATGTCATGACATCTCTTTTGGAGCACTTCATGTTTTCTCTTAAAGAAAAAATTTGAACATTCTCACACATTTCTCAAATGAAATTTAGAATCGTTTTGTCAACTTCTTAAAAAAAAATCCCACTGATAATTTTAAGTGTGATTGCACTAAATATATAGATTAATTTAGGGGAAAATTTACACTTCTACAATCCAGGAACATGGCATGGTATGCCTCCTCCTGCTTAAAAAATGCCTTCTCCTTTTTTACCTCAGTAAGTGAAAACTTGTACTTTTATTTATATAGGTCCTACACATTTCCTGTTAAATTTATTTCTAGGTATTTTAAATTGCTTTTGATTGCTGTAGCGAATAGGCTGTTCTTAAATTATATCTTGCAACTGATGTTTGCTGATTATAGAAGAGCTGTTGATTTTGTACATTTGTAAGTGGGTTTCCAAAGCCCATTTTCTGAATTGCCTGAAAATGGGAAATGATGTCTACATGTGTTCTGTTCATGAACCTAGGAAAAGAGCATGAGGAACATGTATTTTTATTTTATTCTCTGTTAGATTCAAAAAGGTACCTGGGATCTCTAGTTTTATTCACTGCTGTATCCCTAGCATCTGCTTCAGGATTTACTGTGATCCAGACTCAGTATTTGTGGACTGCTTCTTAACTTCCTTAATTCCATTGGTATAGAATTTTTCAGTTGTTTCTCTTGTCTTTTACAAGAAAAGCAATTCTATTATTCCTAAATAGTAATAATTTTGTCTCCTTCCTTTCTAGGACTTGCTTCTTTCGTGTTAATTCTTGTCTTAGTATTTTGCTAGACTTCCCTGTGCAGTGTCCAGTGACAGTCACCATAGTAGGCTTTATTTTTGGTCCTGAATTTAATGGGAATATCTTGAGTGTTTTACTGTTGGGAGTTTGAGGAAGATTTTTATTTAAGTTACATTAAAGATATTTATTTCTCTTCCTAGTTTACTAGAGTGTTTTTTTTTTTTTTTTAAGAACAGGAATAGAGTCAGTACACATATATTGAGGTGATTATTAGATTGTCCACTTTTGAATTATGTGATAATTTATTTTTCCCTCTTTATAGTGCTATTATTAAAGTATTGTTGAATTACTAGAATAATCCCTGTTCTAATATATTACTGAATTTAATTTGCTATTTTTAATGATTTTATGTCTTAAAAAATTAGAATTCCTTCAGTATTTTTTTTATGCTAGCCCAATAAAATAGACGTTAAAAATGCCACTTATTTTTGCTTTGATAGAATTTAAATCACGTCAGTCCTTAATAGTTTGCCAGAACTCATCTATAAAACTGACACCAGTGGCAGCCTTTGATTTATTTTTTCTTAATATTATTTAACACGGTGTATGTATCATGAACGCTCAGTTGTGTCTGATTCTTTGCCACCCTTTGGATGTAGCCTGCCAGACTCCTCTGTCCATGGATTTTTCAGGCAAGAATACTGGAACGGTTAGCAATTCCCTTCTCCAGGGGATGTTCCAGACTCAAAGATCAAACCATTTTTGGTTCAGTATCTGCCCTTCCAGGCTTTGGCTGGTTGTGTGTTTTCTCTGCAGGAACATAAATTGGGGGGCAGATAATAACAGCAGGGAAAGTAACACTGATGGAAAAGTTCTTTGCTTACTTCAGACATTTCTCCCACTAACATGCTGCTTTACACTTGGGGAGTAACAAGAAAGTTTGAATAGCTTGCTTAAGTTTGTTAGGAAGTAGCAGAGTTGGGATTTGGACCAGGGTCTGTTGCCATGATTCTCATTCCTATATCATGGACCCTGTCTGTCTAAACCTGCGCCAAGATGTAGCCATTAGCCACACATGGCAATTTAACTTAAAATTAACTGAAGTTAAATAAAAATAAAAAATTCAGTCCCTTAATTGCACTATGTTTCAAGTGCTCAATAGGCACGTTTAGATGGTCACTACTGTGGAACGTAAAGACCAGATGGATAAAGAACATTTGTATCATTGAAGAAAATTCTATTTATCAAAGATAGAATCACTGAAATCTGAAAAATCATGAGTATAGGATTTTTTTTTTAAGCTCTGTTTAGCACTTTTGTTGGTCTTTTTTGTTCTAGACTTAAAATGATAGCTCTGGAAAGCTTGCTTGTTTAAGAAACAGGGCAAACCTGCTAAGTCCAAAATTTAGAGAAGAATTCTTGATCACCTGTTATGTTTTTAGCTCTCCGCTGGGATGGGGATAAGGTTGTTCCAGGAGATGTGTCCACTGTGGTTTGGATGGATCCGAATGTGGAACATCCAGAACAGGAAAGTGCTTCTTCTTTCATCTGTTCTTCTGAGAAAA
>NW_011494870.1:715018-717123 GCF_000754665.1 Bison bison bison | reverse complement strand
TTCTGAGAAAAGTGAAGGTGATGGATTTCTTTTCCTACCATATACACATAAACCCCACAGGATGGGAGCAGGACGAATCCCTACCAACGCCCCCAGTTTTGACCGTGGCCCACAGATGCTGCCTTTGAGAGGCTCCAGGTGCTCTCTGAGCGGTGTGTGCACTTGGCCTTCTCATAGCTGCGTGGGGAATGGAACCGGGGAAGCAAACTCATGTCCAGAGCGGAGGTGATGCAGGTTGACAATGTGTAACTGAGCCCACGTTGGAAGAGGAGAGGTTGGTAATGATGTCAGCTTTCATCAGACTTCAAACCTTTAGCATGAGTTGCTCATGAAGAACTTGACAATGAATTGGGGAAACAGGGATGCTGGTCCTCTGTATCTCTGAAACACATGCTTGAGAGAGATGCTTCTGTTTAGTAGATGCTCAGTAAATAAATGTGCCTTCATGTGTTTAAACACAGAACTGCCCTAGATTTCCTGGAAAATCCATAGGATTGAACTGGTGATGTGGCTAGTAAGTAAGCCAGGTTGGTTTCAGTGCTGCTAAAACCTCAGAAACCATTTCGCCGTATGGTATTTAAATCCTTCGTATGTTAGTAAAACCTGTGATATGTACTAACACACACACACATTTGTAATCTCTCCTCCACCGGTTTTCTCCTTCACCAGATGAAGGATTGGACATCTGAGTTATTTATTGCCTCACGTGGTCCTCTCTGTTTTATGACTTTCTGTTTACACATTGGGCTTAGTTTTATTCTTCAGTGTTGAACCGTCATGTTGGACTAGTTGTACAGGGGAGACAACATCTTGGGCAGTAAGCAAGCTCATTCCCGAGTTTAAGTTGGAAGCTTTGATGGTTGCATTAACTTTCAGGCCAGCAGAAATTCTTACATTGCTGCTTTAGGATCCAGGATAGTCGTTTGGGTGTGTTAGGAAATTATGGGGAGTCGCAGGGGTGTGAAATCATGAAGGGAGCCACAGTTATATTTCCTACCTTCAGGTGGCAAGGCCAGAGGGAGCATTTAGGGATGGAATGAGGCTGAATGGGCTGCTTGGCCACTTTCGGAAGGAATTATTCTATCTCCCAGTGCTTAGAAATAGCAGACCTGGGCACACTAAGGGAGCCTCAGAGCAGACATGTATTTGAATTTCTTCAGTGAAAAAGTACTATGCTATCATGATTTGTCCAAATTAGTTTTTATTTGGAGTAAACTCTTGCACCCTGCAATCGTGCATCACTGGGAAGGATACCGACCTCACACAGATGCAGACACCGGTGGCATCTCTTCCCCTGGCCTCTGTGAGGGGAATGAACTTTCCCACAGGATGTGATTTCCTGTAAAATCCCCACACTTAGTAATTACTCACACAGTGAACCCTAGCTCTGGTTTTCTCCGTGAGTTCTCTTTAAGAGGCCCGGCATATTAGTGCAATGCAAACAGCACCATCTTTTCTTTGGTTTGCCACACTTGTGAAGATTAATTTGGAATGAAATGTAATTGAAGGGCAATTACATCTGATGGCCAGATCTATTAGAACAGAGCAGGGTTGTTGATTGGGAAATGGAAAGCATTTGAGATGGTGTCTGGGAAATACATTAAATGTATCAAATGCCACTGCCTTGTCTAATAGCCTAATTGAAATGACTTTTTCCTGTACTGTTGCATTAGGTTGTTCGAGATAGACTTCAGAGCCCAAGAGGAAGGAAACTTGGTAAATGAGTGCTTAGGTATCTTGATTCATTTGTTATTGTTGGTCTAAGAATTAGAAAACACCTAAAAGAAATCTTTAGTTTTTGATTTTCTGCAGAGAAAAAGAGGAAAATAATCCACTCTGAATTTAGAGGTTCATTTAGCTTGTAGGGACTTAATTTTATCAGAAGTGGCCCTGAATACTTTATACTAAGGAAATGGCATCCTAGGTATCTTTGTTTCACTCTTTGTACAGTTTTAGTTCTTTAGATATCTTTTTAAAAAAAATTAAGGTATAATTTACATAAAATTCACCATTGTAAGTATACAATTAAGTGGTTTTTAGAATATTCAGAGAATATTAAATGGTTGTAAAACCATTGCTGCCATCCAATTCCAGAATATGTCATC
>NW_011494870.1:700239-714918 GCF_000754665.1 Bison bison bison | reverse complement strand
CAGCCCCAGGTCACTGCTAGTCTACATTCTGTGCCTATGAATTTGCCTGTTCTGGACTTCTCATGTACATGGAATTGTACAGCGTGTAGCTTTGTTCACTTGCCATGTTTTTAAGGTTTATCCCTGTCGTAGCAAGTAACCAGTACTTCTCAGCTTTTTATGGTGGCTGAAACGGGGTAACGGAGGCACTCTGAGCATGGTGAAGTGTGTGGAGTGAGCATCTGCCAGTGAGATGAAGAGGGGCTGATTCTAGGTACAGCCGGTGGCTGAAGCCTAATAGTTGTGTGAGTGACATTCAAATACAAAAAACTACAGCCTAGGGACATGGACCCTTGGTGGTGTAATGCAGGTTGGCTTTGACCTAGAGAATAGAATCCCCCCCACCCCTCCACATGAGAAGCTGATGTTTGGTCACCAGGGGTGCCAGTGTATTCAGGACAAGGTTAGCTTCCTACTCTGCATTTCCTGTGTTTTGTCCTAGTCTCAAGAGGCATTTAGGGTTAAAAAAGGTTCCTCACCTTTATTTTAGATTTTTCTTGAAGGTACAAGTTTTGAAAAGCAAGTGAAATTAAAAAAAAAAACTGGAAAAAAAAAAGCCCATAGGGAGAGTAATGCAGAATGAATCTGAAAGAGGCCGCGAAAGAGGGAAGGAAGTGGCAACTGGTGGATGACTGACCAAACCCAGGCCAAAGAAGGACCCAGGATAGGAATTAGTGTTGACCATGGCAGAGAGCAAGTCGGGCATCATGCGAGGAGGGCAAAACCTTTGACCTCTGCTGAGAAAGCATGTCTGGACACTGGGAAGGAACACAGAGTATTGGAGAATGATGAGATTCATGGTCCCTCATTCATGCTAAGGATTATTATTGGAAAACTGACATTTCAAGAGGCAAGTTTGCAGTTACACACTGACTGTCATTATTTTCCCCAAACTCAATTAATTGATCTTTTAAAGGCGGATTTTTTGTCTTTCTAAATATACGTATTTGGTGCTGTTAGTTTCTAAGTACCACTTTAGTGGCATTTCACTTTTGACATTTTGTGTTTTCTTTTTCATTTTTTTTAATGCTTTCTTATTTCTCTTGATTTTTAATGTGTTGTTTAAAAATGGGCTTCTTAGTTTTTCTGTAGATATCTTTGTGTTATTTATTTTTAAAGTTTTTATTGTTAAATTTTTATTTCTTCCAGTTTTATTGAGGTATAATTGATATAAAGCACCATATAAGTTTAAAATGTATAGCATAATGATTTGAATTACATACTCATGAAATGATTACCACAATAAGTTTATTGATTTTTTTTAAAAATTCCATTATACTTAGAGAACATATTTTCTATGAATCTTTTTTTTTTTTTTTTTAATTTTGTAGGAATCTTACAAAATTTAAGACTAGTTTTATAGCTCAGAGTATGGTCTGTCTTAATAAATGGTTGTATGTACTTGAAAGTGGTTTGTTTTTTTTTTTTTCCCCCGTTGTTCCTGGGGAAAGTGTTCTAAAATTGTATAGTAGATAAATTGGATATTAGTATTGTTCAAGTCCTCTTTATATTTCATGCTTTTCTATTTGTTGTATTAATTTTTGAGAAAATATATTGAAACCACTAAATATAACTGTAGAGTTGTTTATTTCTCTCTGCAGTTCTGTCATATGCTTCTTATATTTTCAAGCTTTGTTATTAGGTACATAAACATTTAGGACTGATATGTCTTTTCCATAAGTTAACACTTGTCTCATTATGAAATAAATTTTGTTATTTTCTTTAAAGTCTGCTTTGTCTATTTTCACTGTACCTACTATCATTTTGACTTGTGTTAGCATGGTATATTTTTTCCCTCCTTTTAATTTTAAACCATTTTTATCTTTATATTTGAAGTATTTCTTGAAAGCAATGAATAACTGAGTCTCTATATGTAACGTGTCTTTTTTCCTGTTTCTTAAAAAAAAATTTGTTTTAATGTCCCTACTTCATTCTTCTCCCCTTATAGGACTCAAATTCTAAGTATGTTAGAATCAGAACAATATCAGTAACTTGATATCGTTTCACACATCACTGAGTCTGTTAATTTCTTTCCAGTTTTTGTATCTCTGTGCTTCATTTTTTATGATTTCTCTCACTTTTTCTTCAGATTTACTTATATTTTCTTTTTGGTTTATTATCTGCTATTACTTTCTTCTTTTGTATTTTTCATCTTAGATATTGTGCTTTTAATCACTGGAAGTTCCCTTTGGATTTTCTTCTGTATTCCTTTCTTCATTATGGTTATGTTTTCTTCTGCTTCTTAAGCTCATAGAACAGAATTAGTATAGCTTTTTGAAAATATATTCTTGTCTGCTAATTCCAATGTGCTTATCTTTTCTGATATAATTTTAGTGATTTTCTCCTACTTCTACATCATCTTTTCTTGTTTCTTTATTTACCTAATAGTTTTGGATTAGATGCCAGACATTGTGAATCTTACACTGTTGGTTGCTGGGTTTGGGGGAGTCCTTTAAATAGTGGTGGATGTCATTCTGTCATGTAGCTAAATCACTTGGAATTAGTTTGATAGTTTTTAGACTTGCTTTTAGGCTTTGGTAGGGTGAGTTTTGATCGAATTGCCAACATCCGCTGGATCATGGAAAAAGCAAGAGAATTCCAGAAAAGTATCTATTTCTGCTTTATTGACTATGCCAAAGCCTTTGTGTGGATCACAATAAACTGTGGAAAATTCTGGAAGAGATGGGAATACCAGACCACCTGACGTGCCTCTGGAGACACCTGTATGCAGGTCAGGAAGCAACAGTTGGAACTGGACATGGAACAACAGACTGGTTCCAGATAGGAAAAGGAGTATGTCAAGGCTGTATATTGTCACCCTGCTTATTTAACTTATATGCAGAGTACATCATGTGAAATGCTGGGCTGGAAGAAGCACAAGCTGGAATCAAGATTGCCGGGAGAAATATCAATAACCTCAGATATGCAGATGACACCACCCTTATGGCAGAAAGTGAAGAGGAACTCAAAAGCCTCTTGATGAAAGTGAAAGAGGAGAGTGAAAAAGTTGGCTTAAAGCTCAACATTCAGAAAACGAAGATCATGGCATCTGGTCCCATCACTTCATGGGAAGTAGATGGGGAAACAGTGGAAATAGTGTCAGACTTTTTTTCTGGGCTCCAAAGTCACTGCAGACTTTTATTGCAGCCATGAAATTAAAAGACGCTTACTCCTTGGAAGGAAACTTATGACCAACCTAGATAGCATATTCAAAAGCAGAGACATTACTTTGCCAACAAAGGTCCGTCTAGTCAAGGCTATGGTTTTTCCAGTAGTCATGTATGGATGTGAGAGTTGGACTGTGAAAAAAGCTGAGCGCCAAAGAATTGATGCTTCTGAACTGTGGTGTTGGAGAAGACTCTTTAGAGTCCCTTGGACTGCAAGGATATCCAACCAGTCCATTCTAAAGGAGATCAGTCCTGGGTGTTCTTTGGAAGGAATGATGCTAAAGGTGAAACTCCAGTCCTTTGGCCACCTCATGCCAAGAGTTGACTCATTGGAAAAGACTCTGATGCTGGGAGGGATTGGGGGCAGGAGGAGAAGGGGACGACAGAGGATAAGATGGCTGGATGGCATAACCGACTCAATGGATGTGAGTTTGAGTGAACTCCGGGAGTTGGTGATGGACAGGGAGGCCTGGCGTGCTGTGATTCATGGGGTCGCAAAGAGTTGGACATCACTGAGCGACTGAACTGAACTGAACTGAGGGTGAGTTTTGGAGTTCCCTGGTGGCTCAGATGATAAAGGATCTGCCTACAATGCAGAAGACTGTGTTTGATCCCTGGTTCAGGAAGAGCCTCTGGAGGAGGGCGTGGCAAACCACTCTAGTATTCTTGCCTGGAGATTTCCATGGAAAGAAGAGCCTGGCGGGGTATAGTCTATAGGGTCACAAAGAGTTGGACACAACTGAGCGACTAACACTTTCATTTTCTTTTACTTTCCGGGGCTTAGAGCAGTCTTTATTCTGTGGTTACGTAAATTTAACTTCTGATGATTCAATGACCCGTGTATTATTCTCTCTGACTGGTGGGAATGTGAACATGTGTGAACTTTGGAGATTGTTTGGATTATGCTTTCTAGTGCTTCTTTTCCAAGCCTCATGGAATGTTACCCCACTCATTGTTAGATCATTTTTGAGTCAGAGATTCAAGAATGTGCCTCTTCCCATCTCCAGAGCTTTCTTTCTACTCATCTCTCTCTGCAACATGCTATCATGCAGATTTTAGCATTCTCAGCTTACCTGAACTCTCACCTCTGTCCTTGACATGCTGTTGTGTAGAAACTGCATTCAGGCAGTTATCTGAGGGCAACCATAGGATTTACCTTATTAGTATTCCTGTATTGCCTATTACTCAGTATCTTAAAATAATTATTTTGTATATTTTATTTGATTTTCTAGTTGTTTCCCATTGTTTGTTTTTAATAATGAATATACATTCACACTCTGTTGTAATCAGGTTTGAAAGCATTTATCTTTGTTACTTTAATTTTGTATGGAAGAATATTACCAACTCTTATTTTTAAAGGAAAGAATATCTTGTTTACTTCTGTTAGGTGTGCTTACGGAAGAGAATTTTCAACAGTTTTGTTTGTTGGATCCCTAACTGTGTGTTTCGAAAAATGAAATATATTAAAGATATCTCATACAGAGACTGATATCATACATCTTTTATGAAATGGTTGCTTGTACAAAATAATTTCCAGGCTTTCTGTACCCATTAGTCCTACATTAAAAAAAAAAAAAAAATTGGCATTAAAAAAATGAAGGAAAGAAAGTGAACTTTTTTTTTTTAAGCTGTCACTCTTAAAAAAGCCCAAAAACATGTGTCTGTTTATTTTTGGCTGTTGGTTCTTCGTTGCTGCATGAACTTTTCTCTAGTTGTGGTGCGTGGGGACTGCTCTCTGGTTGCGCTGTGAGGGCTCCTCACTGCGATGGCTTCTCTTGTTGCAGAGCACGGGATCCAGGGCCCACAGGTTTCAGTAGTTGGAGTGGCTGGACTCTAGAGCGCAGGGCTCAGTAGTTGTGATGCATGGGCTTAGTTGCTCCTCGGCATGTGGGATCTTCCTGGACCAGGGATTGAACTCGTGTCTCCAGCATTGGCAGGCGTGTTCTTTACCACTGAGCCACCAGGAAAGCCCAGAAAATGAACTTTTAAACTTGTTTTAGTGTTAGTGCAGGGACAGTTGATGTAATATGCTAAAATGATCCTTTGGATTCTCTGTGGTGTTAGTTTAAATAGGTTATCATATCTTTTTCAAATGATATTTTGTGTTAGCCATATATTCTTGACCATCTTGCATCTAGGGCTTTGCTGATTCTGGAAAGACTGCTCCTCTCAGGGCTGGCTAATTCCTAGAGATAGCAACTGACTTGCCTGTGAGCATACTTTCCATATGCAACCCAGCCAGTCCAGAGCCCGCACCTACCCACTATCACATTTAGAGCTCTTATAGGTGAGCCATTATCCTCTGCCCTAATATCACCCCAGGACTTGGTATTAAACAACTAGGGGCAGTTCCTCCACACCAGAGCCCTGGAGATGGTTCAGACTAGCCCATCCCATCTGCTGGCCTGTTTCTTCCTGTGAAAACCGCAGTGAGGACTCTGGCCCGCACTTCCCCTCACTGTCTCCTGCCTGGCCCTGGTGCTTCCCCTTTAGGCCCCATGTGGTGTGAGATGTCCATTCTTGGGAACTGTGAGCAACAAACTGTGTTTTCAATGGCAGTTGTCTTCCTGATCTGTTGGCCTCACTGTATCTGAATAAAAATAAAAACCCAGGGTACATTTTATACCATTTGGAAATTTTTTTCAAATCTATTAAAATTCATAGAGTAAGCCAAATATATTAAAATAAAGATAGGGCTTGAAAAAGAGATTCCTATCATAACCAACCAATTTCAATTATTTCCCCAATCTTTGATTTTGAGGGGGTTAGGAGAGAAGAAAATGAAGAGAGTAGAGAAAATGAAAGAATGGAAAGATTTGAAAAGAAAGGGCAGAATGATTCAGTAGAGCATTTTAAGTAGAATTATACAGCTTCTTTACCTCTAATAAGAAACAAACCCAAAGTTGCACCTGTTTTCTTCTCTGATACCCAGAAGTGTGCGTGCATGCTCAGTGGCTGAGATGTGTTTGACTTTGAGACCCCATCGACTGTAGTCTGCCAGGCTTCTTTGTCCATGGATTTTCCAGGCAAGTTGCTAGCCATTTCCTTCACAAGGAGATCTTCCCAACTCAGGGATTGAACCTGCATCTCCTACACTGACAGGTGGATTCTTTACCACTGACCCACCTGGGAAGCCACGGTACCCAGAAGACTAATGATAGTTGTCACACTTAGTTCAGGGTTATTCTTATGTGAGTAAAAAGTAAAGAACTGGCATTGAATGAGAGGCAAGGGATCCATTTACCTTTGCCATGCAAAGGAGGGTGGTTGCGACACAGCAGGTCCCATTCACCTTCCCCCTGCAGGCCCTGAGGCCCCACAAGAGAGGCCCAGGCTGAACATACAGGATTCCCAGAACTGTGGAGCCCCTTTTTCTTTGGGTCTGAACGTTGACATTCTTAGTTTCAGAGAATATTATTGTAGGAAATTGATTTCATTATAGTTAGATTTGTCAGCAGGTATTTGGAAAGCAGAGATTTCCCTGACTTTTAAAAACTTTACTTTGGGTATTTATAATCATAGTGTAAATATTGTGGGGAGTAGAAAGGAAAAAGTAATTATAAATGAATTAAAGATTCTTTAATTCTAAAGATTCTAAAACTTTAGATTCTAAAGATTCTAAAACTAAAAAAAAAAAAGATTCTTAGTAATTATAGAAATAAAAAATAAGTGAGAATAAAACAGTGAGTAAAGGAGGTCAGTCCTGGGTGTTCATTGGAAGGACTGATGTTGAAGCTGAAACTCCAATACTTTGGCCACCTGATGCGAAGAGCTGACTCGTTTGAAAAGACCTTGATGCTGGGAAAGATTGAGGTCAGGAGGAGAAGGGACAACAGAGGATGAGATGATTAGATGGCATCACCAACTCAATGGACATGGGTTTGGGTGGACTCCAGGAGTTGGTGATGGACAGGGAAGCCTGGTGTGCTGCAGTTCATGGAGTCACAAAGAGTCGGACACGACTGAGTGACTAAACTGAACTGAAAGGATACTCACTGGATGTTCATTATATGCTGTGCTATAATGTTTTCGTAAACATTCAAAACTGTGATTTCCTTAAAAGCATACTTTGAGGTAGATTAATATTTGCAAGTATTAGTATAAAAATTTATTCAAAGAACTATTTTTATAAAATCCTGATTTGTGATGGCAGTCTCTTTTTATTTAAAGATCTTTTTGTATTTTATGGAGATTTTCAATATTACACACTTAATATTTACACATTTCACATTATCTCCAAGTATAAAGAGATAATAAGACCTATAAAAATAAAAATTATATATAGTAAATGAGATGAAATAGATGATTACAAACTAATAGTTCTTCAATGTATAGTGTATGAGAAAAGAAAATATATTATTATAGAGTGAAAGTTGGAAAATTTAAATGAAACTAGAGACTTTGGAGTGACAGAACACAACTAACAAGTGAATAGGAAAGGAAAATTTTACAAAATAAAAGAATTATTATAGGGAGAAGAGGGTTCTTTTCAGTGTTGAATAATCACCCCGGGAAACTTGTTAAAAATGCAGGACACTCTCCCAGCATGATTCGGATGTAGGTATTTATTTGTACACCACTCTTTGGAAAAAGTGTGATATTGAGGCTTATATTGTATGCATAATGAAGTCTTTATTTCTCCTTATTTCTTTCATTTGTTTCTTTATTTCTCTTTTCATAAGTACATGTAATTTGTGGAGTACCTTTGAGGGGCTTCCCTGGTGACTCAGATGGTAAATAATCTGGCTGCAATGCAGGAGACCCGGATTCAAACCCTGGGGCAGGAAAATCCCCTGGAGAAGGGAATGGCTACCCATTCCAGCATTCTTGCCTGGGAAATCCTATGGACAGAAGAGCCTGGTGGGCCACAGGGGTCTCAGGGCTACTAACACTCCTACTTTCACTTTGATTTGGGAAAAGGGAAGTCATCAGAGAACTGAGTTTATCAGGGGTTGCAATATGCTAGTCTCTGGGTTGAAAATCAGCCTCCAGGGGTATTTTGTTTTTTGTACATGATGGTCTCCTCACCTCTCACCCTTCTTTACGTTTTGAGTGACTTTAAACAGGCTAAGCCTTCTGCTTGGCCACTGACTCTACCACTTCCCGTTGGCCTGCACTCCTGCGTCCTGCATGTCCTCACCTGGCTCATTGTTAATGACGTTAGATTGTGACTGACCTTAGAGTCACTTAGTCACAGACATCTTGGCCCAGTTAAGAACTTTAGCAAATAATTTAACCTTAGTTGGTTCTGTAAATACATAATCAGTCTTGCATATAATCATTCTTACATTTGGTCAATTTCATAACCTCCAAAGGAAGTTTTAAAATTTTGGCCTAATGCAGACCAGAGTAACCCATAATAATGTAAAATTTGAAAATCATTTTTTTAGCAGTGTATTTTATGGCTTAGGGCTATAGCTGTACTTTAAAAATACATTTTACTTGATCAATTGTTAAAAATAATCTTTATTCTCTTTGTATTAACAGTAGGATATAGAAGACACATAGCCCATGACTGATCATGGAAAGAGTAAATTCTAGGCCTTGTAGGGCCTTGTTTAAAAAACAATGGAGAATAACCAGCAGGATTTACTGAAAACTTACTATGGTCCAGGTGCCAAGCTGAACACCATTATTTATATTTTTTAATCCTTCCAACAAGTTTATCAGTTAATAGCTGTGCTATTGCTGCTTTTATAAATGTGAAGAAAGTGATATTTAGAAACATCAAGTCGCTCACATTTCATTTATAAAGACAAAATTTGTGTTTTAAAAAACATGTTTGTGAATTTAATTTGTTGTTGTTCAGTCACTCATTTGTGTCTGACTCTTTGTGACCCAGTGGACTGCAGCATGCCAGGCTTCCCTGTCTTTCACCATCTCCTGGAGCTTGCTCAGACGCATGTCCGTTGAGTTGGTGATGATGCCACCCGGCCATCTCGTCCTCTGTTCCCTTCTCTTCCTGCCTTCTATCTTTCCCAGCATCAGAGTCTTTTCTAACGAGTAGGCCCTTCATGTCTGGTGGCCCAAGTATTGGAGCTTCAGCATCAGCCCTTCCAATGAATATTCAGGGTTGATTTCCTTTAGGTTGGACTGGTTTGATCTTCTTGCAGTCCAAGGGACTCTCAAGAGTCTTCTCCAGCACCACATTTTAAAAGCATCAATTCGTCAGTGCTCAGCCTTCTTTATGGTCCAACTCTCACATCCATACGTGACTACTGGAAAAACGATAACTTTGACTATATGAACCTTTGTCTGTTAAGTAATGTCTCTGCTTTTTAATAGGTCATCTAGGTTTGTCATAGCTTTTCTTCCAAGGAGCAGGCGTCTTTTAATTTCATGGCTGCAGTCACCAACTGCAGTGATTTTTGTAGCCCAAGAAAATACAAAGGCTGTCACCTTTTCCATTGTTAACCATAGACTAATAATATGGTATTTGATCTTGTAAGAATGCGCCTACCATTTAATATGTGTTTTTTTTTTTTTAGGACACTGTATTACATGTAAACCCACACAGTTGACATATCACAGAGACAGTGTGGCCAGCAGAAATGTCTTGGTGGCACCAGCTGCTTGCTTAAACAAATCCTATTTGGATTGGACTTTGCCCCTGGGGCTCCCACAGTTTGCTCCCTTTAGCAGGTGCAAACCTATTCCTCCTTCATCCTGTAATGGAGGGCCCACCCTAACGCCAGAAGGTGGGCTCCCTGATGCCTGTAACCTCCTCCTTCCTTCAGATGCCTGACCTTCCTTTCATTCAAGTTACTCATGAAATCCCATCCTCTCTGTGAATCTGACCTAGTTCGAAAAGAATAGGCAAATTCCCCATGCTCTTCACCGCCCTTGGAGCAGTCACTTCTCATTAACTGCTTCCCATGCAAGCGTGACTCTGTTCCTTCCCGAGTGTAGTGCAAATGGTGACATGCTGCATGCCCCCAGGGACAGGGGCCTTATCTGTTGTGGATATTATTATTTTATTTTTACACTGCCAACATTTATTTCAATCTTACCGTCTCCAACGGTCCTTTGAAATGAGGTTACTTGATCAGCTGTCATCTCCATTCAGAGTACTGCATCAGGGCTTTATCATACCTGTGCATGAGCTGTACCCTTACTATTTCTTTTGCCCATCCGCCCAAGCACTTGGGACACACTTCTTCCTATTTCAAAAGCCAGAGTAAGTGATGCTGCCCTATTACACCTTTCTTCTGTTTCGTTCAGTTGCTGTTTTATGAGTCAGGTGCTCTGTAACTCCCTCACCTGCTGTCTTTGAGGAGGGAGGCAATGTATTCCAGGTGCCCAGTGTTAGGCATGGAGGGGCCCTCCTGAAATGTGGAGTATAAGTGAATACGTGTTGCATTGCTGAGGTATGGTCTCCTCCACTTCCAAAACTGTGGTTAGTTTATATATTTTCTCTTCTTTTGGCTGAGAGTAGGGATGAGGATGAGAGGGTGTCATCCGTTGTCACCTTCTTGGGACTCTGTATTCGCCACTGGATTGGGAGAGGTTGAAAACTAGAATTTAGAATGTCAAGAAATGATTCTGTGATTGAGCAGTGCTAATCTAGAAGTGTTGTAGTGTTTGCCTTAGAAATGGATCTTCTCAGGATACATGGCTTCAAAAGTAAGGAACATACTGTATTAAGTGGAAAACATGATCTTCTGGAGTTTGAAACCATTTTCTCAACCCTTCCCACATTCTGAGGATATGAGAAAGGAAACCCGGCAAGGATCATGACAGGGCCTTAACAAGGTGGCTAGGGATTTAAATTTGCATAAGAAATCACCAATTATTTTACTAGCGGTTACCTTCAGATTCCCTGTTTTGGGGGGCTATGCATTTCTCCCTCAGTATGGGGTCTAGTGAGTCATGCCAGTCCATTAAGATGGGCTGATGCTGGGTTTCAATGTAAAAATAGTAATATTATCTACCTTTTATAAGGTTGTTAGAAAGGTTAAATTAGTTGACAAAGGTAGAGGAGGTTAGAACAAAGCCTGGTAAGGAACAAGTGCTCAACACCCATGTTGGTGTTACTATTTAATAATGAAAAATGACTCTTTGGTAAAGAAAAAGAGAAATCAAAACCATTTCACACGAAGTTGTTTATCATGGATGTGGCTTATTCATGGACTCACTGAAGAACAATGGAAGAAAGGAAACATCTTGGTTTTGCGTGGAAACAGTGATCACCTGTCAGCCGTGTGTCAGACAATTTTATGTGCTGGTGATTTTGTACAAGTCTAAATCAAAAAAGTGAATGTTGTAGGCAAAGTGATTAGTAGAGAGCACTTCCTTTATGTCCTGTAAATCTCAAGTGTTAAATTTAATGACCCTCTAAATCTAAAGGTCTATAATGCCTATAAAAAGAGTTAGGATTAATCCATAAAATTAATCTACTAAGTGAATTGAAGTAGGCAGATTAAATACCTGCTTTAATTTTTTCATGTTTATACTAGTCAAACTTTTAACAAATTGATTTAAGCTTTTTGAGAATTATTGACCAAACATCTTGGTTTGCCAACTTTGCTTAATAGAACTTTCTGTTATGTATTATTCATATAAATTGCTTTGCATATGCAGAAACAAAATGTAACAAATACTTTTCTTTGATGACTTCACTAAGAAGTAAAGATTCTAGAAAGTGTACCTCCCCCTGACCCATATGTATCTTGGAGTAATTGCTGTAGATTTTGAACATTTTCAAAGTGGATAGTATAACGGGTGTCATACCTGCATCTTCTTAAACTATTTCAGGCTTATTTTCTGGCTAGCTTTATTATTCTGTGGTTATGCAAGAGAGACCTGGTTTAACAGAAATCATGTAATGGTCGGGATCAAATTTAATGAAAATTGAGCATGTTACCCAGACTGCTAATATAGCATTTTATCTGGATTGCCTTCCTTAGAAGGGCTTTGTTATTGTGTTGGTGGTTAACACAGGAATGACTGAGGACATTTTGTCAGCTGAATAGCACTGTAGCAAAAGTCAAGAGACCTTGTTGCTAGACCTGGTTTTGTCGTTAGCCTGATCTGAATTTAGTCTGATCTTTTGATAGCTCGGTGCCTCAGTTTATAGATCTGCAATAAATGAGGGTTCGAGGTGGAGGATCTTGAAGGCCTTTTGCAATACTGGGATCCTAATTTTATATCTCTTTAGCTCTAATGTTCTTTGAAATATGATAAGCCTTGAATACTGATCTGAGTTAATTAGGATTTGATGGTAAACCATCCAGGAAATTTTGAGACACAGTGGAAGGTCACCCAGCTGGCACACTCAACAGTGTCACTGAGCCCAATTCTTGGCTATCATTCGCCTCTTTTATCAACCTTGAGGGTGCTCTGAAACACCAGTCTGAAAATGCAAGTACTCTCAGTTCTGTTCCTTAAGACCCACTATGGCGGCACCGTGACCAGGTTGACGATGCATTCGACACACTTTGCTTTGACACCGATTTAATGAAAGGAATATGACTTCCTATTAACTGGAATTCTCTAAAACCACTTGGTGTACGGTGGGTGAATTGTGAAGAAGACAGAATATTCTAGAGAGGATGCAAATCTAATTTCAGTGCCTCTTCATTGCAACCTAGGGGGATTCAGTCTCCATGATGATATGACCATTTGTCAGTATCAGATGCAACCAAAGCATGAAAAACTCAGGTGATGAGAAAACGAAACAGCTTTCATTATGTAGTTTCAAAGACATCTTAAATTTTTTCTTTCTGGAAGAAAGCATGTTTTCTGCCATTCAGTTAAGTGGGATACAAAATATTTGTGGCCAGACTTTGGAGTTTGATGAGAATAGAGACTTAAGTATTGTGATGTTGAGTGATAACAGTTTAATCAGTTGTTCTTTAACAGTGAGTTCGTGTTGAGGGAGGAGAAATCCCAAGGGCCGAGTTTGGTTTTCAGGGCAGGCCACGCCACAGCAGGTATTAAACGAGGTCACTGGTGCAAGAGTTCATTGTAATTGTTGTGTGGGTCTGTCTCATTGCCAGCCAGCTGTATTCGATTTACTTCCTTAGTTTTGAAAGCACAGCACTTATTATCTGTTCAAACATAGGCAGATTAAACACCAAAAGAGGATTATTTTACTTAACAAAGCAGTCACACATGAACTATCTGCTCAAATATTTTATTTTTGTTAAAAAAGGAAAAGAAGGCTTGCCACTGGGTTTAAGAGCACAGAGATTCACTGCAGGGTAGGGCCAGTTGGGAGACAGGCCCTTGAAGCAGTTTCTGATTTTCACCCCTTTCAAATGGGCACACTGCCAGGCCAGCCTCCTTTAGATTTCGTTCTGGGAAAGGGCCAAGGGGAGACTGCACCTCTCCTTCATGCAGTTTTTTAGTCTAATGGACACCACCTTTTGGTTATTACCTTAAAAACACTGAACTATTTTTACAGCATACAAATTATCATTTTTTATATCGTAAACATGGGAATCACAATAAACACCCACAAATGATTTTGTTGAGAGACAGCAGGGAATACCCAAGGGATCTTGCACTTTGATGCACATCAGAAGCATTTCAAGTCCTTGCCAAAATACACCTGACCCCACACCTCCAGGGACGGGCCCCACTGGGAACACACTTAGACAGGAGGGAGTGACTCCAAGAGCAGCGTTAGCAGCACTCTGCCTTCTCTAACCTCACCTCCACATTGTCCGCGTGATTTCTTTCCAGTATTGGAGATAATGGACTTGACCACGCAACATGGTATGTGCAGCTGTTATTGGAGAATGTGATTTTGTCCATGTCTAAGTTAAAAATTTTTTATGTTTATTAAAACCTCTGAGTAGTGAATTATAGAGAACTGCTCATTTTGATAGGGTTCTTAAAGATACATTTTATATTTCTCTGTTCTCTCTGTGGGAAGTGTTCTTCATATTTTCCCAGCCTCAATCTTGTCTTTTGGTTTGAATCACCAGCATGACATCTGATATTTTGTTTTTGTTCATTATTTATTGATGAACAATTCTTAGGCATTTACCTATGAATTATTAAGCATTAGATGGAACGAAACGAATGTTGAGTTTAGTGGCCAAGTGACATATTTCTGATTTAGCATGGTAAACTGAGTTTGTGTGTAATGGGCATTTTGTGTTGAAATTTGGTAAACAACTTAAAGAATAACTTTATAAAAGCTGAAACTTAATTTTCCTGCAATCTTCATTTTCGTTTCCTGTTTTAAGTTAATCCTTTAAAAATGTATGATTAACTTAAGAGTCCTTTGGAATAAAGGCGCAGTACGTTATAGTAGTATATACTGCTAATATACTTTTTTTCTTTCCTATTGTTTGTGTTCCATCACTCTATTTTTGTGGTAGAATAACTAAAAGTTCAGTTCAGTTCAGTCGCTCAGTCGTGTCTGACTCTTTGCTACCCCATGAATTGCAGCATGCCAGGCCTCCCTGTCCATCACCAACTCCCAGAGTTCACTCAAACTCACATCCATCGAGTCTGTGATGCC
>NW_011494870.1:666541-699925 GCF_000754665.1 Bison bison bison | reverse complement strand
CCTTGACTAGATGGACCTTTGTTGGCAAAGTAATGTCTCTGCTTTTGAATATGCTGTCTAGGTTGGTCATAACTTTCCTTCCAAGGAATAAGCGTCTTTTAATTTCATGGCTGCAGTCACCATCTGCACTGATTTTGGAGCACAAAAAAATACAGTCTGCCACTGTTTCCACTGTTTCCCCATCTACTTCCCATGAAGTGATGGGACCAGATGCCATAATCTTTGTCTTCTGAATGTTGAGTTTTAAGCCAACTTTTTCACTCTCGTCTTTCACTTTCATCAAGAGGCTTTTTAGTTCCTCTTCACTTTCTGCCATAAGGGTGGTGTCATCTGCATATGTGAGGTTATTGATATTTCTCCTGGCAATCTTGATTCCAGCTTGTGCTTCTTCCAGCCCAGCGTTTCTCATGATGTACTCTGCATAGAAGTTAAATAAGCAGGGTGACAATATACAGCCTTGACTTACTCCTTTTCCTATTTGGAACCAGTCTGTTGTTCCATGTCCAGTTTAAAGTTAGGAGATAGAAAAGAGAATTTCTTGTAAAACAAATATCCTCTGTGTTGTTTTCATTTTTATGTTGGGTTTGGCATATGCAAGAAAAGTTCAGTTTGAGTGCTTGCTTTATTTTCCACTGTTTTGTAGAACTGCTTGGTTGTGTTCTACCCTAATGTTCCTTTTAGAACAACAGTAACACAAAAACTACCTCTTCAATACAAAAATGATTATATTTCTTATTTTGAATCAGCCTAGTTTTGGCATATTTTTTCACTTTATTGAGAGGGATAGAGAAATACAAAATACAGATATTCAATTCTGAAATGTAAACTTTCTTTGAGATCATTCAGAACTCTTGGATTTGGTGACTCATCAAGATGATCCCCTTAATGGTCTTTCCTACTAATTGAGTATGGAGAGTCTTAAGTTTGAGAGTTGAAAGGACCTTGGAGTTCAACTTTGTAGCCCTTGCTCCTTTAAGAAACTCTTTTCCTGTCTAGTATCCAAGTGAGGGCTCATTCCAACCATGGACTGAGAAAAGATTGGGCTTTATACAAAGAAGTTTCCCATCTAGAAGAAAACATTTGAGGTAAATAAAACTGTAAAGCTGAGAGACTTTGTTTGTCTTGCGTAATCTGTAAACCGACTGTGAAGGTAATTGTGAAAGATGAGTCCACATGCATATTTAGCAATGGTTGACTGATTAAAATATGTCAATGAAGATCATTCTGGTAAAAGTTGACAGTGTTCAGCATTCATATTTTATCGATGCGTCTTAAAGCACACTGGGGTGAAGGTAGGTATAGAATGTAAATCTTGCCTTCATGATGCTTTTCATCTTATTAAAGATGGAGATTTAAAAAATAAGATATGTGTTATTTCATAACCTGTTTTTAATACATGTTTTAATGTAATACATGTTTTAATACCTGTTTTTAATGACAATATAGTATTTTTAGGAGCTGCCCAGTATTGTCTTTTGATGGTAAAAAATCTGCCTGCAATGTGGGAGACCTGGGTTCGATCCCTGGGTTGGGAAGATCCCCTGGAGGAGGGCATGGCCCACTCCAGTATTCTTGCATTGGAGAATCCCCATGGACAGAGGAGCCCGGCAGGCTACAGTCAATGGGGTCACAAATTGTCAGACATGACTGAGCGACTAAGCACAGTGCAGTATTGTCTTTTATAGATGTAATCTGACTTATTGCACTGACACCCTATTTATTGACTGACTCAGGTGTTTCTGGTTTTTACCTGTTATTATCTACCCTTACTTTTTTTCTAGACATAATGACAGGGCAGTGACTATCCCTGTACATATATTTTTCTACACTAGTAACTGGTTCTTTTTTAAAAAAATTGTTTTTAATTGAAGTATACTAGATTTACAATGTTCTGTTTCAAGTGTACAGCAAAGTGAATCAGTTCTGCATAATATATGTATATATATTCACTCAACTGGTCCTTTCATAATAAGTATTTATTAAGAAATTTCACATAGCACAGAGATGTATAAAATGAGGGGGAAAACTGCCTTCCCTTTTCCTAGTCCTTCCCTAGAGGGAGGGTAACCAGTTCTAAATGTTTTCTTCTTTATCTGTCAAACGTTTTTGGTTTTTAATACAGAAGAAGGCAGATGTTAGAATAACGAAGGTTTGGAGTGGATCCACAATGAGGGTGCAGAGATGAGCCTGAAAGTGTAGTTGTGGCCCTCACAGGAAAACTTACTGGAGCAGATTCTGAGATGGAATTTAAATATGTTATAATGCAATTTCCTGAATCACATAGTGACAACCATTTAGAGTGGAGGTACAGAAACAAATCAAGAAAGAATCAGAGAGGAAGTGAGCAAGCTTAACCTACTGTAGACAGGGAATGATGTTCCCTGAAGTGGAAAATTTCCTTTGTTGGGAACTGAGGATTTGGTGATGACTTTAGAGCTGACCAACACATGGATGGAAGCTTAATGGAATTGTTTATAATAGCCTCCAGAGGAGCATCATTTCAGGAAGGGAATCTGGTGAGAGCATTACAGTAAGTAGTTTAAACCAGATATGATGAGGTTTTTAGTAAGGGAAGAAGGGTCGGGATAAATAAGGAGGTACATCTGTAAGAAATAAAGTACAGGAAGAAACAGTGGTGGGGAGCAGGGTTGTTTTACACCAGATTGGGTAAGTCTTGGCCACATGAATGAGGAATCTTCTGAAGGTAGTTCCTTCCTTGGGTTCAATACCAAAACCAGATTCCAGGGAACTGGAGAAGAGGATTCTGAACCAAGCCATCGTTTCCTCTCAGTTTGAATATGAATAAAGATATAAAAAAATATGGAAAAGCTTCCTACCCACAGGAGAATTTACGTACAAGTCTTTTAATGTTTTTCTTTTGATATATAGTGACGCACCCAGCTCTGCTGGATTTGGCATTAGCCCCACGTTCTCTACTGATGGAGCAGTACATGTCCCCTTCTGTAGCTCTCCAAAACCCACCTCCCAGAGATGTGATTGGGGGGGTCGGGTGGTGTGAGATATTGGTGTGTCCTGCCCCGGCTGCTGTCATTCACCCCCTTATCCCAGCCAGGTGCTTTAAGGCCCTCATTGTGAATGAATTTAGGGTTGTGGGGATGGGGGGAATGAGGGGGTAGTTAGGAAGTTTAGGACTGACATGTATATATTGCTATATACAAAAGAGATAACTAACAAGGACCTTACTGTATAGCACAGGGAACTCTGCTTAATATTCTGTAACAACCTAATTGGGGAAGGAAATTTGAAAAAGAATAGATACATGTATACGTATAACTGAATTACTTTGTCGTATACCTCAAACTAACACAATATTGTTAATCAAGTATACTCCAATGTAAAATAAAAAGTAAAAAAACCCAGAGGTGCTCATTGCTGCTGACCTGTGGTATGGTCCATCCCGATCTCGGGCTCCTGCCTCACTCCCTGAGTTTTCTGCTGGGAGACTCACCTGATCTGAATCACTGTCAAATTTCAGGACTTGATTTCTGATTGGTTCCTGCAGCGAGCCACTGCCATGACAACCTGCCTCCCTCTCCAGCGGCCCGTGAGTCCTGTGGTCCTGTTGCACTCCTCCTTTTTGTTTCTGTCCTACCCTTGAACTTCATCTCCATGTCTGGGTGGAACTCTCTGTGACTGTTCTCTTCAGATCTTGACTTCCAGGCTCCTGAGTGTGGCTGTTGCTCTGTGGCCTGGTGGCACGAGTGCCTGTGCTGAGGTCTAGCACACCTGGGTTCTGGGACCAGCTTTGCATGTGGTGTTTCTATGGGTTCAGGCAAGTGACTTATCTTCTCAGCATCAGTACCCTCATTTTGTTTTAATAAGAATTTTTGTTTGCATGTAATGGATCTCATCCTAAGAAAATGGCTGCTAGAGGTAGACGTGGAGGGATTGATTTAAATGTGGAGGATTTCATTTAAGGCCTCGAGGCACGTGTGAAATTCTCTTGGAGAGATCCTGGGGCACCTTGAAGAGATCACAGTTGTACGGGAGAGGTGTGCCATCTTTATCAAGACACGTGAGCAGAGAAGCAAATGTCAGTTTCCAACAGGAACCCCAGATTGAAAGTGTCAAGAGCAACTGCCTTAGAAGAGCCATGGGTTTGGGGTCAGACTTCTGCTCTCTGTTGTCCCGAGGTTCCAGGGCCAGTAGCTGTGGGATTATTCATTTTGAGGATGGATCAAACAGCACTGGGAGGCCTCCTACTCTGCATGCTGGAAGTGATCAAACTTAACTTCACAGGGTCACTGTAAGCATGAGTGGGACAAATGGAGCCTGAAACATCATGGATAACCAGTCCATGGCAGTGGCCATCATTCTTCTTTACTCTGCTCTCTTGTTAGGGCCCTATGCTAGTTCTTGCATCCCTGGGAGCCTGGATCATCACTTAGAGCCTGCTCTAGCCCAGGGAGCTTAGGCTACCCAGCTGGCTTACCCCACGTCAGCTGCAGTCCACTCCAGACCTTCAGTCCTCTTCATCCCCACCTGTCTGGCCCCCACATTCCCCCGTAGCCCCATGTCGGGTCTCAGCCTCCCTCCTCTACCTGGGAAAAGGGTAAAAGGCCAACAAGTACCTGCAGTTTGTATCCTGGAGTTGGGGTAGTGAGCTGAAGCAGTCAAAGATCTTGAGATGTGGAGGATGTGGATGCCACTTCTTATCAGTTTAAAAATGTGTGGGTGTTAGTGGCTGAGTTGTGTCCAGCTCTTTGCAACCCCATGGACTGTAGCCCACCGGGCTCCTCTGCCTATGGAATTCTCCAGGCAAGAAAACTGGAGTGGGTAGCCATTCCCTTCTCCAAGGAATCTTTCCAATCCAGAGATTGAACCTAGGTCTTCTGAATTGCTGGTAGATTCTTTACCATCTGAGCCACCAGGGAAGCCCCCAGTTTAAAATAAGTAGTCTTAAATCTTGTCACTGTTTTATTACAGTACTGTCCTCTGGCGATTTTAATGTAGTTACTGCCTGCAATGCAAGAGACCCAGGTTTGATCTGTGGGTCAGGAAGATCCCCTGGAGAATGGAATGGCAACCCACTCCAGTATTCTTGCCTGGAGAATTCATGGATAGAGGAGCCTGGCTAGCTAGAGTTCCTGGGGACTTTAAAACACACATACACTGTTTTAATTATTGTTCATGCTGTCTGATAAACATGTTAGTGTTATTCAAAAATAGCATTTCATTCAAAAACATTAATTTCTGCTTTTTAAAATTTCTACTATTATGATAGGTACAGGAGATATTAAGAGATGCATGTTAATAAGAAAAATGGTAGCATTAATCTAGTACTTTCTCTGTGCCAGGTACTCTTCCGGGCATGTTCACTCATGAATCGTCAATAGCTACCTTATGAAGATTTCTCTTATGTACAGATGAAGGGAAAAAGAGACTCAGAGAGCCTAACTAACTTGCTCAAGGTCACACAGCTATTAAGTAGCAGAGCCAGGCTGTGAACACAGACAGCCTAGTTTTAGTATCTGCTCTGAGGTCTTGCTGCTAAAGTGGTGCCTCAATGTCACATCACCTGGGAGCTGGTTAGACAAGCAGAATATCGGGTTCTACCCCAGCATCCTGGAAGCAGAACATGCATTTTAGTAATATTTTCAGACTGGACTGAAATGCACAGTCAAGTTCAAGAATCACTGCTCCAAACCACTCTGTGTTACCTTTCTCCAGCCATGAGAATTTGATGGTGGGGGAACAGTGTAAGCTGGCAAATGGGCATATAAACATTTATAACTCATGGTACATGGTAACTTTCTGCCCTTTAGACACTTGACTAAAACTTAGCCTGAATGCGAATTTAGTGCTTGGGGCGTTTCAGAACCTTTCCCAGACATCCTCGTGGACGCACTTGTGCCTCTTGTCTTTCTCTGTTCACATGCATACACACATATTGTTGTTGCTGTTCAGTCGCTGAGTCGTGTCTGACTCTTTGTGACCCTGTGGACTGCAGCACCCCAGTCTTCTCTGTCCTCCACTATTTCCTGGAGTTGGCTCAGACTCATGTCCATTGAGTCAGTGATGCTATCTAACAATTTCATCGTCTGCTGCCCGCTTCTTTTGCCTTCAATCTTTCCCAGCATCACTCATGGTTTCCAATGAGTCGGCTCTTTGCGTTAGGTGGCCCAAGTATTGGAGCTTCAGCTCAGTCCTTCCAATGAATATTCAGGGATGATTTCCTTTTGGATTGACTGGTTTGATCTCCTTGCTGTCCAAGGGACTCCCAAGAGTCTTCTCCAGCACCACAGTTTGAAAGCATCAGTTCTTTGGCACTCAGTCTTCTTTAAGGTCCAACTCATATCCGTACATGACTACTGGAAAAACCATAACTTTGACTAGGTGGAAAAGTTTGTTGGCTAAGCAATGTCTCTGCTTTTTAATACACTGCCTAGGTTTGTCATAGCTTTTCTTCCAAGGAGTAAGTGTCTTTTAATTTCATGACTGCAATCACTGTCTGCAGTGATTTTGGAGCCCGAGAAAATAAAATCTGTGACTGCTTTTTGTGAGATTTAATAACAGGGCAGTCACATCTCATGTGTGGCTTTTTGCATTTTGTCATCTCTGCTTTCCTGTTGAGACAGACCCTTTTTAAAGCCTCTTCTCTCTGGGAAGTGTAGCCTGGCCCCTTGCCACAGTAGCCTTCCTGTGCTCCTTTTCCCCCTCCCTTGCCTCATTCTAGTAAAGAAACTTTTTTCTTGTTACATGAGTAATTATAATCCTATTGTAATCACATAACGAGCAGCTAACCTGCCTCGGGGGTGTTGGCCAACTTCAAGAACAAGAATGAGGGAGATTTTTGCCAGACGGAGAAGGGCATATGGAACAAAGGGAATAGGGGTCTGAAGAGCATTGCCTGTTGTGGGTTGAGGGGAGTTGCGTGCGGCCTGGAGCATGGCCAGTGTGTGGGCAGAGATGGGAGATGAGGCTGCACAGTGAATGGCTGTAGGCTTTATTAACCATAATATGGCTATGGAATATTACTCTGTGGCAGCCAGTCTGGTAAGAGCTTTACATGAATTTCATCTGCAGAATTGCCTTTGGTGAGATAAGCTTCATTATCTTCACTTGCAGATGAGGAAAAGTTACAGCAGAGATTAGGTAACTTGCCCTAAGGCCACATCGCTAATCATAGTGTCTGGATCTGTGAGCTTGGGCTTTAGTCGTTGTGCTTCCCAGTGTGGGGCCAGCGGTCTGTTTAGCAGCAAGTACTTTGCAAGTCATCATAAATAGACTGCTATGTTTAAAGTGAATACAGTTAACACCAGTACAGAACACGTTTTATTTTTGTTGCTGTTGTTTGATTCTGGGTCATTTTGAGAGACTAGTTTTCCAGTGGTAGAGTGTGTGGGTTCATATGCCCAGGGTTTGTATGCAAGGGCTGGGGTTCAGGCACTTACTACCACTGCAGCATGACCTATCTTTGGGGTTTCCTTTGCCTAGGTAGTTTGGAGCAGTCTTTAAAATGTAGAATCTTAAGAAGGAGAAAACACAAGATTCCTCGAGCTGGAAAAGAAGTGTGTTCTGTGTATTCTTTAAATCCTTTATGGACATAGTGGTGATTCTGCTGTTGTGGTCGATAGTCTCGTACTATCTTGTTTTAAGTGAAAAACTTTCTTCTGTCAATAGGTAGAGTAGTAATAGGGATATTTTATTCACCTTGAAATTCATAGGAACTCTCTCTTTCTAGACACAGCAGATTTAATAAGGACTTTCTATTTTCTTTAGTTTCTGCTGCTTCTGCCTTGATTACCATCAGCTAACAGCGTGGTGGTTCTCCTGTACTTGGTGATGTTACCACCTCAGCATTTGGTCCTCCCTCCTCTGCATCAATTCACTTTACTTCTAATATTTTGCTCTGTGAACTGCTCTGGGAATACTTACCCTCCTTGGCTCTGACAGCAGCAGGGCATGTTAGCATTATCTGTTTAGAACCAAGAAATACATGCAGTTCAGGAAATGTGGCAAGCATGTAAGTGGTGGGAAAGTTAGTTAGTGGTTGTGAACTTATACAATTCACTTAACTTCAATAGACCTCAATTTCCTCATTTATAAACGAGGAGGCAGGTCTAGGGTCTTTAGAAGAGGCCTTTAAAGATCTCTAAGGAGGTCTAACATTCATGTACTTCTAATGAAATTTCACCACCAGTTCTTAGCTGTCTTTATGTTTAAGAGGGTTTAACACTCCTGTAAATTTAACTGTAATAACCATTTTCTCATGTACATTTTATTAATAGCTGTAATGAATTGTGAATGACAGTTTAATTAGATCATCCGTGTATAATTAGGACAACCATGTTTTTTTCCTAAGAGGATCTATTTTTCATTTGAGTATGCGGCTTACCTTTAACCTAGGTAATTAAGCATTTTACAAAGTAGAAAAGCTTTTTCTACCTTCTTAATAAACATAAAGATCATCTTACATTTTCTTGAAAAGCCACATGAATAAAATATGGAGAGCAATTCTGGCATACGTTTTGTGACCTTAGGCAGTGTATTTGGTAGAGTGGTAACAAAATAGTGTGGAATTTAAGAAAATCTGTTTTCTGTTTACTGCTTACTTTCCTACTTTTTGTGTAAAGCAGCTTTGCAGTCACTTCATCTGTGTTTTGAGTGCTAACTTTTTAAAGTTGGCAAGTAGATTTTCATTAAGTGTTCTTATCTCTTGTGAAGGTGCCATATTAAACACGTAGAAGAAAATCAACCTTATCTGATGGATGGCCTCCAATTAACAGTGGAGGAGCCCTTTGTATTTGGCTTTGCAGTGTGTTTTTGTACTTAGATTTGAGCATGGGTGTGCCTGATCTTCTGAGAATTTACACCACTTCCAGCAAAGAAGGAAGTCCCACTCTGAAGATAGACTCAGAAGGAACTGGAACACTGACAAGTAGACCTCTCCTTCCCAGATAGTTGGCTGAGTTGTTGTCTGTGCTGGGCCAAGACCCTCCGCGTTCTGGGGTCAAACATCCTCCCGAGCTGAATGGCTCTCTTTTCCTGCAGCGTCTTTGGATTTATGCCCCCCCAGTGCATCTTGGAGTATTTAGACATTGAGTACCTGAATTATTCAGATGTTCTTGTCACTCCAGTCATGAGGAGGTAATTATGGGATCACAGCTGCTGTAGAGAGGCAGTGTGTCATATTATGTCCATTGATTGTTTGAGAGCACTTCATCTGGTTAATCCCACTCTGTGCCAATACGGTGACCCCAGTGTGTTCTTGCATTACAGTGAGTGGCCGAGGTTGGAGCAATACCTTGCAGGAGAGATGGCAGTTGACACGAAGGCCCCATGAAGCTCCACTTGCCCCCAAACATCTTCCCCACGGGCCCAACCAGAGGGGCCTCAGAGAATATGTTGTTTGACCAATGGTTAAGTGTAATGGGGAGAGGGTAGATGAGTGGTTCGGTGTCTGGTCTAAAGAGAGGTGGATGGAGAGAGGCAGTTTCCTGGTGCATAGATGCCTGGTGATAACCTGCATCTTATACTAAGCTTTACAAAACAGTCTCTATTGTTCACCTCTTCGGCTTCTGAATTACCTTAGAAAGAAGACGAATGGAGCCAGATTACCTTGTATGACTGAAAATTGGTGAGCCCTTTTAAAATAGTTCTAAAATATGCTTTATTATTAGATTCTGATTGTAAAAATAGTCTACCGAATTTAGAAAATACAAAATAAGTAGCAAACATCACTTGTGTTGCCACCAAGCAGATGTGGCGTTGTTATTGCTTTGTGTCTGTTTTATATGCTTCAGTAGATTTTGAACAGGTATCATGTGTTCATACTGCTTACCTTCTCTCCTAATAGATAATGAATGTATTCTCTCACTATTAAATATTTCTAAAGCTTTACTTTTATAGTTGCCTAACATGATGTGGGATAACCTTAAAATAAGACGTTAATCACTCGTGACAAAGGTACTTGAGTAAAAAACCCAGTTTGCATTGTAGGGAAAACCCAGCTTTAATTAAAGATAGCCTTGTATGAATGTGGGTCCTAGAGATTTATATCATGATAGAAATAGAAGGAGCTTTTAAACTTATTTAGTCTGACTCTCTTATTATATATATATATATAAGGGAATTATGGCCCATATTATTTATGTGACTGCTCAAAGTCAAATATCTTTAATGGCAAAAAAGGGACTAGCATTCCTGGTGTTCCTTGTCCACTGTATCACCTAACACTTGACAAATACACCATACCTTCCTTTTCTCAAGACATAGTTGAACATGTGACAGCATATACTGTAGTGAGTATCTCTGGGTTTCTTCTGTGGTTTGTAGGTTGGCTTTAAAATGATCCTGAGATTTAAATTTGGCCCACAAACCAAAGCCTCCGAGGGGAGCCCATTTTTTTTGGTTCTATAGGTTAAAAAAATCTTCAGATCTGTTTTGACTTGAGAGCTTTAGAGGCCAAAAATGGATTCTACACTGCCTGGTACTTGCCCTTTGAGGTTATTTGCCTTATATGCTAACCTGGAATTAGTGAAACTACAATAAATAATAATAACAAATAATATTTTATTCACAGATACTGTTCCTATCCATTAAACAGGCATCACTCTTAAAGCAGTGTGTCCTTTGTATTAGACACTTTAAATGTCTTCAGTCAGCAATTACATGTGTCCCAGCTCTTGCCTAGATTTAATTTGAAGAACATGAACCCTGGGTAGGTAAATCAACTTGTCCACAGTCATATAACCATTGGGCTCAAGTGCAGTAGATTTAATTTAATAAATGATCATTTGAAACTTATAAAATAGAAAAAAATAATATCACCTGTATTCTCCTAGCTCTCAAACAGCTATTAGTACCATTTTGGTAAATTTCAGTGTTTGTTTACTTTTGATAATGTTGTATGCCTGATTTTTTTTTTTTATTAATTATTGATCAACCTTTTTTTTTGTTTGAACCCCTACTGTGTTCAAGGTCCTAAAAGCAGGGACTTCTACTAATGTATTTAGTGGAAATTGATTCATTTCCTATATTTGAGTGAGTTCCTTAGGAAACCTGTTGTGACTGTCTTACATATTTTTTTTCCTTCCTTTGATTAGAACAGGGGCTAATGAAGTGAGGTTATAGTTTTAGTCCAGCGCCAGTTCACTTTATACTCTCATAAACCGTGTGCACATTCATCACAATGCTCGTAAAGTGGAGTGCTGGATCACTGTACAATTAATAAGAAAACAGCACAGCCCACGTTTAGTGGCAGACCGTCCACTGAAATCATTTCTTATACCAATCTTGACTTCCTGTTAAGATTTTCTTATGTGTTTTATCTCATTTTTATCCTCACAAGACTGGGTCTTGGGGAAGTCCAAATAGAGCTCTAACCCACCTCATTTTTTTTTTTTTTAACTTCTGACTGAGAGCTCTTTCAGTCTTTCAGCTCTTTGACTGATGCTGCTCCATCTGTGATGTAAAGCCCTCTGTAAAGGGGTAGAATATATTTTTTCAGTTTCTTTTTAATAATTTTTCTTTAACAAAATGATACCTGTTCTGTGCATTAAATTGTGAAAATACATTAGTAAAAAGAAAAGTTGGTCATCCACCACACAGGTAACCACTTGTAACACATTATTATAAATCTTTCTACCCTACCTTTTTTTGTGTATAGATGTGTGTGTGTGTGTGTGAGAGAGAGAGAGAGGGAGAGAGAGAGAGAGAGAGGGAGAGAGAATGTTTCTGTTGTTGTTGTTCAGTTGCTAAATCATATGCGACTCTTTTTGACCCCACGGACTGCAGCACACCAGGCTCCCCTGTCCTTCAGTATCTCCCGGAGTTTGTTCAAATTCTTGTCCATTGAGTTGGTGATGCTGTCTAACCATCTCATCCTCTTTCGTCCCCTTCTCCTCCCTTCAATCTTTCCCAGCATCAGGGTCTTTTCCAACGAGTTGGTTCTTCACATCAGGTGGCCAGAGTACTGGAGCTTCAGGTTCAGCATCCGTTTTTCCTTAACATTCAGGGTTGACTTCTTTTAGGATTGAGTGGTTTTATCCCCTTGCGTTACAAGGGTCTCTGAAGAGTCTTCGTCAGCACCACAATTCAAAAGCATCAGTTCTTCAGTGCTCAGCCTTCTTTATGGTCCAGCTCTCACAGTTGTACATAACTACTGGAAAAACCATAGCTTTGAATATATGGACCTTTGTCTGCAAAGTGATGTCCCTGCTTTTTAATTTGTTTCTGAGTTTGTCAAAGCTTTCCTTCCGAGGAATAAGTGACTTCTAACTTCATGGCTACAGTCATCATCTGCAGTGATTCTGGTTGTGTGTAATTAAGTTTTCAAGAACTGGTATGTTGTTTACATACGGATTTGTATTCCATGTTTTCCATTTCCATCTTCATTTATCATGAACATTTTCATACTTAATAATGTAATAAAATACCATTTTTCACGACTGCATGTGTATCACATCATTTATTTTACCCATCCTTTCCTGGTGAATTTTTAGATTAATTTTTGTTGTTTTTAACCAATTATAGGATTCATATCCTATATAGCTAATATGTACACAATTTGTAATTATTTCCATGGGAAAAGTCCCTAAAAATGGAGTCACTGGGACAGAATACATGGAATATTACAAGACATGAGAGCTATTGCTGAATTTGCCTATAGCTATCTTTATTTCCTCTAGAAGTGTGGAATGCCAATTTCGCCTAGATTTGTGAGCCCTTCATATTATCATTTTCAACAGTGTTTACCAATTTAATGAGTATTAATTATATCATTGTCATTTGAATTTGTGATTTTTTTTAAACACTAGATGAGGCTAAATTGCTTTTTAATTGATTAAAGGATTTTCCCCCCTAACTTCTCTTCATTGGGAGATTTTAAAATATGATTTACTAGTGTTTTATGCGGTTTAGTATAAACTCTTTGCAGTTTTGCAGATAGTTTGTCCCAGTGTATTAGATCCTACTTTCAATGCATTGTGTGTTAACGAGAGTTCAGACCCTTTGTAGAATTGATTCCAAGGCATGAGCTAACATTAAGTTTATGAGGTCTCCTAAGACTTCCCTGGTGGCTCAGACAGTAAAGTGTCTGTCTACAAATGCGGGAGACCCGGGTTCAGTCCCTGGTTTGGGAAGATCCCCTGGAGAAGGAAATGGCAATCCACTCCAGTACTATTGCCTAGAAAATCCCATGGACAGAGGGGCCTGGTAGTCTACAGTCCATGGGGTCGCAAAGAGTCGGACACGACTGAGCGACTTCACTTTCACTTTCATGAGGTCTCCTATTTCTTAGAGACCATTTCCTTATTAATATTTTTATAACTTAAAAATATAAAATGACTCGATCAATCATTCAGCCTGGAGTTGGTCTTCTCTTTTCTCTTGTGATCACATAATAAGGCATTACCTATAAAAGGGCACAGGCTATCTGATGCGAGCTGCTATCCTGACTTCCTCTCTAGTGTAAGGCAGTGAAGGTCCCAGTCCAGAGTTTGTAAGTGAACTTTTAATAAGGTGACTGAAATGTTCCTGAACAGGTTTGAAGAAACACATACAGTTCTTTGTGAGGCAGGATCACAATTTTCTGATCAAACTGTGAAGGCATGTGGCTGAAGCCCAGTGTTGGATGCATTAATAGGATTCAGAAATTTACTATGGCAAATCACATGGACGGAGGAGCCTGGTGGGCTGCAGTCCATGGGGTCGATAAGAGTTGGACATGACTGAGCGACTTCACTTTGACTTTTCACTTTCATGCATTGGAGAAGGAAATGGCAACCCACTCCAGTGTTCTTGCCTGGAGAATCCCAGGGACGGGGGAATCTGGTGGGCTGCCGTCTATGGGGTCACACGGAGTCGGACACGACTGAATCGACTTAGCAGCAGCAGCAGCATCAACAGCAATGGAGCTTCAGAAGTGGCCGCCAGTGGCCATTGCCAGAAGGGAATACACATCTAAATGTGTGTGTATATTCAGCATTTCTAGAACCTTCCTCACTCCTCAGTCCTTATGCTGCCATTAGGAAGACATGTGGGGACATGCCTGATACTGGAGCAATAATGAGAAAGAGGTGACACTGATTGGCTCGATTTGTCCTCTTCCAGGGTATCCTAGGCAGGATTTCATACCCAGCCCTTCTCTGCACCCCTCTTTCTTCTCTGTGTACCCATGTGCATATAGAGAGACTGTGGGTCATTTCAGTCCCATCTGCCTGGTTCCCACTGCTCTCTCCACCCCATCAGAATTGTAGGAGACACTTTTGTCCCCTGTCTCGTAGATTCAGCTGTGCACAACACTGAGCATCCTTTCCCTTCCATAAGCCCAACCAGATGGTTTTTGGCAATTACACTGTCTAGTCTCTACCATGCCCTGGAAATGCATTTGTCAACATCACACATCTAAAAGTGGCCGATCAGCTTCCCCCCTGAAATGAGTGTTTCCTCCTGGGTTCCCCTTTAACACCCTGTGTTAAAGGTGCCCCAGTTTACCCACTCTCCCTCCATGAGCCTCAGTGCCCTCTGTGACTCCCTTTTTCTCTCCCTCCACCACAGACTGGAGTCACACCTGTCCATTCTGCCTTTTCAGTAATGTTCACGTTCTTCCGTCTTGCCTATTTTCACTACAGAAGTTAAGGCTCAGACCTCCTGTCTGGACTTTTCAATAACTTTCTTTGGTCTCATTTCATTGTCTTGTTTCTCCCCTGCAAAATGCAAAATCTGAGCCATCTATCACGCCATGTCCCTGTCTTCTTAGTGGATTCCTAGGATGGAGTTCAAACCACCTCAGAAATTTTCAGTGATTTCTTATAGGCTGTTGAATCAGACTCCTCAGCATGTGCTAAGCAGAAAAAGAACAAAACAGCTACAACAAAACCCAAATCTAAATACGTACTTTCAGAGAGGAGGGAATGCATTTAGCAGCAAGCTCTTCTAATAAGTAGTCAGATATTTTGGCAAGTTAGATATTTGGCAGCTCATTGAAGTTTTATTACCCAAGATGAAAATGTTCTAGAGTTGATTGTGGTGGTGGTGAATCTTTAAAGATCATTGAATTCTACACTTTAGCTGTATGAATGGAAGGTTATATGAATTATGTCTCAGTAAAATTGCTACTAAAAAATTTGCCATACTTTATAGGATTCTAGTTGGAGAAGGCAATGGCAACCCACTCCAGTACTCTTGCCTGGCAAATCCCATGGATGGAGGAGCCTGGTAGGCTGCAGTCCATAGGGTCGCTAAGAGTCGGACACGACTGAGCGACTTCACTTTCACTTTTCAGGAAATGGCAACCTACTCCATTATTCTTGCCTGGAGAATCCAAGGGACGGGGGAGCTTGGTGGGCTGCTGTCTCTGGGGTCGCACAGAGTCGGACACGAGCAGCGACTTAGCAGCAGCAGCAGTGGCATCTGTTATAGTACAATACAAACAGTAAGCAATGACTTAATCACCTTAGAAATATTTATTAAGAAAAATGATAAACATGATAAGGAAACATTTCCCACCTATATTCTTAACTGTGTAGAGTATCCAAAATATTGTAATAGTCATTTCATTTAGTATGTAGTATATTAACAGGCTTTTAAATAATCAATGGTGAGTATACTTGAGAAAGCTGTTTGTAGATCACAAGATAAGCAAGTGATTATAGGGTTAGCATTAAGCTAAAGCATTTGGATTTTCAAGCTGTGCCCCAACTCTGTGTATATGTAATGAAAGAGAAAAGGCTGCACCTAAGATGGTCAGTTTCTGGTTGTTTCATTTTTACTCAAACTACTATTATACAATGACAATGTTATATTAATGTATTACTAGGTCAATTTATAAGAAATCACCTATGAGTATATACTAATATAATTTGGACAAAATTTGTTGGATCTTGGGGTCTTAAACCAGGAGTTTAGTGAGTTTACACATTATCTTGGATTATGAGTCTCTTTCCCTTTAACTCTCACTTTTGTTTCTTGGAACAGTCCCATGGACTGTGTAGTAAGAGGAGAGACTCAGTTTAAATCAAGAGAATAATTAGTTTTACTTCCTCCTTTATTAGTCAAATGGTAAGAAGTCATCATATGTGCAAGCCTTCCTAAACCTTAGTAAATTGTACCAGTGTGCTTCTCTCTACTTTTACTTCCTCACGGAGCAAATGTAGTTTTAAGTCTGCCCTTTCCTTTTTCCTGCCCACTGATTTTTACATTTCTAGGTGTGATCCTTTTGAGCAAAGAGTGTGTCATTGTCTCCTTTCAGGAAAAAGACATATTTCTGCATACAACTTACTAAAGAGTATGGAAAAAGGCCTTTCTTGTTCGAGACTCAGGTTGACCATTGCTGTTTTTGAAAAAGCCAGGGGGAGGAAAAAAGCAGGAGGAAGGGACCTGCTCCATTACTATTCTGCTGGGTGTCTGTTATTGTCACTGGCTTGAACAGTAGAGAAACATATGGCCATCAGGCAAAGTAAATTAGAGGATAAAATTTAAATTAATGAAACAAATCATAGGACAACTCTTTAATGGACTGGGAAATTGTCTTGCCATCAGTTGGTGGAACCAGATGTTGCCACCTTTTCTTTGGGTGACACGAATGTCCAAGGTGCAGCAATGGGTTGCTTTGTTGCTGTTGTTCTTCAGTCACTCAGTAGTGTCTGACTCTTTGCGACCTATGAGTTGGCTCTTTGCATCAGGCGGCCAAAGTGTTGATGCTTTAGCTTCACCATCAGTCCTTCCAGTGAATATTCAGGGTTGATCTCCTTTAGGATCGAGTGACTTGATCTCCTTGCAGTCTCCAAGGGACTCTCAAGAGTCTTCCCCAGCACCACAGTTCAAAAGCATCAATTCTTCAGCGCTCAGCTTTCTTTATGGTCCAACTCTCACATCCATACATAACTACTGGAAAAACCATAGCTTGGACTAGACAGATCGGCAAAGTAATGTCTCTGGGCTTTCTAATATGCTGTCTAGATTTGTCATAGTTTTTCTTCCAGGGACCAAGTGTCTTTTAATTTCATGGCTGTAGTCACCATCTGCAGTGATTTTGGAGCCCCCCAAAATAAAGTCTCTCACTGTTTCCATTGTTTCTCCACCTATTTGCCTTGAAGTAATGGGACCAAATGCCATGATAATTCATTTTCTGAATGTTGAGTTTTAAGCCAGCTTTTTCACTCTCCTCTTTCACTTTCATCAAGAGGCTCTTGAGTTCCTCTTCATTTTCTGCCATAAGTGTGGTGGTATCTGCATATCTGAGGTTATTGATATTTCTCCCAGCAGTCTTAATTCCAGCTTGTGCTTCCTCCAGCCCAGCTTTTCTCATGATGCACTCTGCATAGAAGTTAAATAAGCAGGGTGTCAATATACAGCCTTGACGTCCTCCTTTCCCTATTCGGAACTAGTCCATTGTTCCATGTCTAGTTCTAACTGTTGCTTCTTGACCTGCATACAGGTTTTGGAGGAAGCAGGTAGGGTGGTCTGGTATTCCCATCTCTTTCAGAATTTTTCACAGTTTGTTGTGATCCACAGTCAAAGGCTTTAGCATAGTCAATGAAGCAGAAGTAGGTGTTTTTCTGAAATTCTCTAGCTTTTTCTGTTATTCAGCAGATGTTGGCAATTTGATTTCTGGTTCTTCTGCCTTTTCTCAATTCAGCTTGGACATCTGGGAGTTCTTGGTTCATGTACTGTTGAAGTCTAGCTTGGAGAATTTTGAGCATTACTTTGCTAGTGGGTGAGATGAGTGCAATTGTGCAGTAGTTTGAACATTCTTTGGCATTGCCCTTCTTTTGAATTACAATGCAAACTGACCTTTTCCAGTCCTGTGACCATTGCTGTTCACTTTGGAGTAATTCAAATCTAAAAGAGTGAGCATTTCGTGTTCCTGTCTTCAGAACTCCCTGAGCATTAACTGCAAAGATGGCACTTCTCCACTTTGTTGGTAAATGAGCCAGCTTTTTTAAAAAAGTGGAATCTTAAATTTGTTGTTGTTGTTGTTTTATGCTTCTTGGGGAATGGAGAACTGGAATGATTAATTTCTCTCTCCATGGTGTGGTTTTTGAGTCCTCCCAAGTAACCATTTGGAAATGATTAATTTTAAGTCTTTAGTGAAAGTGAAAGTGTTAGTCCCTCAATCATGTTAGTCCCTCTTTTCGACCTCGCAAACTGTAGCCCACCAGGCTCCTCTGTTCATGGAATTCTCTAGGCAAGAATACTGGAGTGGGTGGCCATTCCCTTCTGCAGGGTATCTTCCCAACCTGGGAATCAAACCCAGGTCTCCTGCATTAGAGGCAGAGTCTTTACCATCTGAGCCACCAGGGAAGCCCTTAAGTCTTAAGCTGGGTGGTGTTCATGCTAATAATGGCACCCCCAGCAGGTACTATGGTTTTTGATCAACATCATCATCCCCGCCCCCCACCCAGAGAGAACTTTAAAATTGTGAATAGTGCATAGATTTGGCTCACTTTTATACATTTTAAAACATGTTCTTTTTCCTCAAGTTTAGTTTTCATTTTAATTAAATTTCAGATGATTCATGAACTTTTGAAAGTCTGTCCTTCCTTGGGAACCACACTCTACAGAAGTAAGCAGATTCACTAACTCTTGTTTTCCATAGTATAGTCTCTTCAGTATCCTTTCCTGGTTTTTTTGCTTACTAGGCAGACTTGGAACGTATAGAAGCCTTTCTCAGTATTCCTGGTGTCACTAATTGAAATGCTGCTGCTGCTGCTAAGTCACTTCAGTCGGGTCCAACTCTATGCGACCCCATAGACGGCAGCCCACCAGGCTCCCCCATCCCTGGGATTCTCCAGGCAAGAACACTGGAGTGGGTTGCCATTTCCTTCTCCTAATTGAAATACTGGAGTGATCCTAATTCAAAAACATGCAATCTGAATACCCATGTATCTTGTGAGACAGCCCAGATCATTGCTTCTCTTAATTGGAGCAATGCTCGCTCCCTCCAGCACCTTAATTCCCCTACCTCAAAAGATAATTAGTTTTAGAAGCTCAAAGTGAAGAACCACATGAGTCAAAGGAAAAAAATCTTGACATATTAACCTTGAAAGAAGGCTACTGTAGTTTTTAGTCAAGTCACTTGAATTAATATTTGAAAACATAGTGAAAATAATAGGTCAGTTTTTTTCCCCTGCCTCATGAGAAATATAATGAATGATTTTTAATGTTGTACCATATACAGAGAAGGAACATAATCATCAAGTCCAAAAGCTGAAGGGAGCCCTTGAGGCCTTCCAGGCATGTTCTCCTCCTCTATAGCTGAGTGAGCACATGAGGTTCACTGCTGACCATGTGGCCAGCCTGGGTGGACGCTCTTTCCACACACCTGCCTGTAGATCATCTCACGAGAAATATGAAATGAGGCAGAAAATGGCATTTCAGATCTGTCCTGGGCCTTTTCCTCCACTGCCGTTTTCATTTGTTGCTTTCCCTGAGGGAAGGCCACGTGAGCCATTCTATCCTGAGCAGGAATTTACTGGTTTGATGAGGCCTTCACAGTGCTTTCCAGAGCATGGTGTCTGGTCATTTTCCAACTCGTGCATTTTTAAAGTATGCAGTTTATGATTGAGTGTAACCTGAAAGTCTGGGCCACTTACATTCACGTTTTTTATGGCCTGAAGTAATCAATGCTAAACATCTGTGGGTAGGTATTCTGACTGGTTCCTACTTCTTAAAATGTTGTTATGATGATGACTTGGTATTTTTATGGTATCTTCACGCATCCAAATAATATTCCTTGAATTCCCAGTCTTCTCTAAAGAGGTGTGCATGTAGCAATATAAATAGAAGCCTATAAAGTATGTGTGTGTGTGTGTGTAACTTAAACCTTAAAAAGTCTCTCTCTCTCTCTTTTTTTTTTTTTACATAAGGAGCTTTATCTCACAGGAAATGAAATTATAGCCTCAGTATTGCAGTCTGGTCTGACTCATCCATTAGCGTAAAGACCTCAGTCATGGCTGTGTCCTTGCTTTTGTTGAAGTTCCAGAGAATGTAGGACAGAAGCAGAATTTTTCATTTCATGTGTATTGCCTACATCAGTGTGGCAAACCTTGTAAGTGTACAAAAGTGGCTATTGTTAGAGTGAGTAAGCATTTTAAACTGAACATACTTCTTTCTACCCAAATCTTTTTTTTTTTTTTTGCAGTCTTTATATTTTATTAACCATAGAAGATACTTTCTTAACGAGTCTAATAGAGACATTAACTGTGCAAAAGCTGATGAGATTTACAGTCTTAAATACAAGCACCAAGACAGAAAGGATATTGTGTCAGTTCAGTTCAGTTCAGTTCAGTTGCTCAGTCGTGTCCGACTCTTTGTGACCCCATGAATCGCAGCATGCCAGGACCCCCTGTCCATCACCAACTCTTGGAGTTCACCCAAACTCATGTCCATTGAGTTGGTGATGCCATCCAGCCATTCATCCTCTGTCGTCCCCTTCTCCTCCTTCCCCCAATTCCTCCCAGCATGAGAGTCTTTTCCAGTGCGTCAACTCTTCACTTGAGGTGGCCAAAGTACTGGAGTTTCAGCTTTAGCATCAGTCCTTCCAATGAACACCCAGGACTGATCTCCTTTAGAATGGACTGGTTGCATCTCCTTGCAGTCCAAGGGACTCACTCTCAAGAGTCTTCTCCAACAGCACAGCTCAAAAGCATCAATTCTTTGATGCTCAGCTTTCTTCACAGTCCAACTTTCATATCCATACATGACAACTGGAAAAACCATAGCCTTGACTAGATGGACCTTTGGTGGCAAAGTAATGTCTCTGCTTTTGAATACGCTATCTATGTTGGTCATAACTTTGCTTCCAAGGAGTAAGCGCCTTTTAATTTCATGGCTGCAGTCACCATCTGCAGTGATTTTGGAGCCCCCCAAAAATAAAGTCTGACACTGTTTCCCCATCTATTTCCTATGAAGTGATGGGACCAGATACCATGATCTTAGTTTTCTGAATGGTGAGCTTTAAGCCAACTTTTTCACTCTCCTCTTTCACTTTCATCAAGAGGTTTTCTAGTTCCTCTCACTTTCTGCCTTAAGGGTGATGTCATCTGCATATCTAAAAGTCCATTAATTCTACACTTAAGAGGATCATTTCTTTATGTAAGCACAATCTCATTTATGAATTACACATGATATGTACTTTAGGATCCATCTACATATATTATGCTTATAACTGCGTGCTGCTGCTGCTAAGTCGCTTCAGTCGTGTCCGACTCTGTGCGACCCCATGGACTGCAGCCTACCAGGTTCCTCCGTCCATGGGATTTTCCAGGCAAGAGTACTGGAGTGGGTTGCCATTGCCTTCTCCTTACCCAAATCTTTTCCTGTTCAGGCTTCTGTAACTAAGAATCTAGAGTGTTCATCCATCTAGTTACTTAGGCCAAAAATCTAGTCGGAGTTCTTTCTGTTTTATCTCCTTCCTTCACCACCCACTTTTCATCCAACTCCAGACTTAATCCTGAATTGTTCCACTTTTCTCCATCATGTCTGCTGCCATCCTAGTCTGAACTACCATTCTTTTGCTTGAATTACTGAAATACCCTACTTGCTTGTTCTTACACTCCATTCTTTACTTACCGTGTGTGTGTGTGTGTGTGTGTGTGCGTGCGTGCTCGTGCATCCACGCGTACTCACTTAGTGTCCAACTCTTTGCGACTCCATGGCCTGTAGCCTACCAGGCTCCTCTGTCCATAGAACTTTCCAGGAAAGAATACTGGAGTGGGTTGCCTCCTCCAGGGGAATCTTCCTGACCTAGGATCTAACCTGGATTTCTTGTATTTCCTGCATTGGCAGGCAGATTCTTTACAATTAGCACCACTTAGGAAGCCCTTACTTAGCGTAAGTCAAACCATATCACTTCCCTGATTAAAATTCTCCAACTCGGGCTGGCTAGTGCACTTAGAATAAAATTCAGGCGTGTGTCCTGAAATACAGCACCCTGTGTGCCTTAGCCTCTGTATTTGTAGCTGACTCGCCAGTATTCTCTCCTCCCTCCTTCCCCAGTAACTAGTACACCTCGGCCACATTGACCCTCTTGTACCTCCAGTGTACTGGCCAAGCTTGTTCTCACCTTGACCTCTGTGTCAGCTGGTTTACTTCCTGGAATGGTGTTTCAGTGTTTGCTGCTCTAATTTTTTTTTTTTTTATGTGTGTGTGAGTGGCTAGATCTTGAATATTCAGATATCAGCGTTAAATGTACCTTTTTAGAAAGGCTGTCCCTGACTTCCCAAATTAAAATCCCTCCCAAGTCACTCTGTACTTCATTTTTCTTTAATTCTTCAATGCACATCACCTGTCTCCATCAGATTTTTTTTTTTTTTTTTAAATTCATCTTCCGTGTGTCATTTGCCAGTCACACTTGGGTGTTCTGTTTGTTAAAACAAGGACTGTGTATCTTGGATCCTGATGTCTATAAGACTGCATGGCATGCAGCTTACACCCAATAAAGTTGTGAATAAAGGATTCAAACTAAAAGTCTCTGAGTAATGTGACTTCAAATATTGAAATACTGGGGATGATTATCTCAGTTATTTTGGGGAATGGAGAATTAGGATCAGGGCCGAGACTAGAATAAGATGAATAAAGTACTTGCCTTGAATACAAAATTTAAAGCAGCTTCTCAGATATCAGTCTGGCACAGGGCAGCACTGTGTTTTATTATAAATAAAGTATCCTTATTTAAATTTGTGTTACTTTGTTCATCATGGATTTGGGAGGATTAATTTCCACTTTGAAAAACACTGCATTAAACTATTCTCTCAATTATTTAGTTTTTGTCTTTTCCCCCAGCCCTGCCTGTAACAGACTGTTCTCTCATTTTCCCATTTGATTTTACACTGTAAATTATAGCTAGAATTTATTGAGTCCTTACTGTGTATCAGACACTGTGCTTTTACTTGGATTAACTCACTGAAAACTCACAGTAAAGCAGTAGGTAGTGGTATTTACAGATGAGGAAATGGGCTTCTAGAGGCCAAGTACTTTCCCCAAGGTCTCAGTGCTGTGAAGAGGAATCAGGATAGGCAGCTTATGTGGAATATATCATATGGATAGAAGCAGACTTCTGAGTAGATTGGGATCTCTCTACCTGGAGATAGGGTCAGATCCCATAGATTAAAAATTCAATCCTACAGAACTGTTCTTCACTTTAGATGTCAATCTCAAGACAAGGCTGCTTCTGATTGAAGGGCTAGAAATCAGATATTTCCAGGACCAACTCCCACCCCACCCCCCACCCCCGAGGTTGGGGTAATTTGCTTGAGCAGCTCACAGAACTCAGGAAAACATTTTTCTTACTAGCTTGTAGGTTTGTTATAAAAGAGTCTAACTCAGGACCAGCATCATGGAAGAAATGCATAGGGTAAAGTAAGTGGGAAAGGGCACAGAGCTTGCACATCCTCTCCAGAGTGTGTGTTCTCCCCAAATCTGAAAGCTCTCTGAACCCTGTCCTTTTGGGTTTTTATGGAGGTTTCATCATATAAGTATGAAGTGATTAAATCATCAGCCTTTGGTGTTTGTGGGTGCGTGCTCAGTTGCTCAGTCGTTTCTGACTCTTTGTAACCCTGTGGACCGTAGCCTGCCAGGCTCCTCTGCCCATGGAATTTTCCAGGCAAAAATACTGGAGTGGGATATCATTTACTATTCCAAGGGATCTTCCTGACTCAGGGATCGAACCTGAGTATCTTGCGTCTCCTGCATTGACGGGCAGATTCTCTACCACTAGTGCCACCTGGAAGCTTCCTGATGGATTCAAAGGATTAGATCTGATAGACAAGAGTGTCTGAAGAACTATGGACGGAGGTTTGTGACATGGTACAGGAGTCAATGATCAAAACCATTCCCAAGAAAAAGAAATGCAAAAAGGCAAAATGGTTGTCTGAGGAGGACTTGAGAAGAGAAGTGAATGGCAAAGGAGAAAAGGAAAGATTTACCCATCTGAATGCAGAGTTCCAAAGAATAGCAAGGAGAGATAAGAAAGGCTTCCTCAGTAATCAATGCAAAGATATAGAGGAAAACAATAGAATGGGAAAGACTAGAGATACTTCAAGAAATTTAGAGATACCAAGGGGACATTTCATGCAAAGATGGGCTCAATAAAGGACAGAAATGATATGACCCTAACAGAAGCAGAGGTGGCAAGAATACACAGAAGAACTATACAAAAAAGATCTTCATGACCCAGATAACCATGATGGTGTGATCACTCACCTAGAGCCAGACATCCCGGAGGGCAAAGTCAAGTGGGCCTTTGGAAGCATCACTATGAACAAAGCTAGTGGAGGTGATAGAATTCCAGTTGAGCTATTTCAAATCCTGAAAGATGATGCTGTGAAAGTGCTGCACTCAATATGCCAGCAAATTTGGAAACCTTAGCAGTGGCCACAGGACTGGAAAAGGTCAGTTTTCATTCCAATCCCAAAGAAAGGCAATGCCAAAGAATGCTCAAACTACCACACAATTTTGCTCGTCTCGCATGCAAGCAAAGTAATGCTCAAAATTCTACAAGCTAGACCTCAACAGTACATGAATCAAGAACTCCCAGATGTTCAAGCTGGATTTAGAAAAAGCAGAAGAACCAGAAATCAAGTTGCCAACATACGTTGGATCATAGAAAAAGCAAGAAAGTTTCAGAAAAACATCTTCTGCCGTTTTATTGACTATGCCAAAGCCTTTGACTTTTGATCACAACAAACTGTGGAAAATTCTTCAAGAGATGGGAATACTAGACCACCTTACCTGCCTTCTCCAAAACCTGTATACAGGTCAAGAAGCAACAGTTAGAACCTGACGTGGAACAACGGATTGGTTCCAAATAGGGAAAGGAGTACGTCAAGGCTGTATATTGTCACCCTGCTTATTTAACTTCTATGCAGAGTGCATCATGCAAAATGCTGGGCTGGATGAAGCACAACAGGAATCAAGATTGTTGGGAGAAATGTCAATAACCTTAGATATGCAGATACCACCACCCTTATGGCAGAAAACGAAGAGGAACTCAAGAGCCTCTTGATGAAAGTGAAAGAGGAGAGTGAAAAGGCTGGCTTAAAACTCAACATTCAAAAAACGAAGATCATGGCATTTGGTCCCATCGCTTCATGGGCAAATAGATGGGGAAACAATGGAAACAGTGAAAGAGTTTATTTTGGGGAGCTCCAAAATCCCTGCAGATGGTGACTGCAGCCATGAAATTAAAAGACACTTGGTTCTTGGGAGAAAAGCTGTGACCTACCTAGACAGCACAATAAAAAGCAGAGACATTACTTTTGCGACAGAGGTCTGTTTAGTCAAAGCTGTGGTTTTCCCAGTAGTCATATATGGAGGTGAGAGTTGGACCATAAAGAAAGCTGAGCGCAGAAGAATTGATGCATTTGAACTGTGATGTCAGAGACTCTTGAGAGACCCTGGGACTGCAAGGAGATCAAACTAGCCAATCCTAAAGGAAGTCAGTCCTTAACATTCATTGGAAGGGCTGATGCTGAAGGTGAAGCTCCAATACTTTCGCTACCTGATTCGAAGAACTGACTCATTGGAAAAGACCTTGATGCGGGGAAAGATTGAAGGCAGAAAAAGGGGGACAACAGAGGACAAGATGGTTGAATGGTATCACCGATTCAATGGACATGAGTTTGAGCAAGCTCTGGAAGTTGGTGAAGGAGAGGGAAGCCTGGAGTGCTGCAGTCCATGGGGTCACAAAGACTCGACTGAGGGACTGAACTGAACGGAGCCCTACCTGGCCTTTGGCGACTGGAGTCAAATTGTTGATCCCTTCTCCCTTCCCCACTGGTCAGGGGGTGAGACTAAAAGTTCTGCTTCTCTGTTGGAGGCTGGTTCCTGGGACCAGCAGAGCCATTCCTTAGGCTCTTTCCAAAAGTCACCTTATTAACATAACAAAAACACCCTTTTGCTCTCTTCCCTTAAGAAATTCCAAGGGTTTTAGGAGCCCTGTGCCAAAAACTGGGATGGAGACCAAATATATATTATAAAACTGTATATCAAAGATGTTGCTTTTTTAAAAAGTGAGGTAAAGAAAGGTCTGATGGATGTGTCAACTGATAATATATATATAGGCTGGCCAGAGCCTTTACGTCTGTTTTCACCTAATTGCATTTTTTTGATGCCTTCCTTCAGGGATGTTTATCACAAAATTATTTATAAAACTGAAAAACTAGAAGTACTCAAAACGTGTTATGACAGGAGAATTGTTCAGTTATCACACATTCTTATGATGGCCTTTTAGACAATCATGAACTGTTTCTGAAGAATAATTAGTATCTTGGAATAATTAGCAAAATATGTTAAGTGAAAAATAACAGTATACAGGACTATTCCATTTTTAGTTTAGAAAATGAACAAAAAAAGGAACATTTGTGAAGTGAAAGTTGCTCAGTTGTGTCTGACTCTTTGTTACCCCATGAACTATACAGTCCATGGATTTCTCCAGGCCAGAATACTGGAGTGGGTAGCCTTTCCCTTCTCCAGGGGATCTTCCCAACCCAGGATCGAACCCAGGTCTCCCACATTGCAGGTGCATTCTTTACCAGCTGAGCCACAGGGGAAGCTCTTGCTCAGAAAAGGAGTCTGGAAAGAAATATACCACAATATTCAGATTTTAGGAACTTTGAAAACTCTCTTGTTTTTCTGAATTCTCTATAATAAATAATTGTAACTTTTTAAGTTGGAAAAATGTTTAATAAAAAGAAAGTTTACAAGGACTTAAGATCAAGAGCCCTGGACAAACAGGAGGCCTTGGTAGATTATAGTCCATCTTCTTCCTAATTAGTTTTCAACCAGAAAAATCCTTGAACAAGTCACTTTGCTTCCCTCCTCTGTAAAATAAGCGAGTTTGGAGCTTCTTAAACTTTTTCTCTGAAATATATCCAGAGGCAGAAGAGAGTGAACAAGCTCTCCTAGAGGAGAGGGCTGGGGGGCATGTTGGCTCAAAGAAACTTGAAAAAGTTTTAGCCTGAATATTTGTATAAACCTCCTGTTCTCCGAACTATACTACGTGCATACAAGCTAAGTTGCTTCAGTCGTGTCTGACCCTTCGCAACCCTATGGACTGTAGCCTGCCAGGCTCCTTAGTCCGTGGGGTTCTCCAGGCAAGAATACTGGAGTGGGTTACCATTTCCTTCTCCAGAGATCTTCCTGACCAAGGGATCGAATGCTTGTCTCTTACATCTCTAACATCATACTGATGTTAGTTTAAATTTTCTTAAATTAGTACGAAGTGTACATACCATAAAGTTCATCATTTTAAACTGTACATTTTAATGGTGTTTGGTATAGTCACAAAATGGTACAATCAACTGATGATAGTTTTTAATACATGGATGTTTACCATGAACATGGTCTGGTAAAATGGACATTCTAAGAAAATGCTCTTGTATCTTTGAGTAACCTTGGAAGCACCTTTTTCAGGAGGATTTTCTATTTTAAGAAGCCTGGACGTGAAAGTGAAAGTTTCTCAGTTGTGTCCGACTCTGAGACCCTGTGGACTGTAGCTGCCAGGCTCCTCTGTCCATGGGATTCTCTGGGCACGAATACTAGAGTGAGTTGCCATTTTCTCCTCCAGGGCATCTTCCCAACCGAAGGACTAGGTAATCTCCCTCTTCCAAAACATTTTCAATAAATTGCATTCTCAGTGCATTTTTGCCTGTCTTTTAAAAATAATGTGACTGGGTGAGTTTTTATTAACAGTTCTGGTTACTACTAACTTATTCATCTCTTCAGTTTCCATTTACAGTGGGTGATTTTCAATTCAGTTAATTTCCATGTTACATTTAAAAAACTATCCAGTACCTTATCCACTACCTTCTTCAGCCTTGCTGGGGATAAAGAGTTAAGTATTACCAGCCCTTGCTCTCCAAGGACAGTCTTTAAGGAGAGGAAGTCATGGTGATTGTGGTATTAGAGCTGCTCAGTTTCACGAGCAGGCTTCCAGTATAAGTGGAGGAAAATGAGTGGGAGGCAGAATATGTGTATTTTAAAGTACATAAGCCAGAATGTGGACAGCACATGGATTGCATTTTGACTCAGTGTTATTAAATCACTTTTATCTCAGTGCTATTAAGTCTTTGCAGGTGTGGGTTGATGATGTGCTTGTGGGTAGAAAATTCCTCCTTGAAATTTCTAGTTCTGCTTTATCCAAGTTTATGTGGAAGTAGCCCAAGTTCAGCTTTGGTGGTGCTGAGATTCCATATTTTAAACTCTTGGCCTAAACCAATGGACCTTAAGTGCAGATACTTGGATTACAATTGAGCTCCATGAGACTTGGGTTTGTTCTTAGCAGCTCTTTATCTGGGTGCTGGCCAATCAAGAGGGCAGGGCAGGGGCATTTGGCCTGAGCTTTCACATTAATTAAAGGCTTTAGATGTAGACTTCTGATGGTTTGACAATATCTCCAAATACAGTCATGAAAGGCACTGGAAGGATAAAATGGATATATTCACTGTACAACTTTAAATACCACAGTTTTTAGAGCTCTGTTTTGGCATTTCTTCTTTTTCCTGGGAGCCTAGAAAAAGTGGCAGTGGTGTGGGTCTCACTGCACCTATGAGAGGCCCTGAGAAGGTCTGTTTTCTGACTTGTAGAATAAAAGAAACGAGCCCTGCAGCGCCTGCACGTGCAGCGGTCAGCAGCGTGTTCCTCAGACACTGACAGTGTAACTGACATTTTTAGGACACTGAGCAATTCTTGTGTATGTGTGGATTGTGCCTCACAGCCCTTTTGATAAAATGTAGCCCAGGAAGCCAACTAACACGAGAAAGAAGGAACCATTGAGTCCTTGATTGCTTTCAACTACAAGTGACAATTCATGAAACCATTAAGAAGGTAATATGTTATTGGATTTAGAACTGTCAGGGTATGGGATAAGAAAAACTGTCTTCTAAACAATAAGGCTGTATTGTAAAGTGATGAACCATAATGAAAAAGAATGTGTATATACATACATACATACATACATAACTGAATCACTTTGCTGTGCAGTAGACATTAACACATTATACGTCAGCTATACTTTAGTATAGCTAAAGTGTATTCTTGCCTGGAAAATCCCATGGACAGAGGAGCCTGGTAGGCTGCAGTCCATGGGGTCGCTTAGAGTTGGACACGACTGAGCGGCTTCACTTTCACTCTTCACTTTCATGCATCAGAGAAGGAAATGGCAACCCACTCCAGTGTTCTTGCCTGGAGAATCCCAGGGATGGGGGAGCCTGGTGGGCTGCCGTCCTTGGGGTCGCATGGAGTCGGACATGACTGAAGCGACTTAGCAGCAACAGCAGCATACTTTAGTAAAGGCTTCCCCGGTAGTTCAGTGGTAAGGAATATGCCTGCCAATGCAGGAGTCGGGGATTCGATCCCTGGGTCGAGAAGCTCCCCTGTGGACAAAGAAGGGCATGACAACCCACTCCAGTATTCTTGCCTGGGAAATCCCATGGACAGAGGAGCCTGGCAGGCTATAGTCCATGGGGTCGCAAAAGATTCAAACACGACCTAGCGACCAAACAGTAAGGCATATTAATACTTCAGTAAATTAAATTTTAAAAGATTATGCTGAGCAAGAAGCCCCAAGAAAGAAAAACTGGGTTGCTTTTAGAATTGGATGGAACTGACTGCAGACTGCATCTTGAGAATGGGCAGAGTAGTCAGTGTAAAGGTATAGAGGCTTAGTATGAGTAGGATACATAGAGTGAATATGGATTTGTGGCAGCAGCTGTATACAGGAATACTCTTGTGTTGAAAAGATCTTGGCAAAGCCTAAAGTATCAGATTGTGTATTAGAGAGAGTCTGTACATCGAACATGCTGTATTCTAATACCTTACAAAGTGATGCAGTCCACAGTAGGATATTAAATTTATATATTATGTTTGTCCTGATGGAAAGACATGTGAAATGAACTGGGATTGCTCTCGTGCCTTATCCTGATCCAATGGGTAGGGAAGAAAAACAGTATCCCTCAAAACCAATTGTACTTGTTAGATGAAGTGGGCTTTTTAAAAAGCATGATTCTTTTTTTTCTGGACATACCGTGCAGCTTGTGGGATCTTCATTCCCTGACCAGGGATTGAAACATGTCCCCTGCATTGGAAGTGCAGAATTTTAACCACTGGACTGCCAGGGAAGTCCATAGCATTGTTCTTAAATAGTCTTATTTCTGGGTATTTAGATGGGCTGAGATAAGAAAAGGCGTAGTACTCGACAAAAGGTGCAAATAACTTTTGGTGAAAATTTTCAGCCACATTTATAGAGACTAATGAAGATGAAAAGTAAAATTTTTCTAGACTCACATCCTTCCTTGTATATCTTGATATACTTGTTATTATATAATATGATTGGAGATATATTCAAATTAGCAAAGATGGAACTCCTACCCCCAGATTTAATGTAAGGGCTCCTTGCTAGATTTTATTTCATCAGTGGCTTTGGAAACAGTAGATTTGTATTTCTTGAGGTAGGTCAAAAGTTGCTTCTGCTCAGTACTGTGAAAAGAGATTAGACAGCACCGGATTCACAGACCAACCTACTAGTAGAAGTGTGCTTTCGTTCATTCAGAGATAAAGAATTATGAAGTCTCTCATTGTGCTTTCCATGTGGCCTTAGGAAACAAAGTCATTTTTATAATCTGGAACAGCTGGGTGTTTTTATTTGTTTGCTTTTAAACAGATTTTAGAAATTCTAATCCAGAATAGATTTTTAAAATGTCTGTTTCAAACCCCAAGAATATTGTGTAAGTTTATGAAAATAGGAAAAAAACATGAAATTTGGTTTACACATTTGTGAAGAATAGTTCATTTGTCTCCCATGATAGAACTCTTCCTGGAACAAAGAAGCTGAGTTTTTTGCTTGGTTGATGCTTTATTCCATAGTACAGAATAATACTTTATTTGACTACTTTTATCATTGTACCTGTAGCATTTGCATTACATAGATTTTCTCTTAAGTGAAGCGCTGTATTCGCTTTTAATTTGCAGCAGTTATACAATAGCATCAAAGCATGCTGCTGCTAAGTCGCTTCAGTCATGTCCGACTCTGTGCGACCCTATAGATGTCAGCCCATCAGGCTCCCCCATCCCTGGGATTCTCCAGACAAGAACACTGGAGTGGGTTGCCATTTCCTTCTCCAATGCATGAAAGTGGAAAGTGAAAGTGAAGTCACTCAGTCGTGTCCGACTCTTATTGACCCCATGGACTGCAGCCTACCAGGCTCCTCCATCCATGGGATTTTCCAGGCAAGAGTACTGAAGTGGGTTGCCATTGCTTTCTCCGATCAAAGCATGAGTATTAAATTTGTATGTGAAATTTACCTGGGAGGGATGGCCAGTCTTGGAAGATGACACCAAGATTCAAAATACTATTAATTGAAGTAATATTTGGAAATTCAGAATTTGGTTAGATGGATGAAAGTTGAATGTAGTCAGGACCACGTGGAGACATTTTTGGACTGCAGGCAGTAGAAGTTAATTATCTTGGATTTGCACAGCCGTGATTATGAAAGTATCACCAAATCCAGGCTGGGCAGGTGCAGGCTGGGCTCGAGCCCTTGTGCTGGCACTTACCAGCCTTGTCATCTTTGTCCGGATGCTTCACCTCTCCAAGGCCTTTTCTTTTCCATGGAATGAGGGAAAAGTCATCTATCTCAGAGTTTTGAGAGGATAGTGTCAGTCTATTTCACAGTGGCAGAATTTAAAGGGTTGAACACGGATTTATTCTTTATATTTTTTTATTGGAATATAATTGCTTTACAATATTGTATTAGTTTTTGCTGTACAACGAAGTGAATCGGCTGTTAAATATATGTATACATACATCTCCCCCTTCTTGAACCTCCCTGCCTGCCCATCTCACCTCTCTAGGTCATCACAGAGCACCAAGCTGAACTCCCTGTGCTGTACAGCAGCTTCCCACCAGCTAGCTATTTACACATGATATTGTCTATGTGTCAGCGCTACTCTCCCGATTCATTTCACCCTCCCCCTCCCCTTCTGTGTCCACATGCCTTGAACACAAATTTCTTTAGTTTCCTTTACAAGAGACAGGATATTCAGGGAGTGGAGACCACCATTTGCCCTGTCAGATTAGAGATTAGTCTTGAAGTATGTGTTGCTGGGGGGCAGGTGGGCTCAAGTGTACATGCTCTGGAGGACAAGTACTAGATTTATTAGCACATTTGAAGATGAATTGGGAGCCCTGGATTCTAGTTTGGGCTCTATCATCATGATTGGCTTCCAGAAGAGTGTTAAAAGAGTGAATTAGCGACTAGAAAAAAGGAAGTACTTTGTAAACAAGAGAGCACCTTATAAATCAGATTTATAGAGAAAGAGCAGAAGAAGAAAAGGCACCCCCCCTTCCCTTGCCTTCTTATTTGTTCATTTATTAAGCTGCCCCTGCTCTCCATTGGGTATTTACACATGTCAGGGTCTCAGCAGGAAACAAATGGTCCACTCCAGCTAGGTGACTGAGCAGAGTTTTGTTCAGGGACTGTTTACAAGGTATTAATCCAGTGTAGGCAACCAGTAAGAGCTAATGAGTGCAGTAACCAGGGGCCAGCAAGGCAAGGGAGCAGGTACTGGAGCCCAGAGAGGGCCACCTGGCAGGAGCTGTAGACTCTTGAAGGGGACACAGCGTATCTGTGGGGCCCTTATAGGAAGCAAACTGGGGAAATAGATGCCCCTTTCTCATCCTCCTGCTCTGTGGTCTCTTCCTGGTGTCTCCTATGGATTAAACCCAAGAAGACTTAAGCCAAGAGAGCTGTTAATGTGAAAACCTTCCCAGCCAGCCTCCTGGGGCACCAAGCAAGATGATATAATGGAGAGAGAGGATCCCAGGGTGTGTCCGGGGCAACAGGAAAATATCTTAACCTTGGAGTTAGGTTTTGGATTCTTTTCCCCTTTCCTCTTTCCCCATTCCATTCATTCATGTGTCCTGTGTTCCACCTGTATTTGGAGTCTTCATTAGTGTGATGCCCTGGAGCTTAGTGTAGATCCCAAGAACGGCCAGGTGTTGACTGCTCTTGCCCAACATGACTTAATTGAAAACAGCCAGCATGGCTTAGATGTCTTCTCTTTACTTTCTTGATTTTATTTGGGTGTGGGGGGAGTATATAAAAGCCTTCAGCTAGGAGAAAGCGGCCTCTTGCCTGACTCTCTTTCCTTTTCTTTTCATGTCGTTCAGTTCAGTTCAGTTCAGTCGCTCAGTCGTGTCCAACTCTTTGCGACCCCATGAACTCCAGCACGCCAGGCCTCCCTGTCCATCACTAACTCCTGGAGTTCACTCAGACTCACGTCCATTGAGTTGGTGATGCCATCCAGCCATCTCATCTTCTGTTGTCCCCTTCTCCTGCCCCCAGTCCCTCCCAGCATCAGAGCCTTTTCCAATGAGTCAACTCTTTGCATGAGGTGGCCAAAGAATTGGAGTTTCAG
>NW_011494870.1:660748-666225 GCF_000754665.1 Bison bison bison | reverse complement strand
TCCAGCTCACATCCATACATGACCACTGGAAAAACCATAGCCTTGACTAGACGGACCTTTGTTGGCAAAGTAATGTCTCTGCTTTTGAATATGCCATCTAAGTTGGTCCTAACTTTCCTTCCAAGGAGTAAGCGTCTTTTAATTTCATGGCTGCAGTCACCATCTGCAGTGATTTTGGAGCCCCAAAAAATAAAGTCTGACACTGTTTCCACTGTTTCCCCATCTATTTCCCATGAAATAGATCTATGCCATGACCTTAGTTTTCTGAATGTTGAGCTTTAAGCCAACTTTTTCACTCTGCTCTCACTTTCATCAAGAGGCTTTTTAGTTCCTCTTCACTTTTTGCCATAAGGGTGGTATCATCTGCATATCTGAGGTTATTGATATTTCTCCCGGCAATCTTGATTCCAGCTTGTGCTTCTTCCAGTCCAGCGTTTCTCATGATGTACTCTGCATATAAGTTAAATAAGCAGGGTGACAATATACATCCTTGATGTACTCCTTTTCCTATTTGGAACCAGCCTATTGTTCCATGTCCAATTATAACTGTTGCTTTCTGACCTGCAAATAGGTTTCTCAAGAGGCAGGTCAGGTAACCTCACATGTTAAGGTTTCTTTCTGTTTTTGGTGTGGAAGAAACTGGCAGAGGTTCTGATTTGACGATTATGTCTTTAGTTGGGCCCTCAGAGCAAGGATAAGGATATCTGGGATAAGGATAATAAACAGAGAAGCAATTTGGATCTTTTTCTTCCATACTTTGAATTGCTCAGAAAAGTAAAGATACTGATTTCTTCCTATAAATTGTTGATTGCTAATGATAAACAATTTCCTAGCTTTATTTCCATTGGGGATACTTCTCTTTAGATATTACCTCCCCACCCCACCCCCACGGTAGTATTCATGGATGGAATTATATGTTCATTTTTAACTCCTTGCATTAATCTTGTTAAAATGTGTTGATCGCATTCATATTGCTATGAATATGTTTTTCATATACTTTATACTTCAAGGAATTCTGAATCACTTTATTAAAATCATATGAAAATGATGAAGTGTTAACTTAATATTTCAAGAAATTCCAGATCACTTTATTAAAGGTCATATGAAAAGGATTAAGAATTGGCGACCACAGGACTATGGGGCTAGAAGTCATCTTTGTAATTATGTGAGGCTTCTGTGTTTACCAAGACATCTGTAGTCGTTTAAGAATGCTTCTATGAAAACTGTAATACTTATTTGAATTTTTCATGATTGTTTATAAAGATAGTAATGAAATCCAACCACCAGAAAAACCAAACAAAATTAGGACAGATGTCGTATTGCTAGTTTTCAGTTCTCCTTTTCCACCTTTTTTTTTTTTAATGTCTTGTTGATAGGAAATGGCAGCAAGGGTACTACAATCATCTTGAGTATTATTATTATTATTATATTCTGCTTTGCTTACTATCCTAAAAACTTTTATTTTTCTCCCCACATCGTTAGGGGAGGACATTTATTATTTTGAAAATTTCAAGGAGATTTGAAAGTGAGTGAGAGATATTCAGAAATGAAGTTGCACGCCCACCAAAACAACTTACGTTTTAAAAAATGAAGTTTTTAGGTTTATAGTTTCAGATTCACCGTAGAAGAAATGTGTTGTCATTCAGTGAAATGATATCATCTTTCTGTCTTTCCTCCTCCCCAATGGGCATTGTAGCTTTGTTATGAATTCTCTGTAGGCTCATGGTGACCAAAAAAGAATACTGAAAAAGGGGAAAATGAGAACACAGAAGAAAAAAATTCAGTAACAGTGAATTTCTGTGTCATAGTTAAGAGTGGGCAGAAAGAAGGAGAGTTCCTGTATCTTTCCTGAATTGAGTGATTCCTTGACATAACTCAGCCAAGCAAACCCCCTGGAAATAAATACAGTTGCTACTTGCTATCCTGAAGGATCTGGATTCTTACCTGGATACTGTGCTCTCCATATACCCCATTTTAAAGTAAGAGAAAGTGTCTAGAAATTTTCCTGCATGTTGTCTTACTGATGTCTGAACTGCATTTGTATGAGTGCACTGTCATCTCCAGATCCAGATCCTGGCTAAACATCCCAGTCTGCTGAAAGCATTTCAGACATACTGCAGGGAAGAGAGCTTTATCAACTGTTTATTCTGTTCAAACCATGCTGCTTTCATTGTGTTTCTTATAAGATACATGGTTACAAATCACTATCAAAATTCCATGCTGAGTGGCTTCCAAAAAGGTGACACTTGTTTATTTATTTTTTTAAACTCTGCCTCTGAGCTGGAGTCTCACTCCTGTCATCTTGCTGAGTGTTCACCCTCGGTGGCACTTCCCCCTCTGGTAATGCTGCTCTCCTGTGATGCTCCTCTCAGCAGGCCCTCAGGATGCCACATCCAAGGCCTGTTCCTGTTAATAGTGTAGTTGTCTGGGAGACTGTGAGCAGGTCTCATGGTCTGATGAGCTGCTGTCGTTTCTCTTGCAGGGACAGGAGAGAGTGGCAAGAGTACATTTATCAAGCAGATGAGAATCATCCATGGGTCGGGCTACTCTGATGAAGACAAAAGGGGCTTCACCAAGCTGGTGTATCAGAACATCTTCACGGCCATGCAGGCTATGATCAGAGCCATGGACACGCTCAAGATCCCCTACAAGTACGAGCACAATAAGGTAGGCGTGGCTCCTCCTGAGAACGGCTGGCAGAGCCATCCCAGGGCGAATGGTCTCTTCACATGTCTGGGATGCACACTGTCTTTTTTAAATGGGCATTTTCCATCTCATCCTAAAATGGGGTTTTTAATAGCTCAGCACAGTTGTTTATAAGTGTTTTTTCCTCCTTAAGTCTTTATAAAGTCACAGCTATAAAAGATTGGAGTTGTATTCTTAGTGATATCAGTGAAGGACATGTCTGGATATTTGACAGTAGGTGTATGGATGTTTAAAATGTGGGGGCGTATGTTACATTAAGAAGAGAGTTTTATCAGTTCAAGACAAATTGACCCAAGTGAGGGGATTCAAATGAGAAGTGGTGGCCTTGCCTCAGCCTCCCACTCTTTGTGCTTCCTTGAACAAAGAACAAAACAGCTTCAGACCATTCTGTCCAGTTTAATTTTGGATTTCGTGACTTCCTTTCAGTAGTACCACAGGCTTAATTTTATTTCAAAATAAGCCCATCTGTCACTTCCAGTAACCTTTCAAACACGTTTCCCTGCAGTTGTGTTAAAATAATGGAAAGTTCTAAAACCACTTGAGAAAGGGTTAGGGGAAAAAAATCTAAATTTTCAGCTTTTTAAAAACCAAGCAAACTTTCCCAATATTCAGCATTATTTCTTAATTGAAATAGAAAGCCAGATTTTTTTCTTCAGGTGAAAACAAATGCTGTCATTGCTTACCCTCCAAATATTATAACTACATGATCCCTAACAAGTTTGGTGCATCTGAGGGTGTCCTCAGGTTTGAGTTTATGCTGGGAGTGTATGAGGGAAGCAGAATTGTAGAAACGTCTTCCCTTCCTGTTAATCAATCAGAATGTCTAAGGGTGGAGGCAGTCTTCATTCCTTACAACATGTAGGTGCTGATCTTGCAAGTTGATAAAACCTTAACCTTTTGTTGACAAAACACTACATTTGTACCTGCAGTTGTTTGAGGACCTTCAATCAAAGCATTCATTTTCATTCTCTTAGTACTCGTGATAGTCTGCTCTTGAGGATATTTTCATATACCAGGATCAATGGGTACTAACAAGAAGTCTGCATGCCCAGTATGACTCATATGCTGAGATGTAACTCACAAGCATGAATCATTGGTAAAATAAAGCAGTTCTCTGTACCTCCACTTCTTTTACTATTTAGAAGCTTCTAAATATACAGATCATTTTCAAATCAGGCATTTCTTTTTTTGGAGGTGGTTCCTTAAAATGAACTGGCTGTTTCTTATCTAATTGATACCTTCACACTTCATTTTCCGATGGCAGTGAGAGTCTCTCCACAAATAACAGCGAGGCCTTCCACAAATAGTCCTCCCAGCTTCTCCTCTCAAGAATGGAAAGATCTGAGTAGGTTCGTGGAAATATGGTACCTGAATCACAGGAAGCTGTCTGGATACGGAAGCAGTCTGACTTTAAAAGGATCAGGACATTTCCCCGTCAGAAATCTTAGTGTAGTGGGTTTCTAAAATAGGTGGCGTGCTTGTTTTGTTGCAGTTGTGAGTATTCTGTTGAAGAAATTTTTTTTTTTTTTTTTAAATACCCTATGACTACAGTTGGTTGATAATGTGATCTGATGAATTCTGGTTATCGCATGTGTGGTGTAATTGATGTGTGTATATATGTCTTATCAATACATATATATATATATACACATACATAATGCCAGTCCCTGGTGGCTCAGAGGTTAAAGTGTCTGCCTTCAATGCGGGAGACCCTGGTTCAGTCCCTAGGTGGGCAAGATTCCCTGGCGAAGGAAATGGTAACCCACTCCAGTATTCTTGCCTGGAGAATCCCATGAACAGAGAAGCCTGGTAGGCTACAGTCCATGGGGTCACAAAGAGTCGGACACGACTGAGCAACTTCACTTTCTTTCTATACATTAAAGTACCATACCAACTCCTTAATTATACGTCTAAACCATTTTTCTTGGTGCTCCAGAAGACTCTTTCAAAGGGATCTTGCCTTGATGTTAGATTTGCACATGAAGACATTGTACAGTCATATAGATGTAGAAGATGATGTGAAATTTATGCCTTAATCATAGAACACATAGAAGAATGCTCAATGTATGTTATTTGAGCTCTTTTTATCACTTCTAGTTAAGTAGGCTTTATTGTGTTGGATACCATTCAGTTAAGAATCAACATCATAAAACAGTACTGTAATAATACAAATTTTTCTCAGAGATCATAATTAGCCTATGAAATCTTCCCATGTCTCTTGGTTACTTAACATACTACCTAATACAGTGATATTAGAGTGTGCTGACCCCTGAATTCCTTAAAATGTTTAATTCCTTTCAGTTCATAACAAAAATCACTCTCACATTTGCTCCATTTCTCTACAACACACATGAGTTTTAAAGTTTCACCCCTTGCTTCCTCCATTAACTTCCTGAGCTCTGCCCCTCCTTGCCTTTATTAAAGCTTATTAAGGAAATAATGTTGTCTGTCTCCTTGCTTTTCCACCCAGCTGCCGCTTCGTCCCGGAGTTCTTCTCTGCTCCCTATGTAGCACTAAGTGATCCCACCCCCTTTAGCAGAACCTACAGTGGAGTATTGATAATTGCCTAGCTTGTATTAGTTGTGATGATTTGGGTATTAATCTTATTTTCCTGACTAGCTTCTAGGCTCTTTGAAAGTAAATCTTGGCATTCTTTGCAAGTTCTATCTTGGCATTTTTCATTGACCCTGGCATAGTATCTTGTACACAATAGTGTTCATAAAAATACTTGCTTTATGAGTAAGTAAATCATTTGTAAGCATAAACAACTG
>NW_011494870.1:645372-660648 GCF_000754665.1 Bison bison bison | reverse complement strand
CCATAGATAGCTGTTGATGCATAAGGGAATAAATACAGTGGGCTGCCAGGGAAGCAGAGAGGGTCAACCAGGCCTAGGCAGAAATTTGCAGTCCAGAAAGATACAAGGGCAGAGCTGAGGGAGAGGCAATTTAGAGAGGAGGAATGGCTGGCGTAAATGTTCAGAGAAAGGGATGTGTATGCAATGTATAAACTGGCCAGTTTAACTTGAACAGAATTCCTATAGAAGATAACTGGAGAAATAAGAACAAAATAAACAAAAGGCTTAAAATATGCTTCTGAAAGGTTTTGAATCCAGGCTAAGAAGTTTGGAAGGCAGCTATGCTAACCACTATAACACTGACGCCTTGGCCAGGCTAAGAAGTTTGAATTTTATTTTCTTCTATTTATGATAGCTACTCAATAATAATCATAATTTGTGTTTTGGTTAGAATTTTCTACAAAAGTTTCTGGTTACAGTGTGCTCTAATATTTTGTAAATATTTTAATGGTTAGTGTGCATTTTACTAGCAATTACTTGGAGGCCATGCCTTGTGATTTGTATTATTTTGTGACCCTAAAGATATAAAATATATAACTGACTGATTTATTAAAAAGCTTCTTTAGTCTATGGCAGCAGCATAAATAAAAACAAACATTTTCCAATATTGTCCAGCCTAATTTTGTTCTTGCTTCTGAGTTCATATATTTTGTAAAGCAAAATGTAGCTTACAAATGATGTGGCCCATTCTTAACTGAGAAATTGTTCACTGTTTTTTGTTTTTTTTTTTTTACTGTGAAATTGGTCTAGTCTAGGGGACTGTTGCGCCAAAATATTAGAATTTGTTTTGCTCCTGTGTGTTACTTCACTGAATGGAGAGTCTTACTGGTTAGTTAGGGGCTCGCACAGTGGTCAGAGGGAGTCCAGGCTGCAACCTCTGCCCAGGTGATGGCGTGACATTGCAAGTCTCTTCACAGCCCTTGCTGAGTGCTCCAGGGATCTTCAGTTCCAGGGGAGCTCGTAATAAATTGAAAACTTTTACCAAAAATAGATTAATTCTTCCCTGGTTGTGTTTCCACTATCCTGTTCTTGGACGTTTTTTGCCAAACAAGTAATATTTATAGGTGAGCTGGTTGGACTCAGCCCAAGTAAGAGAGCATGTTTGAGGACTTCTGAATACTTGAACTTGAGTTGATTTATTTCTAAATATTAGTTTGCCTTTTCCTTAAACACAAGTGTTAATAGTTAACGCTGAAAGGGACTAACTATTTATTGTTTAGTCAAATCAAAAGATCCATTTAAGACTCCACTGGATGCAAGGCATTCAACACTGAAATAGATTACTCTGTCATTTCTTACTTTCCAAAAGAAAGGATGTTTTCATCCCTATTATTTTATGCTTTCCTATTGAGCACAGGCATGCTCTTCTGATTATTCTTTAGTTGAGGCCTTGAAATCAGCTCAATAAAATTTCTTTGTTAACATGGCTAAGATAAGATTGAGTTACAGCTCAAGGGGGCAGATACCAAGGTTTTGAACCCTTGATTTGTGTGTGCTTCCTGTGTGTCCCTGGCAGTTGGCATTCTTGCTGCTTTGCCTGTTGTTGTTTCACACGCACGTGCCTTATTTTCTTAGTTGATTGCCGATTACCTCACAATGAGGAAGCGTCTTGTTGTCTCCCACAGCATGCCAGGAATGTTATAGGAGCTTTTGTACCCTGAACAAATTACTCTGGCTAGTGGGTTCTGGTATCCCTTTACTATTGGCTTATGATTTCTGTGAAATCCAGGTATTCTTACAGCAGTTTTAAAGTATTGGCAGGCCTTTGCTCACGTTGCCAATCCCAGGAAGAGAAAAGAATCTGATGAGTCCTCATGCAGTGAACTCAAGCTAGTTATGAGTAGAACTCAGCCATGTGCTGATGTTGGGTAGACATGGCCCTCTTCTGTTCTAGTTTCTACTGTTAGACTCAAAAGTCCTGATGACCAGGGCTCTCTTGGCACGTAGGCTGCAGCTGCCTTTGACCAGCCAGCCAGAAAGTTTCCAGGGTGGAGAGATTGAGGGGACATGTTACTGTAGAACCTCTTGTCCTCCCAGAACCTTTCTAAGAAAGGGCATGTCATAGGGAAAGGACCTGGTTAAACACATTTACAGCTTTCTGAATTTTCTCTAATCCCTGAGAAATCTAAGCTTCCAGAAGCTATTTTTCAAAAGAAAAATGTAGCCAAGATTCTGGAAGATTTGCCAACTTATTTCTGCCTGCCTTTGATCAGTTGAACAAGAAATTACTGTACTACATTTTTCAACATGGGGGAATTTTCTAAGAGACTGATTTCAATTTAATATTTGTCATCTCTATGATAAGAACATGATAAAGGCAGACCTTAATCAGTATATTTCGGTATCTATCCCTCTGAAGAGTTGTCAGTCAGTGTTCTTTGCTTGCAAGCAACAGAAGCCAACACCAGCATTTAATTAATTTAAGTAGAAAAAGAATTGATGGGCCTATGAGGTCACTCAGAGAATTGAAGAGAAGCAAAAGGACCAACTCCTGGAAACCAGGACAGGTATGTGGAACTCATGGGAGAAGCATGAACTCTGACCATTTTCAGTCTTTGTCACCCCACTCAGGATTCAAATTCCTGGGAAAACTTGCTGGATTCATCCAGCCAGGCTTCTGTGCTAGCTGTCTGGACTAGGCTGGGCAATTTGATTGACAGTCCCTGAGGGAAATCTGGGTACAGTTAGTAGAAGAGGAATGATGCTGGCACAAATCACAGTTAACCACTGCAAAAATCATGCCACCAATTTAAAAAATACAGTGACACACGGATTCTCCATCAGTGCAGGCTCTCCAGTTGCGCTCCACATTTACTAAGCCTGTTGTAGGATGTGGGGGAAGTAGAGGAGTTAGCGGCATAGCAACACTTGTAAGTGAGTAACTGAGCTTGGGGCCACACACTGAATAACTGCATAACCTTGGGATTGTCACATTTCCTCCCTACACATGAATTTCTTTACTCTCTTTAGCCTGAATGTCCTCATCTGTGTTATGGTACAGATGATAATAGGATTATATGAAGGGCTTAATAGATAATCCATGTGAAAGTGTCTTGCAAATGATAAAAAGAATAGTTTGTCAACTATTATAAGATGAATTGGTTATCATGGAGAGAATGAATGCTACTCATCTTCCATCTTTATTAAGACTAAAGCAAACTGAAAATAATTTAAACAGTACAACCAGATTTAGGAGGTATCTAAAGAAAACTTTCCTCAGAGTGACAGTCATTGAAATGGGATACCAAGGGAGGTACAGAAATCTCCTTATCTGGATGTGTTCAAAAATAGAATGTATTTTTAACATGTGAAATACTTTAAGGCAATTTTGCTGAAATAAGACCAGGGATGGACTAGACAACCTCTCAAATGCTTTCCAACACAAATTTTTTTTTTTTTCTATGCTGATTCTCTGATTCCAGGACTTTAGCAAAGAGATGAACTGTTGTTAAAGTTACTTTATTATAATTTAAAGCTCCTACCTTTTTTGGACATTGTCCATTCCAAAGTACTATGAAAATTTAAGGGAACAAAAAAAGACAATTAAAAACAGATTTGTTTTGATAGTGGTCTGTAGTGAAATGGAGATTTTTCTTTCTTTGAATCTCAGTCCTGTGCTGCTGCTGCTGCCAAGTCACTTCAGTCGTGTCTGACTCTGTGCAACCCAATAGATGGCAGCCCACCAGGGTCCTCTGTCCCTGGGATTCTCCAGGAAAGGATACTGGAGTGGGTTGCCATTTCCTTCTCCAGTGCATGCATGCGTGCTAAGTCACTTCAGTTGTGTCCGACTCTGTGCGACCCTAATGGACAGCAGCCCACCAGGCTCCTCTGTCCACATGATTCTCTAGACAAGAATACTGGAGGGGGTCGCCATTTCCTTCTCCACTCAGTCCCATAAGTGATTATAATATTTGTATCTATCTAAGTTTTTTTTTAACAGTGTTCAAAGTTCAAAATCACATGCAGGTTTTGTGGGTATTAGTAGTGATAGTTATTTTAATTGGGTCGTTGGCTACTGGCCACCAAAGACAGCCTGTAATTTTTCACAGGGCAACTGTCAACTCCTGCATCTACAAATTTTTGAGAGTTTTCTTTCTGATAAAGAGTGTAAAGGAATCTAGAGACTTTTCATGGCCAACTTGATCTGTCAACCACATTTTTTTTCTGAGGCTCATTTACCACTTTTTCATTTCTCTCTAAGGACTCATGTTGGGGAGTTGATCAACATGGATTCTCTACTACCTATATCTGCTTTCAAAATCCCTTTGTATACCTTCACTTTTAATATCTTGCAAATATGTCCTAGCCAAATTTTTTCCTCACTCTGTCCTTGTTCCACTGTAGTTCCTTATTCATTTTACACCCATGGCAGTCATATAAAAATAGAAAATGAATATGAGATTTTGTAATTCCCCCTTCCTTGGCCAAAATGAATCCGTAATCCCAAGGCATGCCATATCATTTATGCAGGATGAGTTATCTTGAGCTCATGTTCATCAGAGGAGAACTCTGAAGCAAAGAAAGACTTGAGCAACAGACTGAGGCTGATTTCTTTTCTTATTTTGGTAATTTTTGTATACAGAAAGGTGCACACATCATTCGTGTTGTTCATGTGTTTTTTCCATATGAACACATTTGCATACAGATCTGTTCATCCAGATTAACATGACCAGAAATTCAGAAGCCTCCTCAGGCTTTCTTCAAAATATGCCCAACCCCCAAGGGGGACTACTATTCTGCCTTCTAATAACATAGATTAGTTTTGTTAGTTTTTGAACTTTATATGAATGGAAGCATACAGTATAGACTCCTTTGTGTCTGGTTTGTTTAACCCAACATTACATTTGTGGAATTCTCATTGGTGTTTAATAGCAATGCCCCATAGAACTTTATGAAAGTGGTTTATGTCTGTGCTGTACAGTATGGTAGCTGTTAGCCACATGTGACTTTTGAACCCGTGAAACGTGGCCAGTGTGACTTAGGTACTAAATTTTTACTTCACTTAATCTTTTAAATTTATTTTTACACATGACTAATGGCTACTGTATCAGATAGCACAGTTATATAATATTCCATTTTATGAATATACTACAGTTGCTTACATATCCTATCATAGAAATTTGTTGGAGTTTCTCGCTATTATAAATAATGCCATTATAAACATTCCTGTACCTGTCTTTTGGTGAACATAAGCATGTGTTTCTTATCTGTGAGAGTTCTCTTTGCCCTGTATCCTTGGCAACACTTGGTATTACTATTCTGTTGACTGTATAGTGGTGTCACATTGTTGTATTTCTTTGATAAGTAGACATGTTGAGCAACTTTTTTATATATTTATCAGCCATTTGGTTATCTCTTTAAAAATACTTTATACCTTTTTCTTTCCTATTGGACTGTCTGATTTCTTATTTTGTAGGAGTTCTCCATACATTAAGGAATCTCAGTTGAGTAAATGTATTTCAAATATTGTCACTACCTTGTGGCTTTTTATTTTCTTCATAGTTCTTTAAGTGAAAAGAAGTTCTTAACTGTAATATAGTCCAGTTTATTATATATATATATTTTTTACCCTTTTGACTTGTGTTTTTGTATCCTTTTGAAGTAATCTTTGCCTATTTTAAGGTTGTGTAGATAATCTGCAGATTTTTCTTCTAAATTCTTAGTTGTTTCGCTTTTTACATCCGGATCTAAAAATCTATTTCAGATGGATTGTATTATATGGTGTGAGGTGGAGTTGGGGATCAGGTTTTATTTTTTTCATATGGATATATAATTAGTTCACTTATTGAAAAGACCATCCTTTGCCCAGTGCAATGCAGTGTCTGTCATCTTTTACTTTGTCATTCAACAAATATTTAGTAAAATTTCCTGTGTGAAAATCAACATAAACCAATTTGGCTGTTTTTAAAAAGGAAAAAAGCAAGTGCTCTAAGGAACATGACCGACTTGTCCAAACACACGCAAGAACTCTGTTTAAGCACTCTCCTCTAAATCCCTTTCAGCTGCTCAGACCTTGGATGTCCAGGGACTGATAACCACCATATAAAATACATGTGGCATAGTTTAACACATTTTAGTAGGAAGTTGTGAATCTGGTCATTAGGCTGTTCTTAGTTAACTACTGGCAAAGCATCACATAAATATTTTCCTTGTTCTTTTAAACCAAGTAATGCATGACTTTCCCCTTTAATTTTAAAACAGTGCATCTATTTCCAATTAGAGAGTCAGAATCTGTTTGTTGGAACCAAAGAAAGTGAATGCCTAATGGAGTTTGAAGTGATCTAGTCAGAGTATGGGGCTGCCCTGTAGCTCAGATAGTAAAGAAGCCACCTGCAATGCAGGAAACCTGGGATCGATCCCTTGGTCAGGAAGACTCCCTAGAGAAGGGAATGACAACCCACTCCAGTATTCTTGCCTGGAGAATCCCATGGGCAGAGGAGCCTGGCAGGCTATAGCCCTTGGGATCTCAGAGTCAGATACGACTGAGCGAGTAAACACGAGCGTGAGTTAGAAATGCTAGCGTTTTTCCTCTTCATTCTCATACCACTAAAGAAATAATTTCAGCTCTGAACTTACTTTTTGCTGTTGTTGACATTTAAGGTGAGACTTGCTTAGGATTTAGCAAAAAAGGCAGCATGGTCACATATATCAAAGGCTGAAATCTTGTTTCTGGTACTCTATTCTTCTTTGTATTGTTTACCATAAATCACTTATACTACATAGTTGTGCTTTTAAATAGCACATTGTCATTCTCCTGTAATTTTCATGAATATATGCATGTATCCAAACATGAATATCCTCAAGGAAATGTACCCTAAGGAAATAATGACAAGTTTCGTGTCACATTATATGTGACACTTTGCTTTCAAAGGATAAAAAAGAAATGCTCCATTTTAAGCTATGATCACTAGTTTTGACTGATTCATTGTAAACCTATACTTCGAACACATTTATTTTCCTGATTTTATGTTGTCATTGCCACTACTTTGTAAGATGATTACACAGTTTTCTTACAGTCTTGTGATAGTTGTTAAAAATGTAAAATAACTTAGAAAGGACTGGCGTTAACGGCATATATCAAGAAACTTGACACCATGACTGTGTCAAGATGTGTATGATTATAGTCTGGTTGGTGGGTTATCTGCTTCGTTCAATGTACACACATCCTCTGTGGTAAAAAGTATAATGGTTCTGAGCAAAAAAGAAGGCTGTGCCAACTGTAGTAGGCACGAGTCTGTCTGGGAGGTAGTGAACAGTCCTTGAAGTCATTGGTTCTGTGGTAGGAGTTTGGCTGTCAGGTCATCGTTTTCCTTATGTGTATCGAAGGCATTTCATGGGGTCACAAAGAGTCGGACACGACTGAGCGACTGATCTGATCTGATCTGATCTGATCGAAGGCATTAGCCCTATCTTCACTCTCAGGCTATACTCATGGCAAAGGCATCAGTGTGTCACTATTTGGTTATATTACACTGCAGCCAAACTCTCACTAAAGTTGGGTATTACAATATTTGTAAATTGAGTTGTCCTTAACTTGACCTTCATCTTTTATTCCATATTGTAATGGAAAATGTAGTGTTAACAGTGGTTGTCAGAGTTTTAGGAATTTTGGCTTTAGCAAAGCTGAGTGCAGTGTTGGTGTGCTATTTAGCCAAGAATTTGATATTGACATAAAATGGCCAATACCGTATACTTTGCTGATGGCCTGTGTAGATATCATGTGATGTGTGCCCATCTTTGGGGGAGAAGGGTGGCCTGAAGGAAGAGTTCTTTTTCTTTGAACAGTGACACTTTTTGACAAATGCTATAGGAAGATGAGATGCCTTCTAATTTGCATATAGGTGCCATATAGTCCAATAGCAGCTTTGGGTCACCCTAACTGAATATGAGGTTGGAAATGACAATTTTATATTCTTGTAACAGTGCTTCTCAAATGTCAATGTATGTGAACCAAGTGGAGATCTAGCTAAAATGTGGATGGTATTTCAGTGTATCTGGGAAGATTTCAAGATTCTACTTCCCCACAAGCTCCCAGGTGATACTGAAGTTGCCTAAAGTAGAGTTATCTTTGAAATAACTGACAACCACCAGAGGCAGTGTGAAATTATCAGTGGGCTTCTTTGAGTAAAGATCCCAGAACTGATACATCCATAGGATTTCAGTTAAGGACATTCAGCAGGTTACAGACTTTCTAAGCTATGCCTTCCTTATCTGAAAAGTGAGAATGATAATGTTACCCACTTCCTATAGTCGATGTGGGCATTACTAAGAGAATATAGATACAAAACTTTTAGGATAGTAACATCAGTATAGTAAGTGTTCACTGGATAGTTGGTGTCAAATTCTTCCCAGAAAGTTTTGGGACAGGGAAAACATATGGGCCCTTGGATAAAGCGCAGAATGTGTGAGGAGAAACTGCTAATGTTTGAAAATGTTGAAGAGGCTATGACACAACAATGAAATGTGAGTTCCCCATTATCAAATGTACCAGTGGTCTCCAGTAGTGGCCTGGCCTCTGGTAAAACCTAGGACAGCTGGTCTAGAGTATAAGTAACAGCGGGGACTCAGAAGAGGTTCATGGTTGATGTTGCTGCTGGGGTCAAGGGACACTGACGCTTTCCTGGTGGTCAAGGTATCTCATCCTGACTCCAGGGTGTTTGCAAGTAAGAGGGGGCAGCTAGTCCAGTGAAGAAAGTGGAAGAGGGTGTGCAGGAAAGAAAAGGGAGAGAAATAACCTTTGCCCAGCAAAGCCAACCAACCAGCCGAACAAATAGACTTGAGCACCATGTCTGAGCACACATGCTCAGAAGTGTGAGATGTAGGTAGTATTCTAATTTCACTAATAAAAAAAGTGTTTAAAATGTATATCTCCAATCTCCATTTGTAAGTTTATGGGGCTGGATTTTAAAACTAGAGTTGGGCTTAATAATTTCCAAAAGGCAGCACTGTGCTTGACTCCATGCACACCTTTGGTACCAGGACACACACATACAAATTTCTTATGAGAGAGCAAGTGAAGTTCTCTGCAGCCACTGCAGCTGTCCATCTACCATGCCCCTCATGGCCGGAGAAAAGACTGCACTGCTCACTGCCATGTCTCAGAACCTAGCACTCTGCCTGATACACATTCAGGAGCAGTAAATGTCCAAGCAGAATGAAGGAACCAAATCTAATCGAACAAAGCTGGTTGTGTGATTGTGAGCCTTTAAGCTCTTCATTCTTATAATCATCCATCTGACTGCTGCTTCCTGACTATAACTCATGGGGGCTTCCCTGGTGGCTTAGATGGAGTAGGAAATGGCAACCCACTCCAGTATTCTTGCCTGGAGGATCCTATGGACAGAGGAGGTTGGTGGGCTATAGTCCATGGGGTCGCAGAGTCGGACATGACTGAGCACACACAGATTTTCAGTTAATAGCGTGGTTATTTGCTTCACAGCTGTGCTGTGCTTAGTCGCTCAGTCGTGTCTGACTCTAGCCTGCCAGGCTTCTCTGTCCATGGGGATTCTCCAGGCAAGAATACTGGAGTGGGTTGCCATGCCCTTCTTCAGGGAACCTTCCCGACCTAGGGATTGAACCCCGGTCTTCTGAATTGCAGGCGGATCCTTTACCATCTAAGCCACCAGGTAAGCCCATTTAACAGCTAGTTAATTTTAAAGAACTAAGTGTTTTTCATTTCCTTAGGGCTGAAGGAAATATGAGACATGTATTTTGCTTCAGGGACTTGGAGTCTCATTAGAAAGAGAGAGATAAGATACCCAACAAATTTTTAAATTATCTAATTTTCAGTCAAGACAAGGATTTCTACATGAAAACCTATGTTTTTCTTCCTTTTGTGATTTTCCCTTCTTTTGTCCTCCTTCCTGTCTGTCTGGTGGTACATGTGGTGATATATTTGGCACTGTTGGGCGTCTGTCTGTCTTCTGACAATTGCCCAAGGAGATATCTCTTATGGGAGCCAGGGAAGGTCTCAGCTGCTGCACTTCTGGGCTGCCAGTCCATCTTGCTACATGATGTGAACTTGATCACAAATCAAGAAAGTGATTGGAATGCTTACTCAGCAGAAAAATCACTTGACTCTTAATTACAAAACCCACAGTTATGTGAACAGAGCTATAATATGTGAAATTAAGAAATTTGATTGAGTGTTTTCATAAGGACCAGATTTTTCCCCCACCTCTTTTTCTAACATTGAATTTTATAAGAATGAAGATAAATGTGCTTATTATGAAATTTCACATCTGAAAGCAAAGGAAGAAAGTGAAAGTGAAAGTCACTCAGTCATGTCTGGCTCTTTGCGACTCCATGGACTATACAGTCCATGGGATTCTCCAGGCCAGAATACTGGAGTGGATAGCCTTTGCCTTCTACAGGGGATCTTCCCAACCCAGGGATCGAACCCAGGTCTCCCACATTGCAGGCGAATTCTTTACCAGCTGAACCACAAGGGAAGCCCATGAAAAGAAAGTTTAGACGACATCTGAAAGCAAAGAAAGAAAGATCGCTTGTATTACCATGTGGGAAAGTCACTGTGAATATTATGATGGGCAGACATACTAAAATTCAACTGTACACGTATAAATGTAGGATCACTATCTTTTATCCAAAACTTTGTAGTCCAGATTGTTTCTGAATTCAAAGATTTTTCTCTCTTTAGATTTTTGGAAGGTAACCTGAGAAATACGTATTTTGTAAAACCACCATCAAGGTATGGAATAGGTCCCTGTAATCAAATACATTAATGTTTCAGTACCAAAGTATTTATAATTAAGGGTATAAAGACTCTTAATATTCTTGGAGTAAGTCACATTTTCCTATAAATGCATCATAAAAAAATATCTTTCAGTTCTTGGAACTTTTGAGAATTCAGATTTTAGATATGGGAGTGTGGACCTGTATATAAATACTCTTTGTTTTTATTGGCTGTACACCACTAATACTTTTTTTCTGACTTGCTTTCTCACTTGTGCCATATTGAACATTCTTACAGGATAAATTGTTAGAAATGGAGTTGGGTCAAAATGTGTACATATTTTTAAGAGTTTTGATAAAGCTTGCTGAATTGCCATCCTGAAGCGCATACATGCTGTCACTCAGTCATGTCTGACTGTTAGTGACCCCATGGACTGTGGCCTACTAGGCTCCTCTGCCCATGGGATTTCCCAGGCATGAATGGTATTTCCCAGGCAAGGAGTGGGTTACCATTTCCTCTTCCAGGGGATCTTCCTGACCCAGGGATTAAACCTGCATCTCTTGCATCTCCTGCATTGGCAGGTGAGTTCTTTACCAGTAGCATCACCAGGGAAGCCATCCTAAAAGATCATACCAAGTTTCAGTGTAGGGTCTGAACATGCCTGTAATTTACCACATCCTTGCAAATGCTGCATTTTATTGATGTTTTAAATCTTGCCAATCTAATAGACTAAAGCAATACTTTACCTTTTTCAGTACTAATGGTGTAGTTCTTTTGTGTGGGAGGGGGGATTATGCATGGTGGCATGCTGGACCTCAGTTCCCCAACCAGGAACTGAACCCTTATCCCCAGCTGCTTGGACCACCAAGGAAGTCCCTGTAGTTCTTTTCATAAGTGTTTGCCTGTAGACTTTCTTGTAGATTGCAGAGGTTGGGACATTTTCAAGTCATTAAACTGAGACTACCACCTCATGATGTTTTTGGAGCTGCTATATATGTCAGGTATGATCACTTGCAGTGGTTGTTTCATTTAAAAAGTGAGTGGTGATGTAGAACCAGTGTCTCTGTTGGTGTCAGCAAGCTGTGTTTAATCCCTTGCTGGCTCATTCTCAAATGTGGTTCATCATAGTGTCCCCTTGGTTCTTTTAACCTGGACAAGTATGGTTGTGCCAACTGTGAGGACTCTTTCAGGGATCATTTGCACAGAAATTTCCTGAATACAGAAGAGGTATTGAATGGCATTCACACCTGAAGTGTTTGGTTTGAAATCTCTTTAAGCGTATCATCAACTTTTAGGTAAGAATGAGTAAGACTGTGCCCTCAAGCCCTGTGCACTTACTCATTTGGTTTTCTGACAGCTGTAAGATAGTACAGCCACACTTACTCTAAAAGAGGAGTTTTGAAGTTTTATCCTTTCATTCTGTAGGGTCTGAAAAGATTTCCCCTAAATCTGAGACAGTGGTTCTTAGATGTTGGTAACCAGGTCTGGAATCACCTGGGGAGTTTAATTACCATGCAGGTACCTGAGGTCAAGCACTAGAGATTGAACCCTGCAGGTCTTAGACTGCCTTGAGAAAAATAGCTCAGTTCTGAGTTTAATCAGGTTATAACAACAATGGTAGTAATCACAGAAGTGATTTTATACTTTTAATTGAGGTATTGTTATTATAATGGTAGTAAAGATCATAAAAATTCTTAATGGCACTCTTAGGAATATCTTAGATGTATGTGATAACTCAGTATTAGTCAAAGTCTCATATAAATGAATGAGGCAGTTTTGGATTCACCGTCCTTAATATCTGGTGGAGTTTTATTTCTTGGTAATAGAAAATAAGTACTTGAAATAAGGACCATTCTTAACTTTTAAACACAGACAAAACAAATACATGCAGCAGTTTTTTATGATAAAGAAATTTTTGTAAAGTGTTTAGTTTTCTAAGCTGAGCAATAGGATGCTAGAAGCAAACTAGAAATTTTCCTGTTGACGTGATCTGACTCTTCTGTAATTAAGTTTACATTTCATTTCCTTACAGTTTGTGTATGTATAACTTTCTTTATTTTTCTATTTTGAAATGAGCCTGTGTGGAATCTAGCGGCTTCCTTGGGGATCTTGTTGCAAGCATGTTTGTGAACAATAGATAAATCATTTGTATCATTTTCCAACATGACTGTGCAGGTCAGCACTCTGGAACAAAGAAACATAAAAGGGTGTTAGCCTACACCACATTAATTTGGGTCAGCCCAGGATACTGCTAATTATGTGACCCAAGGACTAATTATTTTGTGAACCTTGTTCTTAAAAACATAAGCAGATGTGTGAACTCCCATCTGCTCAATCACCCAGATCCCTTTGTGTCCTGAAAACTCATGATTTATGGTCCCCACAGTCAGCTTTTGACTCCATGAAAAGCAAAGGTAAGTCCGACTGATAGGAGAGTCCCAGTGGGAGCAGGGTTATCGTTGATTGCCTCTGCACTGCAAGTGTTCACCGTTGCAGGAAAGGGGGCTCTGCATTCGCTCAGATCAGCAAATATGATCTGGCTTGCCAGATTACCCAAATAGATATGAAAAGTCAAACGTCATCCCTTCACTGTCCTTGTAAGGGCATTTACATGCATGCGTGCTAAGTCACTTCAGTTGTGTTCGTCTCTTTGCGACGCTATGGACTATAGCCTGCCAGGCTCCTCTGTCCATGGGATTCTCCAGACAAGAATACTGGAGTGGGTAGCCATGCCCTCCTCCAGAGGATCCTCCCTAGCCAGGGATCGAACCCACATCTCTTATGTCTCCTACATTGGCAGGCAGGTTCTTTACCCCTAGCAACACCTGGGACACCCAAGGACATTTACATTTTGCATTCAATTTTAAAATGATTCGACAGGAGTTTTGGTCTGGTTTTGCGTTTCTCTCAAACATGGACAATACATGTAGCCTGGCTGTTAGGTGTGAGGAACAGAGGCATACATGTGGCCTCCCCAGAGTCATACAACCCTGGAGTTGCATTTTGAAAACTGACAATTTACTTTTGGACATTGTTTTTTCTCTCTTCTTTTGAAAGTAAGGTAGATTTACCTGTAGTGATGGGTTTGGACTAGAATGACCAGTGTCAGATTATTTTGCTTCCTTACCCTTTGTAGTCTCACAGAGTGGGTCACTTGCCTACCTGTAAACCAGAGAGAGGCTGAGTGGAGAGTCACCGGTAACCTCTTGGGAAAGGGAAGGGAATTATCATTTAATAAGAGCTTTACTTTTATCTTGGCTGTCTGTCCAATACCAGACAGGTGCTAGAGATCTTAGGAGCTTCCTTGAGGTGTCCCACTTTATTCCTCACACTTTCTGCTACTTACTGTATTCTCCCTCTATAATAAGAAAACCAAGGCTTTATGAGGTAAGATAATATTCAAGGCTACAAAGTGAATATGTGGCATCTCTCGATGGGTATAACACCCACACCACCTGGCTCCATGGCGCAGGTCTTTGTCAGGCCACCTCAGCCATCAGGCTCCATCCTTGCTCACTTCCCTAATCTTGTGTCTGTGACTGAACCTCGTCGGATGGGCTGGGACCTGGGGTGCCTCAAAGCTTAATCTTTTATGTCCAGTCTGCCTTTCATCCACAGGTGCCTGAGGTACCACCCTGAGTCGATCTCCTTCCTATGACCTCTGACCCACATTGCTCGTGGTACCTTCCAGCCCTTGTTCTGACTAGCTGAGATGCTGGCCACTCCTCCCAGGCCTTGCTTCTATCACCACCTAACAGGCCATGATGTCTGCCTGGAGATTGGTGACAGCTATGAATTTTACTTCCTCTTATGGTTATGAACTGTATGTGATACCGAAGTCTGGGCCAAATTGCAAAATAATTAAAACAGAAACTCCAAGATTGCATGTTGAGCTGGTGAGTGAAGTAAAAGAGAACTGTAAAATAAGTTAACTCAGTTACCATGACTCGTGGTAAGAAGCCAGGCTGACTAATTGGGAAGGATTTGTACACACTCTGGGGCCACCACAGAAAACCTTGGTGAAATTTCACAGTCTCCACTTAAATTTACCGTTTTATCCAAAAATAAATTCATGTTCAGTTTTCTACCCTAATTTAGTTTCTGTAAACCCTGTTCTTAAGTCTCAGATGATTACATATCATTGTCATTGATAACATTTTGTAGATTCTTGATTTAAAAAAAATAGATTTCCTTTCCTTTATTATTTTTAACATTTTTGCTTACCTTTTTTTTTTTTTTTGAACTTAAACATTTCAGCTGATGTGCCATGTCAGACCAAGTGTCTCATCTGTTACTATCATAACCTGTTAAGGTATATCTTGCACAGCAAGGTTTTTTACTTTTGTTTTTTAATCATGGATGTCCACAAAAAGGATGAGATTTTAATTAAGGAAGATGCTAATTCTAATAGTCAAAGTAATATTATTGACTAGCATGTTTGATGAAACAGAAAAAAGTATTTTTCATCAGATTAACTATATTATTTTGGAATGAATTATGATAACAGCAAGTAGAAAGTAAACTGGACGTATCTTCTCTATATG
>NW_011494870.1:601396-645272 GCF_000754665.1 Bison bison bison | reverse complement strand
TATCTTCTCTATATGTGAAGCTTCCCTTCAGTTCAGTTCAGTTCAGTCGCTCAGTCATGTCTGACTCTTTGCAACCCCATGGACTGCAGCACGCCAGGCCTCCCTGTCCATCACCAACTCCCGGAGGTTACTCAGACTCATGCCCATTGAGTCGGTGATGCCATCCAACCATCTCATCCTCTGTTGTCCCCTTCTCCTCCCACCTTCAATCTTTCCCAGCATTAGGGTCTTTTCAAATGAATCAGTTCTTCGCATCAGGTGGCCAAAGTATTGGAGTTTCAGCTTCAACATCAGTCCTTCCAATGAATATTCAGGACTGATTTCCTTTAGGATGGACTGGTTGGATCTCCTTTCAGTTCAAGGGACTTTCAAGAGTCTTCTCCAACACCATAGTTCAGAAGCATCAATTCTTCGGCGCTCAGCTTTCTTTATAGTCCAACTCTCACATCCATACATGACCACTGGAAAAACCATAGCCTTGACTAGATGGACCTTTGTTGGCAAAGTGAAGTCTCTCCTTTTTAATATGCTGTCTAGGTTGGTCATAACTTTTCTTCCAAGGAGTAAGCATCTTTTAATTTCATGGCTGCAGTCACCATCTGCAGTGATTTTGGAGTCCAGATAAAGTCAGCCACTGTTTCCCCATCTATTTGCCATGAAGGGATGGGACTGGATACCATGATCTTTGTTTTCTGAATGTTGAGTTTCAAGTCAACTTTTTTACTCTCCTCTTTCACTTACATCAAGAGGCTCTCTGTTTCTTCTTCCCTTTCTGCCATAAGGGTGGTGTCATCTGCATATCTGAGGTTATTGATATAAAGGAGCTTCCCTTATGTATACAGAAATTCTGAGAGGATTTCATTTTGCTTCACCCAGTGGGTTACAATAAATATAATTTAAATTTAATCCTAAAAAGGTGGGTATTTTTAATAACCCCAGTTATCGACAAAGAGCTTAAGTTAACAAGGCTGAAGTTGCAAAAGTGCAGAAAAGATGGATTCATGATGAGGATCCTAGGCCAGCAGTGTGAGGAACACAGGAGTGAGTGTGCTGCTCAGTGAGAGACATGGAATGGGTGAAGTTGAAGAGAAGAGCTCTCATGGGTGAGGGGGGCCAGGGAAGCTCTGCCAGGTGACATTTGCAGTGGTTGCTGAAAGATGGAGAGAATTCTAACAGATGAATGGGAGTGGTGGGGAGGTGAGGAGCAAAGATACAGAACAGGAAAGCACAGGGCAGTTCTGGGGCAGCTTGTGTGACTTGAGGGACAAAGACAGCAGGATGGGCAGGTTTTATGGTGGGAGTTCAAGCTTGAAAGATAGAAGGGAGTCAGATTGTGAGGAGCTTCAACTTCCATACTCCTGAGACTGATTTTTCTTGCCACAGGGCTACCAAGATCCAGGGGTAGAAAAAGGAGGTGACGTGAGTCTATGTTTTCAGAGTTCAGGTGGGCTGAAAGTGTGCCAGATGGCAGTATCTAGAAACTGGAGAAACGCCTGGGAAACGGGGTGATTCGAATCGTAACCAGGATGAAAGGGATGGGCATTGGGTTGAAATGGCAGCTTGAGCGGGGACCCAAAAGCAGGATCTAAACAAGTTATTTTGTTTGTTTTTTTAGTGTAAGAAGAGAACTGAGGGTGTGTATAGGTCAGGGGAAGATGGCTGGTAAAGAGGGCAACTGTTGACAATATGGAGAACATAAAAGAAAACAAAGCCCTGAAGCATTGCTTGAAAACTGTTAGAAGTGAAAAGAGAACTGGCAAAGTTGGGAAATTTGAGGCAGAGAAGGTAGCTTTTACCAGACGTCGTAATCAGTTTCATCAGAACTGATAGGTAGGATCATCTGCTCAGAAAGATGGGCGTGAGTAAAGCTCGAGGAGGTTGGGGGAGCGGTCAGAATTCTGGGGAAAATGAAGGAAAATATCTCTTGCAGGTAATTGGTAATTAGTGAAAGAAAGTGAACCTGACATGAATTACCGTGCACCTTATATCTAACCACGCCTGGACGTTATCGGCTTGCCCTGCTGGTTAGCTGGACTCCATACAGTTATCCCTCAATTTTCCATGATAAATGAGAACAGGTATAACATGAATGATTTAAATATCCAGGGGGTCCCAAAATCTCATCAAGTATTAAGCTTCTTTTGCAAAATGTCTTCGTGTCAGAAGCATCTTTTTTTGACCATAATTGTACGTGTGGTTCTGTCAGGATGTGGAATCCCTCTGGCCCGTGACAGCCCAGTGACCCCAGGATCATTGATTGACTTAGTAAAGAACTTTGTTGTTCTAAGGAACTGGATTCAGTCAAGGAATAGCTTTGAGGAGTCTACTAACCCAGTGAACAAATGGACCCTGCCCAAAGAGAGCAGCAGTTTGGCAGCATGTAACAAAACAAAGTATATAGTCTCTTTTAGCTAACACTTGCTCTGTGCAGTATTTGCTCTGCGAGAAGGAAAGCTCTGAGATGGCAGGGGTCGTGTCTGTTAGTTCATGCTGAGTTGGAAGTGCCGAACCAGTTCCATGCATGTAATACATGCTCAGTACATATTTGTTACAAAAATGTGTGACCGGAGCTCTTATCAAAGAGTGCAAAGACACCATTCTCCACCACTGTTCTCTGACATCCAGCCAGATCATCTGTCACTTCTGTACTTCTGCTGTGGTCCCTCCTGCACTGGACCTTTGCACATGCCACCTGCCTCCCCATTCCTCTAGATTCTTTGATGAGATGCTTTCATATGATTGTATCCTTTGCTTTCTGAGCATTTATTCCATTTGGTGATTGTTTATGTGTTAATGTGGTTCTCTAAATAATGTCTTTCTCTCTCATCAAGCTCTGATCTTCCTGAGAGCAAGATGGTATCTGTTCACCATTATATCCCAAGGCCTGGCTTATACAGTGCTTGGCGCAGAGTCAAATACATGTGTGCACACAGACACATGCACACGCTAAAAGTGAGCTTCTCTACAGCATTATTTACAATAGTGAACACTTGGAAATGACCCAAATATCTCTCAACAAAGAAATAGGTAAATTATGCTATAGTCACTGAAATTTAACGCAGCTGAGATAAACAGTGAGAGGAGTTGTATACACTAAATCTGAGAAGTCATATGTGACATATTTATTATTGTATTCTTTAAAAAGCAAATTGCAAACTGTTATGCATAGTGTAATCTTTTTTAATAAAAAATAAAACCCCCCAAATGTATATATTGTAGGTGAAGGAGAAAAAGACTAGATGGATACACAGTGAGCTCTTAATAGGTTCATTTTTGAGTTGTGGAATCAAAGCTCCACTTTCAGTTCTTTTGTATGTAATTTATTTGAAAAAAAAAAGTAGCTTTTTTTTTTACTATAAACTTCATTCTCTGCCCTCTTCATTCATTAGTTCATTCAAGATATGTGCCGGGCACTGTGCTAAGCATTTTGTATTTAGCTAATAACAAGCTGCTCTTGGGTTGCTAAACTGCTGGCTGGGACCACAAGCAAGTACATGTCCAGTTTAGTATAAGTGTTATAATGGGAGAGACTATAGCATACCTTGGACTGGCAATGGTCTGGATGGGTGAGGAGCACAGAGAGGCTCCCTAAGACTTTTTTGCTCAAGCTTTTATTTTTTGAGTGCCTACTCTGTGCAAACCTTTGGGCTTATTTCAACAAATTCCGTGTCCCCCAGAAACCCATAAGCTCTTGGAGAGTGTGTGCCTTTATTTAGCACTTAGTAGCCAAACTGTTCACCACGTGAGCTAATAGCCTCAGATTGGCAAGAAAGAGGGAGAATAACCTGGATGATCCAGTCACAGAACAGTTGGCCCCTGTGTAGTTAAGAGGGCTCTGTGTCATTGTCTATAAAGATGTCACTCCCCCATGGATTCAGGATCCATGACACTCCTGAGTCATGTTTCCCTTCGGGCCTCCTTAGCCTTTCTTATTCAGTTGCTTTATTCTAATGAAGCATGTCTTGGATTGCCCTTTTTTTTCCCCCTCCCAGAGAAAGTCTTTTTAATTGTTCACTAATTTCTTTTTAATCATGGTAATTTTGAAATAAAATAATTGATTTGAATGAGGAACTGTGGCGTGCCAGGGAGTGGGAGGGGGAGCCAGTGCCTTCTAGCCTCGTATCAAGGACCACTTGCAGCAGCGCCCAGATCCTGGATGGCCTCACTGCCCTCAACATATGCCTTTTTTGGTGTTTTGTTTCGTAGAATATAATCTACAAGTGTAAATAGGGCACCCTTGATGAGAGTCTCTGGGGACAATCCCACAGGAAGCTTTACTCGGGGCCTCTGTCAGGCTCATCAACCCCTGGCTCCAGCCCATTGCTGCAGGGCGAGCTGTTTGAGGGCAGAGCCGAGAGAGCCATCCCCACAAAAGGCCATTCCAGAGTCACTTGGCCTCTGGTGGCTTCCATGACACAATCGGATTTGCCATTCAGAGTTGGCTAATTCTCCCTTTTTTGTTTACAGACCTGATGGGCATTACCAGTCCCTAAAAACTAGTCAGAAGCCCTGACCCTCTCATCCTGCTCTCAGCAAAGATTTAATAGCTGTGTCCTGCTGCAGCGAGGTTTTGTGTTCCTCAGACTTCATTATTATCACAAAACATGCACTGGAGCTTCATCCTAAATAATTAAAAACCTCTGACAAAGAAAATGATCCCAGTACATCCTGTGATACAGCAAACTGATTTTCCCCTGCACCACAGTCGTCTGTTGGCCTACTAATTCCCCAAGCTCCAGAATTAACAATGGGCAGCTCTGTTCTTAAGAGAATTACCCAGGTTTGGCTCTGATTCCTTCTTTGTAATGGGGCAAAGGGGGTGAGTTGGCTGGGTTCCTACCAGTCTCTCAAGGAGGACTTCAGTGTGCTTCCCATTGTAATTAAGTATCACTGTAATAACAGACATGCCTAGTCCTTCATGATGTGGATCACTTCTGGAAGACAAAACACAGCTGCCCCTTTGGTGTGTCATATGTAGTTGTTTTCCACTTTAAAGACAAAAAGTGAGGGAAAAGAAAAACCGAAGAACTGAAGACCAAAAGTGAGGCTGGAAAGTCTCAGGCAGGTCCACTATGTTCTGAGGTGCATAGTAAATGATCAGGGACATGAAGTGACTAAAAATGATTATAATTGTGCTAGTTTCTCCCTTAAGTTGATACCCTGATTAAAAAAGGGAAGTTGAGGAGGGGCTGTTATATATTAAAAGGAACTAAAGAAATGAAATGCAGTAAATATTCTTTGTTTGGATATCCTGATTTGAACAAAACAAGTTTAAAAAGAAAGTATTACTTAGAAAGTAATTCTTAGATAAACAGTGGAATTTAAAAGTGGACCAGGCCTGATACCAATGATTATTCAGACTGTGTTCTGTGTAATGAATATATTCTGAAACCTGGAGGGGTAAATGACCACTTTAGGACAAATGCCATTCACTCTGAAATGCTTGAGCCGAAAAATTATGAAGGGTGGAGTGGTGAAGCAGATAGTACAGTCTGGCAAAGTTTGGATGATTGTTGGGTTATGGGGTTGGGTTACTGGGTTATGGGGATTCATTTGACCCCTCCTCAGACTTTTATGTATGTTTGAATCGTGGTGCCTTAAGATGACTGAGTTTGAGTAAGCCCTGGGAGTTGGTGACGGACAGGGAAGCCTGACGTGCTGCAATCCATGTGGTCACAGAGTTAGACACGACTGAGCAACTGAACTGAAGGTGACTGAGACGTAAGTTCTTTAGAAGGAAATAGCTATTGTATTTTGTTAAGTAATTTACAAAACATTCCATTTCAACTTCTTTGGTTGTAAATTCCTACATTTTAAAATGGGGATAATGGATTAACTAAAGCTAATCCCCACCCTCACCCTCAAGATTTGTATGTAAAACGTATGACCAGGTTTCCCCCCAGGATACCGCACTACCTCATCATACCTCTGACCATTCTCTACTGAATCGCCTACATTTAGTATTTTCTAACTTAAGAATTTTCCATCTTGCTCTCTGCCTAGCCCTCTCTGTTCCTTGTCATCTGTCACAAGAAGGAAGGGAGAGTGTCAAGAGCTCTACTCTCACCAAAAGGCTATGCTGGCCTGCCCCTACCTTTCTGGGGGCTGGGACCAAGGGGAGGGTCTCCTGGGAGTGCCTCCACCTCACTGCTCACGTCTGAGGCCTCCTGTATCTGTCACGTAACCAGGGTGAGTTCCCTGAATGTGACAGTATTGCCCAGGGATCAGATCCCCTAACACCACGATTTGGGTGTCACCACCGCCATTATTAGCTGTGATCTTGGGCCAATCAATTGCGTTCCCTGTGCTTCAGTTTTTTCCTTGGTTAAAGTGATGATAATAAATAGTTAGCTCACGAGGTGATGATTAAATAAAATAAATATATAAAGTAACTACTAGAGTGCTTTTCATAGAATGAATACTCATAAATATTTGTTACCATTCTTAGGTTTTCTTATATAAAAAACATTTTTGGGAAATAATGCTTATATGATTGATGAAAAAAGTAATTTGTTATTTAGTCTCCCCATCTTATCGCAAAGTACAGAAGAATTCTGTTCAGTCAGTGTATTACTAGCAATACTATTTTTTACTATTAGTGACTTAAAATTGATATTTTGGGGATTTAGTAACACCCTTTTCTATGGGGTACAGTTAATATAAAGAAATAGCATGGATGACATGCCATTCTAGAAAGAAAAATAGTATAGAAACTAGACATCTGAATTGGAATGCTAGCTTTTTATCTTATTGCCCTTTTGGATAATTTCTTGAAGCCACATCTCCCTCAACTCTGAAATGGGAACATGAGGCCTGCGGGGAGGTCCATGGTGGGGGTAAGGAGAGCTCCAAAGCCGTCACACAGTTCCCGGTTTGTGAGAGTCGCTCTGCAGATGTGTCCAAGGTTATGGCAGCTTAGCACAATGTACTTGCTGAGAATGTGGGCAGGGGAGGTGACATACAGGACTGGTAGCCCCTGTGAGAAGATCTGCTGCACCCTTGCTGATGCTGAGGCTGCAGAATCTAATGGCCCAAATCCAAGAACCTGCTTTTCTTGAATTCTTCTCCAGGTGTCAAACAGACAAGAACCTCTACATTCACCAAAACTTGTACTAGAAATATTCATATGACCTCCTAGTTCACCTCTTCATGACCCAGCTGGGGCAGACTGAGGTTTCTAAACCTCATAGTTAACCTATGAAATGGACAGTTTACCCTCAGAAAGTCAGGAATTGGATGGAAGAATAAAACCATATGACATTTCAGTGGAATTCTCCTTTTACTAAATTCAAACATGAGTGTATTCTATCCACTTCTCCTTAATTTTTCTCTTATGCCAGAGGTTAAGCAAAAGCTTTGCAAGATATGACAAAAGATTTTTCTTTCTTTTCAAAATCTGCATTATTAACTAAATAGCTGTATTATTTCCAGAAGGGATTGTTCAAGAATCTACTCAGAGATTCTTATCTATGTTGCATAAATGAAGCATTATTCGCATAAGAATGGCCAGCATATATTTAATTTCCACACCAGTAATGCCATAGAATAAAACCCAGGTCATGTTGATAGTCAATAATGCTCTTCAGCTTCAGTTTTTAACAAAGCATTGCTCATGGCTATTGTTAAAAATCACTCTGCAACACTGAGGGACTTTGTATGGGCTGTGATTACAAAATTCAGTCTCGTAAAATGAAAACATCAGCTCCCTCTAAATGCTTACATGAAAATGGGCATTGACCTAGAAGAAGTCAGTGTGGACGCAAGTGGTAGCCAACATTGAATCTATTAATTTAAGATCATGTCCTCCTTTCTGTTTATTTTACATTTGATGATCAGTTGTAAAAGTTGAAGGAGAGCTTCAAACCTCCTGAATGAATGTGCATGGTCTAAGGAATGGAAGAAGGCGTTTGTGATGGGTGGAGCGCTACAGAGGGATGGGGGGAGAGCGGAGGGGTGGGGACTGACCATTGGCTGGAAGGCCTGACTGTAAAAATGAGGTGAGGACAGAGGCGTCGAGTAGGTCGGATAACACTGGACACAACTCAGTGGACCTGAGATCTATTTACGAGACTGAATTTAAGATTCCCTAGATGCCAAGAAGGCCAAGTGAAATTAGAATCTGTTAAGTTTTTAAGAAACAAATTCGGTGCTTTCAATCTGTTGGAAAGCTGAAAAAGGAGACTTTCTGGATATAAACCTTGGCTTCTGAAAAAGGCAGAGTTTGGTGAAGTTGGTAATTGAAGACTTATTTCTCATCCTGTTTCATGCCTAAAGCAATGACCTGGCTTCAAAGCTCTAGTTCAAAGGGGTCTGTCCACAAGGATCCATTGCTTAACAGTTTAAAATGGGCTTAAAGAGTGGGGGAAATACCAACTGAGAAATGAGAGGAAGGGATTTTTGGAATATGCTCTAACCATATTACACTGAAAGAACAGCACTGCACATATTAGCATGTTCTGTATGCCTGGCATGGAGGCCTCTGTTTTAAGAAATAGTGTGCTTTGCAAAGTTGTGACTGCATGTTTCCAGTAGGGCCAGCAAGGTGGAAGGAGAGCCATCTTTTTCCTTCCTATACTTGAGGGCAGTGAGTGGACCCCACTCACTGGCAAAGGCAAGGCCCCGAAGCTGGAGCACTTATGAAGGTATTAGGCATCATTCACATAGAAAGACACAATGGCAGTGTGTGCTGAGCTTTGCAAAATGAACTTGAACACTAAATTTTCTCTGAATATATGTATAGGGGCAAGATGAGTAAATTGCTAGATTTTTAAGATTTAAAATAAGCACTTCCCTATCTTTTGCCCCCTGCCCCAAACACGGCAAAACAAAACAAAACACCACCCTATTTTGCACAAGGGAAAGCATCCAACGACAATATGCAAAAACTATTGAAACTTTCAGAGGAAAGATAAGAATGCTGTTAGAAAAGCTAGAGATAGGGAGTATGTGTAATGGTTTGGTCAGTGAGATTAGGCATGATAAGAATAGTTGAGAGTATGTATGAGGATTTAAAAAATGGCAAAATGGATGCTGTTAAAAAAATAAAAGCCTGAGTAAAGAACACTAAAGCTGCTTTAGTTTTGCTGAAGTGCGTTTTATCTTTGAATGTTTATGAATTAGAAAGTTAAAGAAGGTCTGAAATAAGGACAGTTTTTTGAAAAACAGATTATGGAAATGAAAGCATTTTCTTTTAATACTGTGACTTTGAATGAGATGCTCTCACTTGACGAGTCTCTGGCCAAATGATTCCAGCACAAAGATGTCAGCTCTTTTGAACACTCAGCGTGGGTATCCCCATCACCTCTCCTCCGTTGCATTTGTGTTAGACATTTTTTAACACATTTCTGATTCTCCTATTTCTCTTAGGAAGTTAGGAAATGACTACTATCGAAACTGCCTTACGCACAGCTTAGGCAATGCTGGGTTGCTTGGGTAAACTTATGAAGTTTTTACAGTCAAATCAAATATTTGTTTGGGGTTTGACAGAGACTGTGGGGGATTCTAGGATCATGCTGTTCTACCTGCCCAAATAACCAATGCAAAGATATGTGCAAAGAGGAGATTAAAACTAGAAGAGAATTAAGATACATTATTTCCATGAGAATGTGGTGTTGAGGAGAAAAAAATATTTTGAATAAAAATTTTACTAAAATGCTAAAGGATAAAGTATAAAGTGTGTCAAGCAAATAAGTCATTGTGTGTTTGGAGGATTAGTTTTTATGTGTTTTGTTAGTAAATAGATAAAAGGAACAACTAAATTGTAGTTTTAAGTTCACTGTGTATGATTTAGTGTGTTACAGAATTTCTGCATATGAAATTAATACAAATTGACTTTGACAGAAACATTATCTCATAACTGGAAAATTATTCTAAAGATCAAGACAAAAGCTCCAAACCGGAATGAGTTGGCAATTTATTAAAATTTCTAGGCTATGGTAACTTAAGATTCTGGGGAAACATAACAAAAGAAGTGATAGATGGCAGTGCATTAGATAAGAATAAACAGCGGTTTATTTTGACAAAGAGAAACAAACTAATTGAATACAGCGAGCAGAACTCATTAGAGACTATGATAATAAAGGGAAAAGAGAAAAGCGTGGAATGATTTTGCCTCATATCAAGGGTCTAGTGAGACAGCAAATTGAAAATGACCTTGCAACAGGACATGGAACGAGGAGTGATCAACACTGTGTCAGCATAGGGGTAATGATTCTTCTTTGAAAATATCCTGAAAAACGCCTGGAATGCCATATTTACAGACAAAGGCAAGATGCTAGAAACAGGTCAGAAATTAATAAACATTCTTATCCAAGATTAGATACAATTAATTTTTGAAATATTCAATTCAGTATGTATATTTTGACTAAATAGGGGAATAAATTAAAAACTGTTTTTGAGGGGTTTAGTTAAAAAGATGATACATATTGTTTCAAGGTCTAAACAGTTTTTTCTAAATGTTTTCTAAAGGAAACTGGTCTAAAAAATGACAGTGACAAAGGAGAGTTCAGGCTTATAAGTAGAATATTAGATTTTTCTGGTTTTCTGATTTAATTCTTCATGTTGCAAATACAATCTCTTCTATGACCCCTCCCATTCTCTCCTCTCTTAGGGGCACATGGCTTTAGTGCTCTGTTGCATCAGACACTTAAGGGACTTTGCTGGGCTAATTGCTAATGAGTCATCTGGAGGCTCCCACTCTGTTCTTCTGATTTACAGGAATGATCATCTTCCTTATCTTTCTCGTAAACCCATGCCAAAGACTGTTTTCCAAAAGCAGACAGTCTTCTCAACCAGAGTCCCATGTGCAGAAGAAACAGACTAAATGTTGAGTGTTTTAGATTCAGGTACTTTCCTTCTTTTTTTTTTTTCTTTCAAGGCAAGCAGAACTCCAACCACAAGGTAACCCCAAATAGGTATTTTAAGAGTGACCTTACACTGAGGCATTAGGGGACTGGTGACAGTTAACAGACATTTAAACTGTTCGCTCTTGCAGCTAACCACTGGCCTCCTTCCTGCCTCTCTCCCACCACACCCAGTAAAGTTGTTTAGCTGAGCTGTTATTGCTATACTTTCTTAATTAGATATTTTCTCTGGGAACACTCATTTTGAAAGATAAGAGTTCCAGAAGTCATCCAAGAATTACTACCTTGAAATAATGTATAGTTACAGGAGGAATTGTTGGTAGTTATCTAGAATGAGATTCTCAAACCTTTTAGTCTCAGTACCTCTTTACATTCTTAAAAATTGTTGTGGGCTCTAGCATGGACTTTTGTTTATATGGGTGAGGTCTACTGATATTTACCCTATGAGAAATTAAAATTGAGACACTGTCAAAACACAAGCATATACAAGCACACATGTCATTAATTGTCAGAGCAACAGGCATCATCACATGTTTTGTCGCCTCTGGAAAACCCCAGTGTACCATCATGAGAAAATGTGAACAATAAAAGCACAACATGTCTTACTGTTAACCGTGAAAGCAATTAAACCCCTCAGACCTTCTTCAGGGATCTTAGCAATCCCAGGGGTAGCCAGATCATACTGTGAGAGAACTGCTGATCCAGATTGCTAATTGCTAAGAAATAGAATTATTAAAAGAGCTAATAGTTAGCTCATAATGAGTGTTTAATAAATGCATATTTTAAAGTGTAAGGATGAAATAATACTAACAACATGATATTCAGTAAAAGTACAACAGAACATTAAGTTTATGTATATTAATTATATGATTATATATACTAATTATATAGTAACATCTTGTAACATGTGTAGCATTCATATAATATATTAAGAGTCTGTGTATTTAATATTAAGGCTAATAATATGAACATTTTGCTTCGTCTGGTAGGATTGCATATATTCCAAGATTCTCTGAATCTCCGGCTGTGACAGCTAGAACAGACGAATCGTGCACCCTCAGCAAATGTTCCCCGTGTAACTGGCATTCCTTACCTGTGTGCATGAGCATCAAACTACATGTGAAGCAGCAAAACTAGTCTTGTCTTTGGGGAAGATAGAAATTTAGGGAGTAAAGCAGTCGGACAGGAAACGATCTGAGGATTTGTTTTAAGCCTAATAATTAGTCTTTGACTGAGCCCTAAAAACTGTTTATTTTCTTTGATAAAGGCAAAAAAAGGTATTAAATCTATTTTGATTTAAAATTATAACCTGAAAGAACAGGTAAATTTGCTTTAAGATCTTTACCTTTAAATCCAGGATATGTGTCTTCAGTTTTTAGCAACATTAAATGTATCTGCCAGTGTTCAGAAATTGTGCTTCATTCGTTATATCATCAGTCAAAGCAAGCACAGAGCTCTTTGACAAACGTGGGAGACCCCACTCAGCTTTTCTAGGCAGCTGCTTTTCTATGTTGGGGGAGTTGCTGAAGTGGTAGCTGTGCTAAGCTTTACTGTAACTTTAGTAGAGCAGATACAAGTAGCTTGTCCACAGCATTTTCTTTCTTTCTTTCTTTTTGATTGACTATACAGCCACTGATATTTCAGTCTTAATAAAGTTTATTTTACATTCCTTATTCCTTCATTTGTTTTCTAAACACCCTATTATTAGATAATATAAGTTTGAATGTCTCACCAACCAAAATCTTTCCTGCTAACCTTTGTTTTGAGCCAGTGGAATCCATTTTTTTTAAAAATTGAGAATTCATTCTAGGATTCTCAGGGGCATTCTTCCTGCATTGTAGCAACTCATAATGCTCTGACTTTCTAGGAGAAATGGTTCAAATGTGAGAAATTAGATACTAAGCTGCTGCTTTTTTCCTGAAACTCATAGTCACTGCTAAAATTTCAGTTTAAGTAAGTTGCGTTAATATATTTTTCTGACAGGTTTCTCCAGTTTTATTTAATTTTTCAAAATTAAAAATGGCACTGCCTTTCTTTTTAAATGCTGAGAACAGTATATTAGAGCATTTTAATAGGTCACTAAATCATATTAAAAGTTGAAACCTTAAGGGGAAGATTTTTATGTTCTTTTAACATCCGCATTTATTGAATTTGAATCTGCTTTCAACAAAAGACATATTGTCAAGATGATACCACTTTTCTTGTCCTTAAAGGTAAAGCTCTTATTCCTCTTCTCTGTGCTCTGCTTATAGTCAGTATTCCTGATCACCAAATGTGAGGGGTCACCCCCACACCAAGCACTTCTATGACACCAGCTAATGTCCTACAGTTCAATTCAATTCTGACACTTCTTTACCTGTAGTTTGTTTCTGAGCCCACAGGCAAAAGGTTCAGTATCACAAGACTGCCCCCTAACCGCACTTCTGGTGCTGATCTCAAATCCTGGTTATTCCATGGGCTTCTGACCAGCCAGCTATAAATCAGAGCTTTCCCCAGCCCTCTCCTTGGGTTTGGCAATTTGCTAGAGTAGCTCAAAGAACTCAGAATACAGTTTGCTTACTAGAATACTGGTCTTTTATAAAGGACTATAACCCAGGAAGGGCTTCCTAGGTGGTTCAGTGGCTGAGACTCCATGCTCCCAAGGCAGGGGGCCTGGGTTTGATCCCTGGTCAGAAAACTAAACCCTACATGCCACAACTAATAAATTTATTTGGGCTTCCCAGGTGGTGGTAGTGGTAAAGAATCCTGCTGCCAATGCAGGAGATGCAAGACACACGGTTCAGTCTTTGAATTGGGAAGATCCCCTGGAGGAGGGCATGGCAACCCACTCCAGTATTTTTGCCTGGAGAATCCCATAGACAGAGGAACCTGGCGGGCTGCCGTCCATGGGGCCGCAGAGAGTTGGATACCATTGAGTGGATGAGCACATACATAACCCAGGAACAGCTAGAAAGAGGAGATGCACAGAGCAAGGAATGTGGAAGGGCATGGTGCTACCTTGTCCTTTCCATAGGAGATATACCACCCCCCGAGCCTGCCCAACCTGTGTGGGAGGAGGTCCTCAAACCTCCTACTTTAGGGATTTTTATAGAGGCTTAATGATACAGGCATGGTTGACTAAATCATTGGCTGTTGGTGACTGATTCAATTGAAAAGTGAAAGTGTTAGTCGCTCAGTTGTGTCGGATTCTTTGTGATCCCATGAACTGTATGTAGCCTGCCAGGTTCCTCCGTCCATTGGATTTTCCAGACAAGAATGCTGGAGTGGGTAGCCATTTCCTTCTCCAGGTGATCTTTCCAGCCCAGGAATCGAACCCAGGTCTCCTGCATTGGAGGAAGACTCTTTACCATCTGAGCTACCAGGGAAGCAGGGTCTCTCTAATCCTGTGGTTACTTTCCCCAGAGCAACCAACCCCCATCATAGAGGCTTTCCAAAAATCACTCATTAACATAAACTCTCTTGTGTTTGGAAAGGGCTTGTTATAGATAACAAAAGACTCTCCTTTCACCTTAATGAAAAGTGTCACTTAAGAAATTCCAGAAGTTTTAGGAACTCTTTACCAGGTATGGGGATGAATACCAAATATATATTTCTTATTATAAATCACAGCAATCACAGTCCTCATCCTTTTCTTTTTCTCTCTCATCCTGGAGGTTCCCTCTTTCACTGTCATTTAAAAAAAATCAGTTTTAGGGAAATACAAGTTATGCACAATCATGAATGATTTAGTGAGTTTGAAAAGGGACTTTTCCATCTCTAGTGAGACAATAACTGTAGATTTGGGGGCTGGTAATTTCAAAATCATAAAGACAAAAGATCATTTTTGTGAGTTGTAAATCTGGAATAGCTCCTGAGAAAGTTAAAAAAAATCAAATTTATAGTATCATTTAAATCTAATTTATACTGTTATTTAAATCTAATTATAAATCTAATTTATGTATTTCTAATTTATTTTTTGTGTGTGCTTTTTCTCTCTTCCCAAACTCAGTTACTAAAACACAGTTAACCCTCAGGAGAGCTGTACGGGTCAGGGATAGACCTTTTTGGTGTTTTGTTTTGTTTTTCTTTTCTTTTCTTTCCCCTTACCAATAGAAAGAAACGAGTTCATTAAAACCTACAGAGCCCACAATGTTCAGCAAAGCTCTCTTACAATTCCAATTTGTTTTGGGACTCTTGTTTTCATCTTCATCTTTATTTTGCTTTGTATCTGGCCTGTTTGGCATTATTAGCTCTTGTGAGCATGCTGATTTCCTAAGAATGAGCAGAACTTACAGGTCTGTGTACTTATGTGTCTGAGGTTCCCAAAAAGCCAAGACCTTGAGCACATCTCTTTTTTTCCCTGATCTCCAATTTTCTTAGTTGTAAAATGAAGATGCGGGACTAAGAGATCTCTAAAGTCCATCCCAGCCCTGCTATTATAGGAACAGTAATAATCCCTAATTTTGAATAGCTTGTTATGGACCAGGAATCTGTGTCTTATTTAATCTTTAGAAATTTAGCAGGTAGACACAACTGTTTTCTCCATTTTACATATAAGGCTTTGACAAGTCACTGGATATTCCCAAAGTTACTGAACTCTGGAGTCGTAGAGCTGGGATTTCAAGCCGTGATCATCTGATACAATTGCTTTTCTCCACTCTGCCTGCTGCTTCCTAAAAAGGGGAAGGTCATTAGCCACCATTTTTATTGAGGGCTTAACTCTATGGCCTGCAAACTGCTAGGCACTTTGTGCAGAGTCTTATGATATAAATATTATTAGCTTGGTTTTGTAGACAAGGAAATTGAGGCTCAGAGATAATAAACTTGTTTAAGAAACAGCCACTAGTAAATGGTAAGGAAATTTTTGAATCAAAATCTCTTAACAGAGCTTTCACTCTTAAATACCCCTGAGGGATCCTAACTTATGAAGGCTTGGTTGAGAAAGGAGGAGAAGGAATGGGAGGGACAAACTCCTCTCATCAGCTTCTGTGATTCCGGGTTGCGGCTGTCCATGAAACATCTGTCTTTCTGGATCCAAGGTGACATGCAAGGAGGCATGGATGAACAATAATGGAGCTTTGACAAGCTGTTAGGGACTGGAAGTCAGTGACCATATTCTGGATAGAATAAGTACCAAGTGCTTGAGTTTGTTTCTTGCCAGGACCACTTTGATGGCCTATGGGTTAGCTAGAGGGACCCAGCGTTTTAAAAAAACTGCACCAGAGCAGTGATTCTCAAATTATGGTCCCCAGACCAGAACCATCATCATCTCTTGGGAACTTGTTGGAAATGTAGATTCTCAGGTCCTACCCCAGATCCACTGAATCAGGAACATGGGAGAAGTGGGGCCCAGGAATCTGTTTAAACAAGCCCTTCAGGTGATTCTGATATAGACTCAGGGTTCTAAGCTGCTGCAGCAGACAGTGGGCACTTTCCTTCTGTCAGCATTGTGGCTACCTGCAAGACACGAACATGGGTAAAGGGTCAGTCTTCAAAACTGAAGTTTTGAACGTGTTGCTTTTGTCTTTTACTATTGCACACACAACATTTTATCTTTTCGAATAAATGAATGTCCTAATTGTAAAATACCTGCCACTTCTCCAAAACAAGGTCACTTGCAGTTTGGTATTAAAGTGCACATCCTTAGAGACCTGATTTAAGAGTAGGAAGATGAGTCCAGGAGGCCTGGACAGATGGGTTTATTGAATTTCTCCCATTTTACAATCTTTTTTCCCTTCATGGAAACAGCTGCCACAACTTTGGCTGTCTGAACAGTTTAGGAAAGAGAAATGAACTGCAGTCTTTTGCCCTTAAAGAAAACAGAACCAAGGAGAGAGAGGGTCAGTGGTAGCCAGTACTAGGAGACAGTGAACGCTTCTGGCTTTCTTTTGGAAGAAGCTTCACAGTCAATTGTCATTTAAGGGCTAAACTGTAACACAAAATTGAAAGGAGAGAAGAGTACTTCCTCCTCAAAGTCTCCCTCTCTAAACCCTGACCCTTGTTAAGCTACATGTTACTGATTTCTGGCAAGTTTCTTAATCCACAGTGTCCTTGGGACAGTGGCCCTTCCCTAGTAAAAGGAATGAAATGTTGGGTGTATCACCAGGAGACTAGTGTGCCAACTAGACCTCAAAACTGAACAGCCACAGCCTGCCCTCTGTGGGAACAGATGAGCTTTCCTAAGGCAGTGATCAAAGGCACAATGTATAGGCTGGAGTTCTGACCTCAGTTTGAAGGGGGGAGGTGTGGCAGACAACTATTTCTCTAGGCATCTCCATTCTTTGCCACTGGGAAGAACTGAGATTCCTAACTCCTTATTCATCATTATGGAAAGTTTTGCTTTTGTTGCAGCTTGCTTCATTCATTGTGTTCTTTGATGCTTTAATTTTTTTCCCTATTTCAAATAAATCCCCTTTGATTTCATAATCATTTGCCTTTGCTCTTGCTCTGAAATACAGCAGAATAGAGACTTTGGGCAAAATGGCCAGTGTGCTGACTAGAGCCAGCCAGTACGGAACGTCCTGAAGGCAGCTGGTGCTCCAGGCAGACTGGAGGAGAAAGGCTTCACACCCCCATAGGAACTTGCCAGAGCAAGTGCAGGAAGACTCACCTATACAACTTAACGGAGGAAATGTATAATATATCTTTTTCTCCCCCCATTTCCAAACCCGAGGGTATTTCTGAAGTTAAGAAATGTTAGTAGCTTTGAGCATGTTCTTGGGCTGGCTGTTGCTTCTGGCAGTTTTGCATGACTTTTTTCGCACTTAGAGCAGCCACCCATTCAGGAATTCAGTCTGTCTTCAGGGAAGTCTCCCTCCATGTCTGTTTAGGGAGCATACTGGGTAAGGCAAGACATCCTTTGTTCTCAGATAAACTCATTTTTCCTGAAACACCAAAATCTTGAGAATTTGAAAGCCTGTGGCAGTGTTAGATGAACTTGGTAGTTTCTACTTCACCAACTATTATTTTGGGTGGGGGTTGGCAGGGAGCAGGAATTGGGCAGTTTGGGATGGGAGTGAGTCAACAGAGCACTGACGAAGGTGTGACAGCCTGAAAGGGAGGAAATTTTCCTCAGAAAATAAAGACTGTTCATACCCTGGTTCTCAAGTGATCCATAGACTTACCAGGGAGGCAAGTATGTTGAAATCCAAGCCTAGAAAAAAAAAAAAAAAAAAAAGCCAGCCCCTTTTTCCTGTGAGAAGGAATCACTTACTGATCCTCAGGCTGCCTAGAAAAGCGCCCTTAGCCTGTTTCTTTGTTTCTTCTCTGTGAAAGGGGCAGTGAGCATTCAGGTGAGTGAAACATTGGGGTATCTGAGATGCTGCCGAAACAGTTCTCTGACTCCATATGTCATGTGATGTCACTTCCCCAGGCGCTGGGAGAGGGGAGGCTGAAGCATGCTGTGGAGAGTTGGGCTAAAGCCTGTGTTGTTTATACTGGGAGATGAGTAGATGGGGGTATGAATTTGATTTCAGTTAACTGATGGAATTCAGATGGGGAAAATGTTTGTTCCTTTATATCTCCAGCTATCATACTATATTTTCCCAGTCACCTCAATATCATAATTGATTTTACTCATCACTTTGTTTCTCTTATAAGAGAGTTTCTTGGGAGTTAAAAAGCTATGAACTGAAATGTTTGCATTGTGATTTCAAGAATTTGCTTTTTCTGTAGAAGGGCGCTGAGTCTGTTAAGCATGCCTTTGGTATATGTGTATGCTAAGAACAACAGACTTGGTGGAGTGGAAATCATTAACAGAGCTAAACTCTCTGTTTCACTCTGAATCAGTATCATGTTCTTAGGTATCTCTTCTGCACATGGATACTTTAAAATAATTTTTCTCCATTACAAAAATAATTAGAAAATACAGATAAATGAAAAGAAAAAATTCCTATCAAATAGCCTTATCATGAATATTTGTGGAATATATCCTTCTCATCTTTTTTTCTCTTGCTTTTCCTCTTTTTCTCTCTTATCAAAAACTGGAACTCAGCCTGTTTTTGAACCTGTTTTTGAGGTTCAAAAACTTGAACCTCATTGTGAATGCCTTCTTATGTTATTTGACCATCTTTTCTAGCCCTGTGTTGGTAACTATGCAGATTCCCGTTGTATGGCTTATAAATAGCTTGTGTAATCCACTGAGATTGTGGGATATTTAGACTGTTTCTAGCTGTTCACTAATACAAGCAATGCTGCAGTGAAATTCTTGAAAAACTTTTACACTCGCTCGATTGCAACTTTCAGATAAATTCCTGGAAGTGTTATTTGCTCATTCCCAAGCTTCTGTGACATCCCCCTCCAGGAGGGCTTATTTTTCTGGGATTCTGTGTTCAGTTTAGATCACTTAAATATAAGATTTCAAACAGCATTTCTCCTCTCTCATTTTGTGTGTTACTTTTCTATTTTGTATTTCATCTGGGGAAAGAGAAAAGAAATTCAAATGGACTCCTTTGTTAAGTGGGCCTATTTTTCTCAAAGCTGAAGTCTTGGCAGTGCATTCATAATATCGTTTAAAATCTCAGCTGATTGAGTCAACAGCACTTAGAGTAGGAATCCTCTATACACCCTTGGTTGGTGTCCATAAAACTCCATGAAAGACAATAATTGGGCAGAAAACAGGTTGTGACTGACAGGGTCAATCAACTCTTTCATCTGACTAAAAAAAATTAGAGGGTCACCATTCATTAATTCACCAAAGAGATTTTGAGCCCCTCCTATGAACCTTTCTGGGTGCTTGGAGCAAACCAGTGAGCAGCTCCTGTACCTGTGCAGCTGACGTGGCAGCATACAGGGGGAGGTGGTGTGCAGTAGTTTGCATAGTGTGTGAGAAGATATCAGTGTCACAAGAGCAAAATAGACGGTAGTGTAAGGAGGATGGGCCACAATGTACAGAATGAAGGAAGATGTTGGCCTCAGTGAGACGCTGACATTTGGGCCAACAAATTTGTAGGCGAGAAGGATGGAGTATGCCGACCTATACCTGGCAGGGACGTGCCATGGGCCAGGACTGCAAGGGCTGAAGAGTTGTTGCATACCCAGGCACACCAATCCAGAATGTACTCAGCCCCAGTGCCTGCCTTGCTTATGGTCATCTGGAGGACAGCCTTGAGCAGCCAGGCCCATCATGCTGGGGCAGGCCCTAGGAAGCCTATCTTTTTCATGTAGAAAAGTACAAAACATCCTCTGTGTGTACCTGCGTCAGCCGGGTAAACGAATGGAAAAGAAATTGGGCCCAGAAGGAACCAGAAGCTGTCTACAATGAATGAGAATTCTTTCCCCTCATGAGCTAAATAAAATTTAGGATGCCATGAAATTCATGAACTAGGCTTTCTGAAATGAAATATAGTCTAGTGAAATATTTAGGCTTATTGGTAACATCTAAATTGCATGAGAAAGGGTATAATCCCATTTGGAATTCAGTGGACTGTATAGGTGATTTTGAAACCCTAAACCCAAAAGAATCAGCCAGGGCATCTTTCTCAGCTCGCCCCATTTTACAGTGGGGAAACTGAGGTATAGGCAGTTGCAGGACTTGTTCCCAAGCTGGCATGAACTCACCGCTGAGTTGCTGTGAGCCGGATTCACAAGAGACCTGCGTTTCCTCCCTCTGTGGGTCTCTCCCAGGGCCTGTGTGTTTCCATTTCCATCACACTTCCTTGTTCATCAAAAGGACTGATTGATAAATACATTTCCAAATAACATCAATTATGAGATAATTTCCTCTCACCATTCCTTGAACTGATAATCGATTTCTACTCATTAATGTGCTGTGTGGCATGCTTGGAAACTATAAACAAATTACTGAACTCTATTTTCCTTGAAAGAAAATGTGCTACACACATCATGAAAACCAGATGGAGCTGGTAAAATTCATCTAACCAGGATTTTTCAAACCCAGCAACACAGCAGAACCCAAGGGGTAAAATTAAGTTCCACCTTAGTGAACTGATTAGATGAGATTGTTCTGTTCTGGTCTGATTTGTTTATAGACACAGCTCAGATCTTTCTGTTGAAGCTCACTCTGTCAAATCTGTCCCTTGAGTGGTAACATTGTAAGAATATGGTTTTGTCATCAATAAAGCCATTGTGTATAATATCTATTAGATATTGAGTGGTGGTTGTCAAGAATATAATCATCAGAGCTAGAATTTGCCATTATAATAAGTCTGTATTAGATATTACTCAAAGGCGTTATGTTCAGTAAGAGTAATCCATCTCTAGGAAGAAGAGTTTAAGAATGACTTGCCACAGAAAAATAAGCATTGTAGAATTACAGTTAAAACTGCAGTCTTTTCCTGTATCTTTTCCACATTTTTCACACGCTCCTTGTTATTACTTTTCAGACTCATCATTTTATTCATTTTAAAATATTACTCAAAATCTCTTATAAACTTCAAAATTTCTGTCTTAAATAGTTTACTTAATAGCTCTATGCTCAGTTGCTCAGTTGTGTCTGACTCTTTGCAACCCCATGGACTGTAGCCCACCAGGCTCCTCTGCATATGGAATTTTCTAGGCAAGAATTCTGGAATGGGTTGCCATTTCCTTTTCCAGGGAATCTTCACCCAAGGATAGAACCTTCAACTCCTGCATTGACAGGTGTTTTCTTTACCACTAGCGCCACCTGGGCACCCCAAATAGCACTGTGACTGACCTTAAGTTTTACTCCTCCCCACTTAATTAAAACCCTGCTGCTGCTAAGTCGCTTCAGTCGTGTCCGACTCTGTGCAACCCCATAGACGGCAGCCCACTAGGCTCCTCTGTCCCTGGGATTCTCCAGGCAAGAATACTGGAGTGGGTGCCATTGCCTTCTCCGAATTAATACCCTAGGAGAGTATTTATCATGATTTCTTTGTCAAATGATTAGAGATTAAAAGGTGGCCCTGAGAAACACAAGAAAGCCAACATACTTGGTGTGTTTTATGGCCCAGGAAGTGTGCACATGTTTTATATGCTACACCTTTAAGTCCCTCAGACACCCTGTTTTAGGGATGAAGAACCCAGCCCACAAAGATTAAACTGCCCAAGTTATATAACCTATACGGCGCAAAGGTGCATGTGGACCTCAGCCATTCTGAATTTAAAGCACATAGTTTTCCAGTCTTCTTTCTCCTTCCTTTTATGGCATTACCCTGGACCATTTTTTCCAGACTGAATATAAAAATTTTGAGTAGCATTTTTATATTTGGAGGGGCTTCTGAAAAAAAGTTTTTTTTTTTCCCTACACTGCTTTGGCATGATTCCTACCAGAGAGCCAGAACTTTATCCCTCTAATATTCCTGTGTATACTGGCAGTCAAGGTAGATACTAAACAAAAGCAGTAATTCATTCAACAAACTTATTAATCATGACATCAAATTATGAAAACTGTGCTAGGTGCTCGGGTTCAAGGGGAGAATGAGACTCTTCACTTCCGTCCTCGTGGAGCACACCATCAGGGGAGGGATGCGGTCATTCCAAGTGTGATGACCAGGTCGAATGGGGAAGCAGCTGGTGTGTGGGAGAGTTAAAAGGTAAGCTTTGAGACTTCCCTGGCAGTACGGTGGTTAAGACTCCACGCTTCTACTGCAGGGGGCATGCATTCGATCCCTGGTTGGGGAGTTAAGATCCCATACGCCATGTAGAGTGCCCCCCGCGCCCACCCCCCTGCCGAGAAAAAAGTGAGCTTTAGTCAGTGGACCAGACTGAATGCAGTGGACATTGTGGGGGTGGGGTAGGGGAATGACTCACTGACTGGAGCTAATAGAACTTGAACCTCAGGGCAATAAATAAGAATTAGGATGACGGAGGTAAGTGGTCATGGCAGAGGGACTCTGTCGTTTGCAGGGCAGTTTAAACCCATTTCCTCCTGCCCTGGCTCAGTGAAAATGTTTTATTCCTGTTAGATTGTTTGAGTAGAAAATAGGATCATAATAGTTTCGTATGAAAATTTTTTGGTTAAAGCAGAATACTTCAGTTGTATCACATCTCTCCTCAAATAACAACCTTCATTTCGGGAGCATGAACATTTATTATCCACCTGTGTTTCTTCCCACTTGGCAGAGTTCCCAATTTAAAAAAATAATACAGCAGTCTCTCAACAAATGTATAGAATCTGTGCTTGAAAATGTATTAACTTGTCAGCTATCAGTTCCACTTCCCTGAAACTTGAATCTATTTCAAGTGTCCTTTGAAAAGAACTGATGGGTTTTTACCCACTCTCGTCGTTACATCCAATGCTTGAGGAGCTGTTACTGAGGCCATGCAGTGAGTATTCAAATCTCATGAAAAACCTATAGTAATCATGACCTTCGTAATGACAGTCTCTGAAATGAAACAGGGAATGTAAACAAGTTATATGAGAGTGCAGAATATTTGAATAGCAACCCCAGTATTCTTTGGAGAGAGTTGGTCTGCAAGACAAGCATTAGACGCATTATCAGAGAATAATGTTACAGGATAATTACAGTGACCCATTCATTCATAGGACTTTCATCCTTCTTGGGAATGTCAGTATTAAAAATGGTTCATCTCAAGTGTTTCCAAGTATGGCATTTTTTGGCTAGTATATTGAAAATAAATTTAGTTGAAAGGATTTATTACATTTAATTTGTAATATAATAGACATGAAGATCTATTTTAATTGATTTTTCTTCAGTTGCTCTGTATGGAGGATTTTGGCCTTTTAAGGTTGTATTTTGTGGTTAGGAGGTAATGAATGTCAAGTGGAGGGTAGTGCTGTCGTAGAGTTTATGCTCCTGCAGTTCTCCAGTTTTTAATTGCTTTCACAGAGACCAGAGTAGAAGCCAGCTCACTGATTTATTACCGGATAACCAGGGGCAAGTCCCACTTCTTTCTTCTGTAGAATAGGCCTACTTACCTTATAGGGTTATTGGGAGGCTAGAGAGAGATAAGGATCAAATGAGCATTAAAGTTCTGTGCTTAGCATAATGCCTGGCACCCAGTAAGCAATCCCTTCATAAACCTTAGCTGAAAACAATGACTTTAGGTTAGTTCTTACTGGAGCTGTGTTTGCCTGTCCTTGTTTTAGAGTTAAAACAGCAGCAGGAGCAACTGTAATAGACATCTTTTAAAAAGTCAGCAATTAGACTTTGTGTGAATGGGGAGGGTTACAAAGAATGTGATATTTGTTTTTTCACTTTAACTATGATATAAAGTGTCTTTTAAAAGATGATGAAATAATCCTGGTGGTATGCAGATATGGCAGAAAATGCTTTGGTGGAATATGAGGGTGACTGGATTGGGGAAACTGCTGCCTGGCATGCACCTCACTTTGTGTAGGTCTCTCTCTCCATTGTCTTCCTCTTTTCAACCAAACTCTCCTTTCCCCCTGCACCCCAAAAAATAACAGCAGTGAGTTAAGTCAGCCCAATTGTCATGTGAATAGAGAGTGGCTTGGGGTTGGGTTCTTAGTTTATTAATTGACTGACCATGGCACTAGGCATGTGGGATCTTAGTTCCCTGCCCAGGGATTGAACCTGCACCCCCTGCATTGGGATCACAGAGTCATAACCACTGGTCTGCCAGGGAAATCCCAAGGTTCTTTGTTTGTGTACTTAGATGTTCAGTCGTGTCCAACTCTTTGTGACCCCATGCACTGCAGCCCGCCAGGCAGGCAAGAATACTGGAGCAGGTTGCCATGCCCTCATCCAGGGGATCTTCCCAACCCAGGGATCAAACCCAGGTCTGCTGCATTGCAGGTGGATTCTTTACCATCTGAGCCACCAGGGAAGCCCAAGAACACTAGAGTGGTTAACCTCTCCCTTTTCCAGTTTGGCTTTCCTGAATTCTGCAATGGAGCATGGTCTTTCTGTCACTCACTCTGAGAGGTTCCCATCGTCTGCATGACTGAAATGTAAAGTGATGCCTCCGCATTGTGGCTTCTGTTATTCTCCTCATTGCCAGGAAAAGGGTGATGAGCTCAGCTTCTGAGGCTCTTTATTGGCATTAAAGTTGGCTCTGATCTATGGAAGTGGGCATTTTCCAAGACATTTCCCCATTCCCAGGAGCTCCATGGAGATGTATTTGCGGGAAGCAAATCCAATCAGCAGATGGACCCGTCTGCTGAGGTGGAAGGAAGGAGGTGGAAGGAAGAGCATCTTGGAACCTGGGTCACTGTCCCAAAAGTTCATACCTTGTCCAGAAATAGGTAGAAAGTTCCCGAGAGGGTAAGTGAGACAGACTCATTTCACCTTCTTTATGGATTTACACAAGGCAGGTCAGAGCCTAATATCCTGTGTGAGGTGCCTGGTCTTTTCTCTGCTTAAGAACAAGAAGTGGTGGAAGGCTTTAGATGCGTTTGTGTAAACCACCCGTGCTCATGAAGTCTGAACATAATGCAAGAGATGTTGTGTTTCTGTCCTGAGCTTGGTCAGTGCCCTGGCACACAGCTGCTTTGGGGTATTTCGTCTCGTCTTGCCCCTGGGCCCAGGTCAGCGGCTGCCTTTCTTTGTCTTCTCCATGCAGCATTTCTTCTTGACTGGCTCCTTCCTCCTGGCCCTTCCCATCCCTTCCTTACCCTTCTGTGGAAACACCTTCTGACAAATCCCTAAATGGCATTATTTGCAGTAAAAGAAGAGCAGCTTGGTGATTTGATTCCTGCATATGCTTTCATTTGGCCGGAGGTGGGGGGTATTTTTTAACTCCTGGGAACACTGCAAATAAATGTAAAATAAACAGACATCTCTGCCTTTAGCCCTGTTAGAGAACACATGAGCATTTACTTCCTTGGGGCAAAGTCCAGCCTCAGAAAGGATGATAGATATAATAAGGTTTATTTCCTATTTGTGCCCAACCACGAGTAGGTATCAGCTGTTCTACTTTGCATATGAAAACCGATAAAGCTGTTTCTTTGTGTGGGCAAGCATCTGCTCACTGTTACTGCCATTCCATTTCTTTTCTTCAACCAGCTTCAGCTGTGTGGGGTGTTTGAGTATTGTGACATCCTCAGGGTTAGACCCCAAGGGAGGAACACAAAACCTCACCATCCTATGCTCCCTTCCAGTACGTTCTTCCTTCCATTGAGGCAAATGTGCTCCATGTTCCCTCCTCCATTGCCTTTTGTGGGCACATTCTCATAGCCTGGAATATCCTGTCACTGTCTTCTCAGCCAGGCCTTCCTTCTGCCGGATTCTACCTTGGATGTTCCTTTCGCATTAGTCCTTACCCCTGGAAGAGTGTGCCGTCAGTTTGCCCAACCTCAGGGGGCTGCTGTGTTGCTTACTGTGTGTATGGAGCCCCTCTCCTGCCTCCACGGGATGGTGTGTATGCAGAGGCTGGTGTGGTGTAACAGCAGAGGACCAGAGGTCGAACCGCCGGGAGTCCTTGGGTGTGGGACCTTGTGTGTATCTCCGTTTCACTGGGCTTCAGCATCCCCATCTGTGAAATGGAGGGTCATTTCTTCAGCACCAGACTCACAAGTGTGTGGTCGAGAACTCAGTTTGCTGAAGTGAGTTTAAATGTACCTTGTAATCTGCACCTCATGAAATACATATTTGTAGTGTGAGTTTACTAAAATCAGAAACAGCTTCTTAACCCAGTGGAGCTGTATCATATACACATTTAGCAGCTGCCAAAGTCACCTTACTTAGAAGTGCCCCCTGAAGCTAACTTTGGCTTCCATTGCCCTAGCTGTAGAAAGCGACAGCTGACATGCTAAAAAAAAAAAAAAAAAAAAAAAATCATTTTTGTCTTTAAGTGTTCAAGAATTCACTAGTAAGTTAAGGATAATTTGACAGTGATTTTAGGGATTTTCATGGGTAATTTTGACCATATATAATTTTTACTTCAAGTGCAGACTTTACAACCAAACCATAGTGTGTTTGCATTTTACTTCACGTAGTTTGCATTACTTAGCTCAGTGCTGAGTGAATGCCTGCTACTGCTGCTGCTAAGTCACTTTAGTCGTGTCTGACTCTGTGCGACCCCATGGACGGCAGCCCACCAGGCTCCCCCGTCCCTGGGATTCTCCAGGCAAGAACACTGGAGTGGGTTGCCATTTCCTTCTCCAATGCATGAAAGTGAAAAGTGAAAGAGAAGTCACTCAGTCAGTCGTGTCTGACTCTTAGTGACCCCATGGACTGCAGCCTACCAGACTCCTCCGCCCATGGGATTTTCCAGGCAAGAGTACTGGAGTGGGGTGCCACTGCCTTCTCCAGAGTGAATGCCTAGATAATACTAAATAATACTATAATAGAGTAGGAAGTTCTAAGACTTTGACAAACAAGCGATAGCATTTGTCCTTCAGGAAAGTTTGGATGTTCATGCTTCCTAGTATTTGGTTTGGAGGAACTGTTAAAACCCATTCTCTATTATCCCTGGAATAAAGTAAGCATTTAGATTCAGCCTACTTGAGATGTAATTTAGGGCACAGCAGTGTTTTGTCCAAAATTTTGGCCTCCATTCTTGTCCCTTCCCTGTACTGTAGCGATTTTTGTGAACACCCACACCCTGGGGAAAGTTGCTCCAATAATTAAAAAATCTCAAGTTGTCCTACGGGAGTACTTTTTCCTCTTATGACAGCTGGTCTCTGATAATAAAGACCCACAGGTTTCACATTTGTCCACTCAGGTAATAAAATTCTACAGTTCTGTTACAGATCAGAGGAGAGTGATATCTTTGTAGCACACTTTGGGTTACTGACACATCTTTACCACTCCATCTGGGAGCTCACCATGGAATCAGACATCAGAAGCAAAGCAAGGTGAGGGTATGGAGGGAGGAGGTCACCAAAGAACAGCTCTGGAATACTTGCCTTTGAAGAAGACATTGGGTCAGCTAATCCCTTGGCTCTTGAAGACCCCCTCTGAGGTTTCCTAAGAGATATCCCTCTACCCTTCCAATGCCCCCCAAACCCGAAAACTCTGTGCTTTAGAGAGGCAAGGAGAAATATAAGCCAGTCTAAGTGTTTTGAGATGACTTTTCTGAACAGTGTTTAACCCGTCTCCTCTGAGCAGACCACTGTTCTGGCTGCTTGTTCCTGGTTCCTGAGTGTGGTACTGGGAATGAATAGTGGTTGTGATTTGGGAAGAGGACAGTGCTGAATGAAAGGCTATCATTCTCTTCCCATGAACCCAGAAGATATGTTTTTAAACAATATTATCATAAGAAAGAAGAAACTGAATTGTCTTTTGTCAACTAATTTATAGTTTTTTTTAGCAACCATGTGTAGCCTATTAAATGTGTTGTAGGCAGAATCATAACTAAGATTTTTTTTAAAAAATTTAAATTTGAGATATATTTCTCATTTGATAAAATGTGCCTATTTCAAGGATACAGTTTGAGGTTTTACAACTGGGGTAAGGTATGTGCCGTTGGTGGATAAAAAACTAACACCTAAAAATGGCATCAAACTTTTATCTAGCATTTCAAACATACTTCTCAAACTGCTTCCTCTAACCTCATTTATATGTCACAAATGTATTTATCAATATCACATAACTAAATCATCCCCAAAGGTGACTATTTAAAAATTTTCCATTAGCTAATTAAGCTCATAGCCTTCTTGACCCAGAAGATAATTTTTTTATCCTAGTCTTAAAAACTGTCATATCAGCATATTACTTTCAAAAGTTATTGAACCAAGTGATGAAGGAAAGCAGTTATTTATCCTGTTCAGCAGTGTTTCTTATTGCAGATGTTTCAAAGATCTCAAAGTCCCCACTATCATGACCCTTCTTAGAATCTATATATACATTTAGATATATAAATTAAAAATTTCACATCTATCTGTCTAATTAGAAATTCTAAATATTTTCAGCATTTTCTGTGGCTTGAGTGTTTGGAAGAGCTTAGTGGCAAAGTGGGGAGACCCTGTGTCAGGCCTTGAGTGATGGTAAGTGTGGAGGGCTTCCAGGAAGGGGATGGTGTTGAGCATAGAGAAGGCAGTAAAGTCCTTTGAGAGGAGAGTGAGTCATGGCCCTGTTGAAGGGTATTGGTTCATAAAATTATATACTTAGGAAGTGACCAAATTAAGGAGCATTTTATAGGCTGCACAGGGAAGTTTGGATTTTATCCTAGAAGCATTTGAAAGTAGTTATGAATTTTTCAGCAAGACAGTGATATCATTAAGGTAGTATTTAAGAAGATTTAATTCCTGTTTTATTCTCTACATTTTTATGTAACAGATATGGTTGTTTACCAATTTAGCTAAGTAAATTATCCCAAGAGGGGATAATTCAAATTTGTTCTTAATCTGATTACCCTGGTTTAGCCTTTTTGACCCCAAAATTATGTTCCTATATAACTGGTCTTCTATAAATATTGTATATGTCCCTGGAATATGGTTAACATAGGCAACCATGACCTGTTAGTTTTCTCATTCTTTGTCCAGCATTTTCTCCTAGAGCACTTTTGGTTGAGGCTTGTTATTTCCACTTAAAGAAAATGGCTTAATATTGAGGAGTAGAAAATAAAATTGTCTGACTTCATTTAATCAGGTTTGTCCTACAAATTGCACAACTAAATTTCCTGTCTTAGATGTGAATTCTTTGTGGTTTTTTTCCAATCAAAATAATGGAAGAAAGAAGAGTTTACATGATTAGTTTATTTAGAAATTAAAATTTTATGTCAGTAAGCATTAACAAAGGCAGTCAGTGGGGAAATAGTTGAAAATAATATTGTTGATAATAAATATATAGACTAGGTCAATAAATACAACTTATCTCCTACTATTTAGCATTCATATTTCTTGAAGAGTTAAATTGTATATTTAAAGTTAATTTGGGGAAATGTCATCATTTAAGAAGAAACTTAATAAACTTTTCTTATTAAAAATAAGCCTATTAACTAAACTATGCTATAAATCATTAAATATCTTCTGATTCATAATTCATAAAGGTTGGTCTGTTTCAAAACGTGAAGGTTGACTTTTTATTTGAAAAACATTATTGCAGTTGGAAAAAACAGGTGACCATCAACACCAAAACCAAAAATTGGTGGAGTGTGTTATTTTGAAGTATAACCGTAGAGCTGTCCTTAGATTAAATTGGTTTGTGAAAGTCATTCAGTCTTGTCCAACTCTTTGTGACCCTGTGAACTGTGCAGACCATGGGATTCTCCAGGCCAGAATACTGGAGTGGGTAGCCTTTCCCTTCTCCAGGGGATCTTCCCAACCCAGGGATCAAACCCAGGTCTCCCACACTGCAGGTGGATTCTTTACCAGCTAAACCACCAGGAAAGCCCAGATTAAATTGGTTTAGTAATACAATTTGCTAGTATTTCTATTACTAAGTAACACACATTCATACACTATATCCTATGATACATATTTACAAAGATGAAGGTATAGTTGGCCTTCTGTAGCAGCAGTTTCTGCATTTGTGGATTCAACCAGCCATGGATCAAAAATATTTGGAAAAAAAAGAAATCCCAGAAAATTCCAGAAAGTAAAAATTGAATTCACTGCATACTGGCAACTATTTATGTAGATTTACATTGTACTTGCAACTATTTACAAAGTGTTAGGTATTTTAAGTAATCTAGAGATTATTTAAAGTATACTGAAGGAAATACATAGGTCATATGCAGATACTATGCCATTTTATATAAGGGGCTTGAGCATACCTGGATTTTGGTATCCAAGGGGGGCCTGGAACCAATCCCCAGGGATACTGAAGGAGGACTGTATTTTGTAATATATGCTGGTGCTTCTTTTACTGCATCTGTGACTAGAGATTAGAGTCTCGGTAATTCACATCTGTTGACTGCCGGTAAGCAAAATTAGCCCTGTTGAGATCTGAGAGGGCTGATATTTGTGCCTGCGAGCTGGTAGTTTGGGGACTGGTTCATATTGTAAAGCTACTTTTTGGTCCAGGTTGATTAGTGATTTGTGCCCATAGCCTACTTGAGTTCTTTCAGTGGGACTTAATGATGTTGAGATGTCTGAAAGGCTCGGTTTATTCCTGAGTGTCTTCAGACCTGTCTCCAGTCCTCCTCCATAATTTAGATGGGATTAAGCCAGTTCTCAATCACAAACAACTTTAATTCATAGAAAGGACTGCACTTTAAAATCATGATTATTTTTCTGAATCTGTGCTCTTTCGGGTGATGCTCTCACACCCAGTTATTGTCACTCTTCCTCCCATTAACAGAAGAAGGTGCCTTTGTCCTCCTGAGGGCCACACCATTGGAGATGCATTCACACCATGGGCATAAGCCCCTACCACATCCAGGACACTGTTCTGGCCCTTATTGGGGGATCCTTTATTTCTTTTGTTTATACTCAGCCTTGATCCAAAGAGCAAAATAACAGAAATTGAAAGTAGTTGAAAAATGGAAAACAGTATTTGTGATTCAAGAAACTTTGGAATCTGATGTTAGTTTCTGTGGAAGCTTCAGTTGAGAGGATACAAATGAATAGTTAAAGCAACAACAGAACTGTCATTACATGTTGAGGGGCCCAAATGGGTGGCACAGGCAGTCAATCTGAGTGTAGAGTTCCTAGAGAAATCGGATGCTCAGGCAAGAAGAGGGGGCATTTGAGCTGGGTCTTGAGATGGAGCACAGGGTGGGGCAGGGTGGCAGCTGATAAAAGTTGTTGTCTGCACAGATGAGAGATACAGAAAGGATGTTCAGAATGTACTCCATCTTACTAAAGGAGCTCTGATGTCACCTGGTATGTTCTTCGAGCTCAGTAACTACTGTTTTAAAGTCTAATGTGGAGCGTATCTTTTAATTCTCAGTTTAAGATGCAAAGCTTGAGTATATTTCTTTAAGACAATGTTAATAAATTCTAGACTATTTCAGTAAAAAAGATAGCTTTTATATGCCACCATTTTTAAGTTTTTATTTTAATTTAGACAAAATATTTGACTAAATTTTTTATCAGCTACTTTCTAAGCCTGTATGTATTTTAATTCACGATGTGTGTGCTGTGCTAAGTCAGTTCAGTCATGTCTGACTCTTTGCGACCCCGTGGGCTGTAGCCCACTAGGCTCCTCTGCCCATGGGGATTCTCCAGGCAAGAATACTAGAGTGGGTTGCCATGCCCTCCTCCAGGGGATCTTCCCATCCCAGGGATCAAGTACAGGTCTCCCGCATTGCAGGTGAATTCTTTACATCTGGACCACCAGGGAAGCCCTTAACTCAATGATAGTGATGCTGAATTTAAGACTTCCTCAGTTGTTATTTTTATGTACCTTTTATAACTCATTGTTGTATGCAGCTATAAAGTTATTGTGTGACATTGCTAGAGAAGTTCTCTTGACTGGATTATTTTGTCCATCAATGTGATTCATATATACTATATGGTTAATATATACCAACTGGTAATGTGATAATTTGCTCAGCCTTGGCAATCAGTAAAGATTGACAAGATAACACAACAAACACTTTTGGCTGTGATGATCTGTTTTGTTTTGTTGTTAATTGTTTTTAACCACTGCTTGTCTTTATTTTACCAGCTAGCGGTAAATAATTAAAGTATTATCAAGCATGGTTGTTCCCTCCACTTCCAGGAACATTAGAATCGAACACTATTGTCTGTGTCCCCTTTAAACCATATGTAAAGTTCTAATATAATAATGTTAACAATTTAATATGTAATCCTCTTCAAAACAAGTTCTTCATGGGTAGGGATACGTATCTTGATCATCATTTTAGTTCCAGCACCTGAAATAGTACATGGCACAGTTATCTTCTTTGACTACTGAATGAGTGAATGAGTAATGCTAAAGCTGATTATAATCATTACTCACCTCTTCATTAGCATTTTGTAGCACTTTCCAACTCAGTATTTCATATATAGCACATGAGAGCTGGAGTGATTATTAAAGGTGATCTAATTCCTTTTATTATGAATGGGGAAAAGCTGAGATCCAGAGAAAACATTGACCTGCTGAAGGACACAGAGCCTGTGACTGGCAGAGTTAGGCGTAGAACTCTGGGTGCCGTGTGGTCAGACCATGTTCCCATTACACTCCTTGCCACTGCCCACTGACTACTCAGTCATTTCTCCCCAACAGTTCAACGTTATACATAGTTGGTAATGCTGCTTTCTACACGTATAGCTCCAAGGACTTTGCTCCCTGGTATTTACAGTGTCTAACTGGATTATCCTGAAGTAACATTTTTCAAACCAAGGCTGACATCTAATAGAGCCAGAAAGTTCCAGAAGTTCCAGAATACAGATTGTATGAAGCAAAGAGCTTTCTTGCTCTTGTAAGTTCAGTAATTTCACAAAAATGCATAGATAAGATTGGGAGAAGGACACTTTTATTATCATATTGTAAACTACATGCAGTTCTTGAAATAACATTCTGAAAAAATTTGTGCCAGATGTCATCAGTTTGAGCTGAGTTGGCCTATGGTAGTTGGCCTAGTGACCATTCAGGTATGGGAAGGAAACATGGAATAGCACCGTGAGTTGTTTGTTAAGAGAAATAAATTAACCAGTTACTGACAAATATAGAAGAGGCCTGGGTTTTAATTTGGCTTCATTTGGAGTTTAGAGTGAAACTGGATTTATTTTCTTTTAGTGTTGTTCAGTCGCTAAGTCGTGTCTGACTCTTTGTGACCCCAGGGACTGCTGCATACCAGGCCTGCCTGTCCTTCACTATCTCCTGGAGTTTGCTCAAACTCATCTCCATTGAGTCAGTGATGCCATCCAACTATCTCATTCTCTGTGGCCTCCTTCTCCCCCTGCCCTCAATCTTTCCAAGCATCAGGGCTTTTTACAGTGAGTCAGCTCTTCACATCAGGTGGCCAAAGTATTAGAGTTTCAGCTTCAGTCATTCCAGTGAGTATTCAGGGTTGATTTCCTTTAGTATTGGCTGGTTTGATCTTTTTATAGTGGGAAAAAGCCTAATGATAAGGTAGGTCTGTTTACTCTGGGTTCCAACAGGAGTGCAATCAAAATGGGTAGAGTATGGTTTATTTAAAGAAGCTCTCTGCAAAGGTACAAATGGGAACCACCAAGGAGAGTCCAGTGACCTAGGCCGGAAAGGAGAATGAGTGGCCCAGAACCTGAAAAGAGTGTATTAGTTTCCTCTTGCTGCTGTAACAAATTAGCACGAAGTCAGTGGCTTTTAAAACAAGACTTCTGGAGGTCAGAAGTCTGAAGTGGGTTTTATGGGCCAAAAATCATTGTATCAGCTGGGCTACTTTCCTTTCTAGAGGCTCTAGGAGAGAATCATTTTCTTAGCTTTCTGGCTTGTAGAGGTCTTTTGCATTCCATGGCCACTGTTCCTTCCTCCATTTTCACAGCCAGCAGCAGTGGGTCAAGTGCTTCTCACATAGCACCCCTCTGACCTCTTCTGCCACCCTTTTAAATGTTTAAGGACTCCTGTGATTATATTTTCACCCAGGGTAATCCAAGGCAGTTTCCCTATTTAAGATCATGTAATTAACTTAAATTTCATTTGCAACCTTAATTCCTTTTGTCATGTAAGACAATATATTAACAGATCCTGGAAACTAGGACATGGGTATTGGTGGGGGGCATATTATTCTGCCTACCACAAAAAGTGAAAGGTGCATAGAGTTTGTTAGCTTCAGCAAGCTGTGAACTTCAGTCGGGAATCCATCTAGCCTAAGGTAACCTTGTAGAAAAAAGCCAGGGAAATAAATGCTGTGCCTTCAAGCCTGCTGCCAGAGCTCGCCATTGGCTGAACCCATCTGAAAACCAGAAGGTGTAGGCACGCTGTTGATGTAGTGGACTCCATACAGGGAGGCAAGGGAGAAGGAGGGACCAGAAGGGGCAAACTGAACCTGTCCCACAAAGGAACTGTAGGCATTCTAGGTCTTGACTTCTGGAAGACTTTCTGCCTCAGTATAGTTTTTGTGCTTGCCTCGTAGCTCAACTGGTAAAGAATCTGTCTGCAGTGCAGGAGACCCGATTCAATTCCTGGGTCAGGAAGATCCCTTGGAGAAGAGTTAGGCTACCCACTCCAATATTCTTGGGCTTCCCTGGTGGCTCAGATGGTAAAGAATCCGCCTGCAAGGTTGGAGACCTGGGTTCGCTCTCTGGGTCGGGAAGATCCCCTGGAGAAGGGCATGGCAACTCACTCCAGTATTTTTGCCTGGAGAATCCCATGGACAGAGGAGCCTGGTGGTCTGCAGTCCACGGGGTTGCAAAGAGTTGGACATGACTGAGCAACTAAGCAAGCAAGCAAGCATAGTTATTGTGCAGTCATTGCTAATGAAGTGCCCATCACCCAGGAGAGGAGTTAGGATGATGGAAGAAACTGTATCATTTAGTTTTGTAGTTCAGCCAATATTTGCTTCCCTTTTGTTATCTGCAAGTATTTATAGTAAAGTCTTCTTTAAATAGTTCCTTCTAGTGTTGGCTGCATGCTGTTAATTAAGAAAAGGTTCATGTGTGTTCATGTAGACACCAGTGTTAGTGAACTTCCCTGCTGCCCCCAGGCCACCCCAAGCCTACTGAGAACAGTAATTGATGAGGCCTCTCAAAGCAGTTTCTCTCCCTTCAGTCTCCAGGAGCTTAATGGCAGAGTGTTTCTTGATGGGGAGCTGTTGCATGTGGGGCAAGACAGTTCTTCCCCCCGCCCCGACTGTGCCTCACGGTGTGTGAGATCTTAGTTCCCCAACCAGGGGTCGAATTGACACCCCTGCTTTCAAAATGCAGAGTCTTAACCACTAGACCACCAGGGAAGTCCCCTTTCTTCCTTAAGTGAGGACTGTCCAGTGTGTTACAGAACATGTAAAATTTGTTGTCTCCACCCACTCAATACCAGTAGGGTCCCGCAGTTGTAGCAACCAAAATGCCTGGCGGAGGGTAGGGGGAGGTGGTCAGCCTTCATTGAGAACCACTGGAGGTGAAAAGGGTAGTATTGGTATTTAGAGGCACACCAGTCTCCCCAGTAAAGGCATATGACTTCCGTTCTCCTGGATTTAGTTTCCTCATCTGTAAATCAAAGATAATATCCACTTCTCCAGGTCACTTGTGTCACTAGTAATAACACGTGTGCATAGTCTGGCAGAAAACCCAGTCAGGAGGGTGGGCAGTCTGAGCCTCAGGTCTGAGAAAGCCCTGGGGATGAGACACCAGCTGATCTCCCTTGGCTCCCTGCCCCGACTGGCCAGCAGATGCCCTATGGGCCATGGGCTCCTCTACTGAGAAATACCCATTTGGCTCCCATGCAACCTTGATGTGAAATCTCAACCTACGAGTATTTCTTGGCTTCTGTTATATGTGGAAGAAGAATATCTGGATGAAGTCACACTTCATTTCTTTCCTGACCTTCCTAATATAGAGGATAAATTATATATATCTGTGCCTAGGGATTTTTTTTTTTCTTTGCTCAAGCAGTTGAATGTTGCTACCACTACATAATTTACTAAATTCAGCATAAAAAGTTGTAATTTTGCTCACTCACAAGTGGCTTGCTGGGGCCATTGGGAGCTTCACTCTCTTAGGATTCGGAATAGATGCAGGGTAGGTTCAATGCAGTTACTCTTCATCCTACACAGTTGGCCTTACACTTCTCTGCATTCTGTATGGCAGGTGTCAGCTTAGCAGTACTTTAAAATAGCATTTTAAAATCTTGTCTTCTCTTGAAAAAACACTGTTATATATAGCTTGTCCACATCTATAAACACGTGAGCATCTTGACCGTAGCTAGTTTTCTTAACTTTGGTTGTTTTTTTTTCCCAAATTTATTTATTTTAATTAGAGGATAATTATGCTACAATATTGTGATAGTTTTTGCCATACATCAACACGAATCGGCCACAGGTATACATGTGTCCCCCACATCCTGAATCTTCCTCCCACTTCCTCCCTACCCTATCCCTGTGGGTTGTCTCAGAGCACCAGCTTTGGGTATCCTTCCTGCTTCATGCATCAAACTTACACTGGTCATCTATTTTACATATGGTAAGGTACATGTGGAGAAGGCAATGGCACCCCACTCCAGTACTCTTGCCTGGAAAATCCCATGGACAGAGGAGCCTGGAGGGCTCCAGGCCATGGGGTTGCTGGGAGTCGGACACGACTGAGCAACTTCACTTTCACTTTGCAGTTTCATGCACTGGAGAAGGAAATGGCAACCCACTCCAGTGTTCTTGCCTGGAGAATCCCAGGGATGGGGGAGCCTGGTGGGCTGCTGTCTACGGGGTTGCATAGTCGGACACGACTGACATGACTTAGCAGCAGCAGCAGCAAGGTACATGTTTCAGCTTTTCTCTCAAGTCATCCCACTTTTGCCTTCTCCCACTGAGTTCAAAATTTTCTTGAACTTTGGATCCCATTATAATTGTGGAACTTATGGTTGCCAGGGCTTAGAGTTGATATTTTTATATTAAACAAAGCAACTGCTGCTTCCTTATGTTAAAACAAAGATTCCAAGTTACACAAATGGAGAGAATTTCTACATCATGTTTTCAGGTTTCATACTAATGAGCTAATCAGCTTGATCTGTTTTTTATTATACACAGTGTGACCAAACAGAGATGGATCATAGGTGTGGGGTTGATTTATTGAAATTATTATATGTATCATTATTTCTCATTATCCTGTTTCTGTAGTGAAAGCAAAACCAACCAACCCATTAGGGGAACGAATAGGTTAACTTTTCTGACTATACTGTAAGGATAAACCTTCCTTGACTCTTAGCTTATGAGTTTCATTTTGTTGTTACTTATTAGTAATTTATCAGTGTCACAATTGTGCTATAGATAGTAATCCTTAGAAGAGAGGCCTTGTGTTTGAAGGGTACTGGAGAAGACATCTTCCAAGAGTTAGTTTTTAAGGAGGTGTAGACACTCATGCAGCTGATGTGAACTTAGGGATGTTAGCACAGGGGGACCATTCTGGGGAGGAACAGGCAGGATGCTGCCACTGTGGTTTGGTGTGTAGGGCAGAGCCACAAAAACAGATCAAAAAGCTGAGATTTGTAGCTGGTGTGTTGGGCCCTAAGTATAAAGAGGGAATGACAGTTACAGAAACAGAGAAGGCCTAGGGAAGGAGTTAATTGACCTGAGGTACACACAGCCCTCACCGACTTAGAACACTAAAAATGCTGGCAGGCTGTCACCAAGCAGGACCAGGAGCTTTGAAGGATGAGTGGGCTGGTGAAGCCAGAGACATGGGTGTTGATAGCTGCAGCTCAGGGAACAGCCAGGACATTCAAGGAGAGAGAGAAAAATAGTGGGCTCAGCACAAAATTCTGGAGGAATGATTGCATCCGGGGGTCAGCCAGAGGAGAGAAAGTGGCCAGAGAGTAAACATGTGGAGCTACAGGGGTGGCTGAGAACCAGCCAGTAGTTTCAAGAAGGAGGAGGTGACTAATGGTGTCAGGTATTATGGAAAAGAATGAAGACTGAGGCAGGGTGCAGGTAGATCTTTGGAGACTTATGTTGGCTGCCCATTGAGAGTGAAAGATTGATTGAGAGAGAGGGATTAAGGAATAGTGAGAAGTGATGCACCAACCCTTGGCCTGGCAGGGAAATAAAGATATCAGTGGTCACTCTAGGTATCTGAGGGGGACCAAGTGGTAGCATCCAAACCCTCCTCTATCTTTGATTCGCTCCTTGCTGTGGATGTGGTGCTGTGGTTCTGTGTGGGAGATGTGGGGTTGGCTGTGTGCTATGTTGAGAAGCTCTCCCAGGTTCCACGGTCTGGGTTCCAAGTCTCCGAATGAGCATCCCAGTGCTAGAGAATGAAACACAGAACCCATACTACTGTCCCATCTGGGGACTTAGTGCCATGGTGGAGCCAGGGCAGAAAACCATCCCCTTCCCCATCCCATCTTGGCTCCACATTGTACTGGGGGTGAGCTGGGAGCATCACTGTGGAAAGCAAGAAGGGTCAATTCCTACTCTTAGTTCACAAGCAGGTTTGTAGTGGAAATGCAGCAGCAACTCTTGAATGGGTGCTCACTCCCATCCACGGGCTCTTTGTAAATCAGAGATTGGAACAAACAGAACTGACAGCTCTGTTTAAAAAAGCTTTGGGGGAGTTTGTAAGGAAATTAAAAGAAGCCTAATGCTATGTGAAACATGTAACCTAAATTCAAAACAGAAAAGAAAGAGCTGTTATTGCCTTTTCAACATGCTTTACCTATTGTTTTTGTTTTTCCATTAGGTTAAACAGCAGAAAAGAAAATGGCCTTTTACAAAGAACAGGAAGCTTTCTCCTTTTATTATTAACAGGCATTACCATTCAGGGCAGGAATTTAGGTAGATTCCTCTCTTCCTAGAAGAAGGTGATGGCAACCCACTCCAGTACTCTTGCCTGGAAAACCCCACGGGCGGAGGAGCCTGGTAGGTTGCAGTCCATGGGGTCTCGAAGAGTCATACACGACTGAGCGACTTCACTTTCACTTTTCACTTTCATGCATTGGAGAAGGAAATGGCAACCCACTCTGGTGTTCTTGCCTGGAGAATCCCAGGGACGGGGGAGCCTGGTGGGCTGCTGTCTGTGGGGTCGCAGAGTCAGATGCGACTTAGCAGCAGCAGCAGCAGCCTCTCTCCCTCCCTCCTTGTCCTGTGGATTATAATGCAGTGGGTACCACACAGGGTCTGGATCCCTGCAGGTTAGACAGAGATCTAGATAAGAAGCATGATATTGTTAAAAAAATGGCATTTCAGAGAATGGTACACCACTAATCTCACAAAACTGAGAGATGTAGGTCAAGCTTTAGATGCCTGTTGAAAATAATTGAATTTTACCATAGAGAATTCCATGTGTGGTAAAGCAAAGAGCCCGAGGTAGCAACATGCTAAGGCCAACAGTGATAAAGAACCCAGTCAATTCCATGTTTGGGTTTTCCGTCACATGTGCATCAGCGTGGGTCTGAATTTCCCTCCCTTGCCTTCCCTAATTGCCTCACTTGGCTTCTCAGCTTTTCTGCAGTTTTAGAGAAGGTGGTGATTCCATTACGTAGAGGGTCCACTTTCCTTTTTTCCATAATGGAAGGGAGAGCTCAGTGAGAGAGGGAATTTGAAAGAGGTATGGATCCAGATGGTAATAATACCTCTTGATTTCATGAATTATTTCCATCCTCTTCACAGAATTCCCTTTCATTTGAATAAATGTTTAAAAGAACTGCCAATAAGAGGTCATGTTTAAATCCCTTCTGTATTTCATGTTGTTGATTTTCAAGGTAAAATAATTGAAAAGTAACAAAGGCTTAATACCCAACCTTACTATTCTAAGAATAATTTTTAATTGCTTACTAAGCAGACCCATTTAGAAGATGCCGAGAGTACAGATATAGGGGCTTCCCACGTGGCTCAGTGGTAAAGAATCCACTGGCCAATTCAGGAGACATGGGGTTGGATCCCTCGGTCGGAAAGATCCCCTGGAGTGAGAAATAGCAACCCACTCCAGTATTCTCGCCTGAAAAATTCCATGGCCAGAGGAGCCTGGTGGGCTACAGTCCATGGGGTCGCAAAAGTCAGCCATGACTGAGCAACTGAGGACGCGTGCAGAGTGTAGATCATAAAAATAACTTTAAAGTAATTATCTAAAGAAGTCACCTTGCTGTATACCTGAAACTCATACAACACTATAAATTAACTATACTTTAATTTTTTAAACGGTTAAAAAAAGATGAAAAAAAAGTTATCTTAGTTTTGATAATCTTTCTTTGTCCTTTCCCTTCTCTGCCACCATCATGTTGGAAGTTTAATTAGGATATCATGTAAGTGGAAGTTTGGGGTAAATTTCATCCTCTTTAAGGTGTTCTCCATTAGAAAAGAGTCACTTAGATGTTACATGCTGCCAAAGGTAAATTATTCATGTCTGAAATTCTGATTATAATCCATTACTCTAGAAAAAATTTCTGGTTTCCAGTTTGTTTGAAGATTGAAATAATCTGCTGAATTACTTGTTAGTAACAGTTTAATAGTTTGTGTAATAGTTTAATAAGTTTACATATAGAATATATATATACCTACCTTTCATTCCTAAGCAATACATACATGTTTCTAAATCTTTCAGTCTTTATATATACAACACATGTATATATGAATATAAAATGTACGCCTCCTTTGTTCTAGGCTATCACACTTGGCTTTCATAGGGAAAAGCTGAGGCTGAAGTGAAAAGACTAAGAACCTAGACATCTCTTCAGTTCCTCCAGAGGTAGTGGTTCACAGTAGGGTAAAAACCATATCCTTAAATCACAGCCTCTGCCCACAGCAGTCAGGGAATGAAAATAGTTGTGTGGGCCCAGGAGTGCCTTTCATTGAAAAGCAGGCACTTTCCATGCAAAAATAGAAAGCAAATATAAATGATACTTAGATTATTTATTCATTCAACAAGTATTTAATAAACAAAACATGTGAACCAACCCCTATGCCAGGAATTTAGCTATAGTTTGTGTTATTTTCATATTCCTTTGACTGGGTTTACTGAATGTATACTTTGATTAAAGTCTATAGTAAATAAAAGAACTAATTATAAGAATCAAATGCTTTCCTATGTTTAATGCAGTTATAAAATATCAATAGGTGCATCTGATAGATTCACTTCTTTTTTTGTTCTCATAGATGGTTATGACATTTATAGCAAATGGCAGAGGGCTTCTCTTTATAGTTCATTTTATTGCATTTTTAAAATTATTATTGGAGGTAGTGGAACTTTCACTAGGAAATTAAAACTCAGCATCTTTGCCCTTAAGTGTTGTACTAGATTACCATTACCAGTGACGGCATTTGTTTCTTGCTGTGAGTAATCTATTTGTTTCTGCATGTTTAATCATGGAATTTTCATTCTAATGATGGGTATATCCCATGTTTTCATGCAAAATACATCTCATTTCAGCCAACAAAGAGGAAAAGAGGTGAGATAATGAACTAGTTTCATGGATATACCAAGCATCATCAAAATGTAAACCTGGAAAATCATTCTTTAGGGGCCATGATTTAAAACATAGCTTACTTCTCTAGCTAAGAAGATGCTTTAGTTTGCTTTTATTGATTCCTATTTTTTTTATGAAAGGGAACTTTTTGTGGGAGGGGAAAAAAAAAACTTTTTAAAGTCTTTGACAAGGTTCTCTGGTCTCTTTAATTGTTTGTATCCTCTGCAATTACTTTTGCTGGCTTAATCCTAATTTTTCCTGCACCATTATACTAAGTTTCCTGTCTCTTCTTGTTTTCCTTCTATATTTCCATTTGTGTTTTCAGAGAAATTTTTTTACTAAGATGCCATCTGGCCATTCTATGTAATTTCTTTGGGTCTGGGACAAGGGCACAAGGCACTTTCATATCACTCCATTGAAACCATTTTTGGGGCAAAAGACAGTAACCAATAAACAATTTGCAGAACTTTATCAAATTCTCTCATTTCCTAGTTTTAAAGTGCCTGGTTATTTGTTCTTTGAAAATACAGGGTTGGATTTTTTTTTTCTCCGTTACACTAGACTTTCCTATTCCACACAAAACATTGAACTTCTAGGTGAGCAAATCTTCAGATCAGATCAGATCAGTCACTCAATCGTGTCCGACTCTTTGCGACCCCATGAATCACAGCAGACCAGGCCTCCCTGTCCATCACCAACTCCCGGAGTTCACTGAAGACTCACGTCCATCGAGTCAGTGATGCCATCCAGCCATCTCATCCTCTGTCGTCCCCTTCTCCTCTTGCCCCCAATCCCTCCCCGCATCAGAGTCTTTTCCAATGAGTCAGCTCTTCGCATGAGGTGCCCAAAGTAGAACTCATCAACTAAGCACACCATGATAATTATTTGCAATATCACATCATAACAGGTTTCATGCTTTTAAGATATTTGGTGAGTCCCCTACCTCAGACGACCTAATACCTGAAATCAGGCTGACTGTTAAGTGACGGGTAGAAGTTCCTGGTCTAGTTCAGCCTACCTGCATGATTAAGTGTGGGAGCAGACGGGGGCTTCTCGAGCCCCAGCTGTGCTAGTGATGACTTCAGGCGCCAGTTTCCATTCGTCTCCTGTCCCACCTTTTGTACAGCCTAGTAACGGGGACCTTACACAAACCTGGATGAGATGTGGCAGAGGATACTAGCAGGAGCTGCCCAGGGAGTCAGTCTATAACTTTATCCCACGTTCTAGAGTAGACATTCGTCCAATGTGAAAGACCTGACTTAAGGTTTAGAGTATTTACATAAATCTGCTCTTAGAGACCTGAAATTACAGGAGTTAAAAAGTATGTGCTGTGTCTTTTGGGAAGCGTAGTCGTTCCACACAAATAATATCAGCTTTTAAACATTTAATATCTAGGGACTTCCTTGGTAGTCCACTGTTTAAGACTTCGCCTTCCAATGCAGTGGGTACAGGTTTGACCCCTATTTGGGAACTAAGACCCCTCATGTCTGGCAGCTGAAACAACCAAAAACTTTTAAAATACTCCACATTAAAAAAATATATATATACATATATAAAAATTTATTGACTTTTTAAAAAACTTAATATTTAGAGTGGTTTTCATTTTTGAAGGTATGATTTTGTAGACTTTTTGGTTAGGTCTGTGTTTGAGAAAGCACAATCTGTCCACCCTGCCCTTGGATGAGTCTGGGCCAAGGCTGGGGACTCTAGGATGCTAGAGACGGAAAGGGTCTTCGAGAACATGGTTCAGAGAAGGAAAAGTAGATTCCGTGAGCTCTCACAAAGTCCTACCAGAAGAACGGGTTAAAGCCCAGGTGTACAAGCCCTCTGTCAGCGTGGTCACGCAGGATGCATGCCTGGCCACTAGGCAGACGTGTGGAGGAGTGTTGATGCTGCTGGGAGAACAGTAGCGTGAACCAGAAGAAACTGCTGTTTGGGAGATCAAGAAAGATCGACTCTCGGAGGTTGCTTCTGATCCCCCTGTTGTATAAAAACTCAGATCTGTGTGAGGCCATTGTGAGTTACACGCAGCTCGGGCAGCATCTGATGGTCCCTGATGAGGTTGGCCCAGGAGTAACGCGGGCTGAGTGTGTCTAGGAGACCCGGGTGACGAGAGAGCGCCCGGGACGTCTGCTGAGAGGGAGCTCCAGGGCAGGAGCAGGCGGGCCGTCAGAGGGGCCGTGTGCTTCCGAGACGGAGCCCGCCTCCGACAGCCCTGCACTCCCCACCGAGACGGGTGTGAGGATGCTCACGAGATGTTGTGAGCGCTGA